>NC_056736.1:341628782-341967782 GCF_019279795.1 Protopterus annectens
CCAGGACCATGGTGCCTTCGAGGTGATGAGAAGTGTGCTGTCTCCTCAGACTGCTCCACCTTTGGCTCCAGCTACTCTTCTCCCTAAGGGACCATTGTCATCCTCAGTATCATCCCTCCAGCCCAAGAGTAGAGAAGCAGTGCCTCACGAGGCCCCAATGGGCGACCCCCTCTCTTCTGAAACCTTCCCAGAGTACCCCTCGGAGGAGGTCCCTCAGAAGAGAACTTGTAAGAGGTAGTATTTGGACTCCCCTGAATCTATCATGTCAGATACAGACTTAGAGGATTCAGAAGAGTCCCCACGATCACCCTCTGAGGATGTCTCATTTTCAGACATCCTAGAGATCCTGAAACAGAGAGGTGATTGGAAGACCCTTTCCCCTTATGAAGATGAGTCCGTATACTTGGAGGCATTCAGATCTTGACCCTTCACCTCTTGAGGAGGGTCAGCCTTTCGAAAAACTCCTGGGTGTGTTCAGTTGAAAGGCGTGAGGCTCTCCAGAATCTGTGGAACCTGTTCCGAGGAGGCCCAACAAGTTTATTGCAGCCCCTGTTGATAAGGAGTTTTTATACAAAGGTGTTCCTGTAGATGCTATGATGGTGGCAGCGGCCACCAAGAAGAAATTAGTGGAGACTTCTTCATCTGTCCATCCGCCGAATAAGGAATTCCGAACGATAGACAGATATGGGAAGCTTATGTTTTCCTCGGCAACTTTCATACTCAAGTTGCTGAACTATTTATCCCATTTCACACAACTTCAGAGGGATCTCCTGAAAGAGCTAAGAGATTCTCTCTTAAGGTGCTTCAGCTGAGGGAGTGCCCGGCAAGGTAACTTCACAGCTTGCGCCCCTGAATTCTATAGTGAACTCCTCCATGTGTCTCATCTTGTATGCAGCAGATGGAGTGAGCAGGGCAGCATGCATGGGAATAGCTCTCAGATGACATTTTTGGATGCTTCTTTGTGAGTTTGCTGAACCCTTTAAGTCTTCCTTTATAAATGCCCCTTTTGATGGCTTGTCCTTGTTCAGGCTAAGGGTTAGAGAGACTCTGACCAAGTGCGACCAAGATGGCAAAACTCTGTCTCCTGTGGGAGTATGTTTTTCCATCCCTACCAGGCCTTATCCCGAAAGCCAGAAGGGCGGAAAAAATGTGGTTCTGGAAATCCCAAAGAGCTTCGGCAGATGCACGTAGTGAATTTTCCCCCAGGGACAGAGGGGGGAAATAGCAAGGGAAGGCACCGCCCTTGCAGCATCGGGGGTCCGCAGAATCAGGGTGACAGAGATACCGCCTCTGGCAGACCCTTCCAGCACTCCTGAAAGGAGGCCCACCTGCCCATCTCTGCAGGCAGTCGAGGGCAGACTATCGCTGTACTCAACAGCCTGGCTAAGTATCACCCAAGACAAATGGGCACAGTAGATTATATCTAGAGGATACATCATAGCCTTTTCTACTCCCCCACACCAGCAAGATCAATCCCAGACATTCCACCCTGTCAAATGGATCAAGCAACCCTAGAAATTCAAAGGTTGCTAGAAAAAAAAAGAGTCATCCAAAAAGTCCCCACAGACCAAATCAGATCCAGAACTTACTCAGGGTTCTTTTTAGTTCCAAAGAAGACAGGAGACTGGAGGCCCATTTTGGATCTCAGCAGACTGAACAAGTCTGTCAAGAAAACATAGATGGTGACACTGCAGTCCATACTACCTTTTCTTTTAAAGGACAATTGGATGTGCTCTATCGATCTCCAGGATGCGTACTACCATATAAAGATGGACAGGCAATCCAGAGGATACTATGCTTCCGGCTGGGAGCCAGTCATTAGCAATTCAGATCTCTGCCCCTTGGACTCACTACAGCCCCTAGAGTGTTTACCAAATGCATGGCATTAGTCCCGGCTCACCTGAGACGGCTAGGATTCCAGGTGTTTCCATACTTAAGACGACTGGCTCCTCACTGCCACCACCCAGCATCTACTGACCAAGGCAAGGGACACCACTATACATCTATGCTTAGAGCTGGGCATTACCATAAATTCCAAAAAATCTGCCTTGTTCCCTTCACAGGATATTTCATTCATAGGAGCAGACTTAAACACAAAAGACATGGTAGCAAGATTGCCTCAAGAAAAGGTGCAAACACTGCACTATCAGGTATCAGTCTTGCTCTTGAGAAGAAAGGTGCAGGCAAAGTTTATTCTCAAGGTTCTGAGGTCAATGGCAGCTGCGATAACATTAGTCCCACTGGCACGTTTACACATGAGAGTATTACAGTGGCTTCTCTTTGCTCAGTGGTCCATGCAGGAGTTACCCATGTCACACATGATCCTCATTACGGATTCCTGCAAGAAGGACCTACATTGGTGGCTTCAGTCCACCCAGGTGATGATAGGGAGACCGTTTGTCGTCCCCCATCCAGTAGCTACAGTGACCATGGACGTTTCCCAGATAGGGTGAGGGGGCATTATCTGGGATAGACAGTCCAAAGGATTTGGCAGGACCATGAATACCACTTGCACATCAATGTCTTAGAGATGAGGGCAATTCTTCTGGCATTGCAAGCATTTCAGAGCTATCTTCCAATAGGTACGATTGCAATACAGACAGACAACATGTCTGTGGTGTGGTTCATCAACAAACAAGGTGGAACCAGATCTTACCTCCTGTGTCAAGAGCCTCAGAGAGTGTGGCAATGGGCAATTGCTTTTCAATGTTTTCTGACTGCAACACACATTCTGGGAAAATCCAACGTGATAGCGAACAAGTTAAGCCAGGCAATTCTTATGCCTCACGAGTGGTCCCTGAAACAAGAAGTTGCAAACTGAATTTTTCGCAGGGGGGGCCAGCCTTGCTGTGACCTCTTTGTCACTTCCATGAACACCAAATGCAGCAGCTACCTTGCCCTAATCCCCTTTCTGGGGGAGTCACTAAGGGATGCACGTTTTCATGATTGGCCCCCGGGACTACTTTATGCCTTTCCCCCATTTCCATTGATACCCAAAGACCTTCAGAAAGCAAAGTCATTGGGTTGCAAACTAATTTTCATTGCTCCATACTGGTGTCGACAAATCTGGTTCCCTTTCTTCTGGTTCCCTTTCTTCTGGCCCCATCTTCAAGAGGAGCCTTGGATCCTGGACACAGTTCTGGATCTTCTGACTCGTCAGTCGGGGATGCTCCAACCCTCTGTTCAGACAGTCAAGCTGACAGCTTGGCTGTTCCAGTTCCCATTCTAGCCAGGCTTCCAAATATTTCCCCTGTGGTGTGACACATTCTGGTCTCGTCGCACAAGATCACAACTAGAAAACTGTACGCTAGCAAATGGAAAAGGTTTTCTTGCTGGGCTGCCAAAAATCATATAGATCCCTTTACAGCCCCTATTTCTTTAATTCTTGAATTTTTAGCAGAAATTTACAATCAAGGTGCAGCTGCAGCCACTGTATGTGTACCGCTTGCTGCCATTTCAAACTTCCACATAGGAGACAAGGGATCTGATGTTATGTCTCACAGATTATGCAAGGCTTTTCTGAGGGGTACATTCCTATTAAGACCCCCAATAAGAGAGCCACCACCTTCTTGGGATCTAAATTTGGTACTTGCTAATTTAATTCTTCCTCCAATTGAACCAGCTTCGTCTTGCCCACTAAAATTTCTAACATGGAAAACAATTTTCTTAATAGACATTACTTCCGCCAGGAGGGTCTCAGAACTTCAAGCCCTGTCTATTTGTCCTCCCTATTTGGTTTTTCACAAAGACAGAGTCTGTCTGAGAAAAAATCCTTCCTTTCTGCCCAAAGTTTTCTCTGAGTCCAACTTGTCAGTCTATTGATTTACCTGTCTTTTTTCCCAACAAGGCAGAGTATAAGCATCACCAAATGGATGTCCGTAGACAATTACATTTCTCTTTACATAGGACAGCAGAGTTTTGAAAATCCAATCAATTATTTGTTTCCTTCTCGGATAACAAGAAAGGAACTCCAGTGTCAAAAGTCACTTTATTTAAATGGCTCACAGATACCATTTCTTATGTATATACCTCTCAGAAGAAGCAACTACCAGGAAGAATTTGAGGCCATTCAGCTAGAGCTATGTTGACCTCCACTGCCTTTCAGGTCAGACTCCCGCTGGATTCAATTTGTGCTGCAGCCATGTGGTTGAATCTTCATACCTTTATCAGTCATTACAAAGTAGATGTGGCCTCCCAGAACAGGGCTTCCTTTGGTACCACTGTCCTGAAGGTTTATTTCCTTGACCCACCCGAGAAAGAAGGTGCTGGGAACACTGTCCCAACCATCAAGAATAAAGGTGAGATGGGACAACATAACATAAACAAATGATGTACTCACCGTAATGTTCCATGTTTGTTGTCCATAATCTTGCTTTCATTCTTGCATCCCACCCTCCTTCCCCCCTACGTGGAGAATCGAGAGGAAAGCTTATGGAATTGGTCATAAGATGTCTGATTCCCTTCTCACTTTATGACGCATAGGCTAGGGAAAAGTGTGACCTCCTTATGTTTTGATAATTCATATTCTTTAGTGTTTGCAAACAAGATCTGTGGAACTCCCACCAGGCATCATGGGATAGGGTGTAGCCTCGAGACAGTGGAAGCTCTCGAGCTTTAGTATTAGGCCAAGTTGGAACCTTTGCTCGGATCCGAACCCAACCATCAAAAATGAAGGCGAGATTATGTACAAATAACATGGAACGTTATGTTGAGTACATAACTTCTTTTTTTCTGTATCTGTGTGAATCTTTCCATTGGTGTTATTTTTATTATTTCCTGTGATTGAAACTGTGGTGTTTATTGTAAATAGATATTTAGTATTTTCATGTATTTTTATTATTTATTATTAACTATAGTTAAACTTTTCATTGTGGCTAGCCTTTTCAAGAATATTTTAAACTTTGAGAATACTTACATTTATTTGGTGACACTGTGAACGCTCCTGAAAGGCTTGCTGCATTGGTCAAACACTATAATTTGTATTAGTATTCATTTTACTCAGTATTATTGGGTACCCCTTGTAAGACCCTTAGAGTAGCTGGCTGGTGGCAGTGGAACTACCTATAGCCTGAGCAGAGGTGGCAGTAAATCTGTGCCAGCCTTTCCCAGGTTTGTGTGCGTGTATGTGCATGCATGTGTGTGTGTGTGTGTGTGTGTGTGTGTGTGTGTGTGTGTGTGTGCGCACGTGTGTGTGAGAAATTCAAATTTCAAAGAGTGTGGGAGTCAGCTACTTAGAGCAGGGACACAGAGCACTGGTTTTACAGAGAGGGTGCTGGAGGACTTGGCTTGGAACAGTCGGCTGAGGACTCAACTCTACACCTCTGTCAGTGGGGAGTCTTATTTGGGGCCTGGAGAGAGAGAGAGAGCGAGAGCGATTGAGATTTTCACTTTGAGCCTATTCCAAGAGTATAGACCCATTTTCAGCACCAGTTCCTTCCTTATTTGAATTTTTGTCTGATCTCTTTGAAAAGGTCTCTGGTTTTGCAACTGTTAAGGTTTATTTGGCAGCTGTTTCCAATTTTTATGTTGGACTTAATGATATGTCGACTGCATCCCTCTAGATCTCAAAAGCCTTCCTTAAGGGTACTGGGTGAGACCTCCCACTAGAGATCCACCACCTCCATGGGGCATCACCATTCTGTTACAAGCTTTAACCTAAGTTCCCTTTAAACTTGCTGACACAGTAGATTTAAAATTTCTTACATGGAAGGCCATTTTATTAATTGTAATGTCAGCCAGACAAAAATCAGAACTACAAGCCATCTTATCAAAGCCCCTATCTGGTTTTCCACAAAGACAGGTGTGATGCCCCTGCACTATCCCAGTAATCAAGGAGCCTCAATCCTCACTGCTAGCACCAGTGAGGGACATACACATTGGGAGAATGACAAGTACACACACACAGTAAAGTGCAATTTCCCTTAAGAACACACAAAGATCACAGTCAGTCTGGGGCTGGTTTCTGCCTCTTTCTTCAGATCCTCAATAAGACTCCCCACTGGCACAGCTAAAGGATTAAGATCTCAGCTGAGTGTTCAAGCCAAAACCTCCAGCACCCTGTCTGTCCAACCAGTGCTTTGTGTCCCTGCCAAAGTAGCTGACACACACACACACATTTTGAGATTTGATTTATTTATGAACACACAGACACTCCAGGGGAAGGCTGGTACAGGTTTACTAGCTATGCCCCCTTCTGTGCAGACTATAAGGTAGTTATCACTGCCACCAACCACTACATATAAGCTACTATAAAGTCCCTTACAAAGGATGACCAATCCTTCTGTGTAATGTTGCTATTATCCAAATAGTAAGTGTGACCAAGACCAAGGCTATTTAGGAGTGGCCAGTACAGTGTCACCAACTACATATGCAAGTACTGTAAGAGCTTAAATATGCCTCACAAATATCGGCCACAAAGATAGGTTTAAGTACATAGTTCAGAATCACAGGAAATATTTTAAAACAACATTGCAGGACAGTCTCAAGTAAATACAGAAAATATCTAAACTAATCTTTACTATATTCCTGTCTATATCTAAAATAAATTATTGTACCCCAGACTTACTTACAGAGCAAAGCAGATGTAGAAGTGCTGAATGGATTTTTCTAGGTCCAAGACAAGATATGAGATGCCCAGTCTCTCTCTGAGAGAATTCATAAATTATTATCACATATTACTGCTGGGTTAGCCTGAATGACATGTCACTTGCCTTCATTTCCCAGGTTAACAGATACTTAACAAAATTTAACATTTCTGTGTGAAGAAAACATATCTCGCAGATGTTTGCTCTGGAAGTCATAAAACAGTTAAACACTTTTACATTTGAAACCTAGTAATTATTTCTGTTTCAAGACAATAGGAAAATCTCTATATCTAGACATTGTGTTTGCTTACTGAGAGATAACACAATCATGAAACACTTTACTTTTCAACTTATTTTCTTGAAGTTTTGCAAGTTAGCTCTGTATGTTCCAGCTTCTACTATTAAAACATACATTTGCACAGGTATATAGTTTATATACATTTCTGTTCTTTTCCATTCGGGTACACTGTGGTTACATTCTTGTAGCTCAGTACATAACATACAACTCTGCACACACTTCTGCACCAGTAGTTTAATATGAACATAACATATAGTTCTCATATTTGTAAGCCGAGCATATGAATCATATTAATATTCACAAATGACACACTATCCGCAAAATTCCAGATAGCTGGGCTGGCAGTGTTACAACAGGGTTTCCCTTAGAACTAACATATCCTTTAACTCTAAGGTGGCATCAGATACTAATTTAAATCAGTCTATACAGCTTACTGTTTTCTTTCCAAAATGGAAAACAAGTGAGAATACTTCCTACATTTGTTAGATATTCACAGATAGCTCAGATTCTGTATTCACAGAACAAAGGATTTCATAAAAGATGATCAATTATTAATTTACTTTGCTAGGCCAAAATTAGGAAAGATATTTCTAAAGTGACTATATCCAGACAGCTCTCAGATTGCATTTCCTTTGTATATTGCAAAATAATGTACCTTTAGCAAATAAGCCTAAAGCACATTCAACAAGAGCAGTCATACCTCTACAGCCTTCAATAGAAGATTATCCACTGATAATATTTATGCAGCAGCCACATGAGCAACTGTACACACCTTTGTGTCTCACTGTAAGCGGGACACCTAGCCAGGATCATGCTCATCCTTTGGCTCAACCATACTCCGAATCACCTTCTCTGATACCACCCAGTTTGACAGTTTGGGATTATGTCCCACATATTTGAATAGATAAAAGCAGGCAACACTGGATACAAAAGATATGTACTTGCCATAATGTTAGATCCATGTTGTCTGATTTCTGTCCACTTCAAACTCACCCCTTCCTACCCCCTTACAAATTGTCACCTATAGATTCTAGATGATCGAGTGGTTGTTACTCCCTGTCTGTGCACAATCACACTAGACTGAAATACTTTTTATCAACTATCACAGATCAGTAAGTTTGATTTCCCTCTTAAAAGGGGTTTCCTTTCCCTAGGTAAATTTAAATATCTGTATGTATGTGTGTGTGTGTACGTGCATGTATATATATATATATATATATATATATATATATATATATATATATATATATATATATATATGGATTCGTCTCACTTCACCTAGACTATTTCACTGAGACCAAATCACCTAAAGTTCATTTTGCTTAAAACTCATTTCACTGACAAGTAGTATTGTAAGGCAAGTCAAAGGTGTATGTCCTTTTCCTCACTGTAGTGCGATCCTGGTGTTGGTATATATAGTTAGGTGTGTGTGGGGTGTGGGGGATATAGCCCCCCCCCCACTTAATTTGGTTTTATGTTGTCTGGTTTTGTTTTACATTATTTGGTAAAAGCCAACTAGGTGGGGGGCTATGCCTCCAACATCCCCCAATGTGGGGGCTGTGCCCCCACAGCCCCCCAACTATATATATTAATACCAGGATCAC
Organism: Protopterus annectens; assembly: GCF_019279795.1. Taxonomy (NCBI): domain Eukaryota; kingdom Metazoa; phylum Chordata; order Ceratodontiformes; family Protopteridae; genus Protopterus; species Protopterus annectens. The sequence continues at coordinate 341,637,269 of NC_056736.1, forward strand.
ACTACAGTGGGGAAAAGGACATATACCTTTGACTTGCCGTAGAGTACTACTTGTCAGTGAAATTAGTTTTAGGGGAAATTAACTTTAGATGATTTGGTCACAGTGAGGTGAAATAGTCTTTAGGTGAAGTGATACGAATCTTCATATATATATATATATATATATATATATATATATATATATATATATATATATATATATACACACACACACACACACACATTTTATATATATATCTATATATATATATATATATCATAGAGGCAAACATGATCCTAGTACTTGACATGCAACGTAGGGAGTTATGGCTAGGGTGAGGCATTAGAGCTCTGTACCCTATAATCTTCAAGATCAGCACTGAGGTCAGATCCCATTGGATCCAACAACTTACATGTTTGAAGTGGACAAAAATCAAACCACATAGATTTAATATTATGGTGAGTACATAACTTTCCTTTTTACGAGGAACAGACAAAAATATGAGGCAAGAATCTAGACATTCTATGAAAATCAGTTTTGAAATATGCCTTTGATTGAAGGTTTCCTTTAGGCTTGTACCATTTTATTGCATTGCTTATGGCTGGGGTGTTTTTGGGACGGTGTAGTATTTTATATGCCATTATGAGCTGTGTATATGATACGCAGCCAGTTCAGGTTCTGCAAGGGAATACAGTGATTGGTTCAGTTTGGGAGGTTGGATTCAAATTTACTTATTTTATTATGACACTGCTAAACCTTGCTTAGTAATGTAGAGTGAAGGTTAGTGAAAATTGTAGATGCATGTAGCAGGCTAGGAAGTAAGAGGGGTTGTTGCAGTTTCCATCCAGCTGTGGTCGGTGAGAAATGGTCTGGCTTTGTAGAGTAGCCCTAATTTCATACCTGTCAGCTGTCCAGATTTATATCTCATTTTTGGTCTGTTCATCATAAAATTTGTGGTTTTCTGGCAAATTGCTGAGGATTGAAGTCACTAAATAATGACATACGTTTGAGTTTCAGACATCACATCCTTCAGAAAATGTATGTTAATGCAAAACTTGTTATTCTAAATACAACAGTTTGGTGTATGTTGTCTGTGCTGCTGTGTAATAGTTCTTGTCTAAATAAATAAACTTAAGTGAGGTTTAATGATGTCCTTATCCCCATGTGTGACTCATGTTAATATAATATTCCTTACTTTTTCCTTACGTTCTTTAGGTTTATTGGAATGAGCTTCAAATTTTTTTTTTTTTTTTTTTTTATAGCTGCAGCCTGACTAATCATTATACACCCTGTATACATATAGGTGTGTGTGTGTGCGTGTATATGTAGTGAAGTGAGACTGTAATATTTGAGGACATAGCTACCTGTGTGTGTCCCTCCTTTGGGTGTCCGTTGTGCATTGAGGCAGACACACTTGGTCAACAGCCTTAAAATATGGAGCTGTATGGCAAATTTTGCAGGCTCTGTTGGCTTTGCACCCCAAGTATGAGGTAAAATTAGACCAAAGACGATCACAAAGCTTTCTTCAGCTATGTCTGTAACCTCAAAAGCAATACACAGTAGTGTACCAAATTAATTGGGGTCTTTATCACTTTGACGAAACGGCAGAAGTTCGAACACCATATGTTCGAACTTCTAACCTCGAAGTGCAAAACCATCGAAGGCTTAGTACAGCGAATGTTTTGCCAGGGAAAAAAAATCGCTGTTCCAAGAAACACACACACAACACAAGCACACCAAATAAACAGCAATCCACACACATACACTTAAAATCCTACATCTAACCCTACACTAAACTGTACATACACTACTGTCTATCCACTTACCTTAACCCAAACCCTAATCCTAAGGTCCATCACTATCGCACCCGCCCTAACCCTAAAGTCTGTCACTATCGCACACCCACCTCACCCGCATCCTAATCCTAACTCACCGAACCCTCACCCTAACGTCTGCACAGTCGCACACTTACCTGAACCCGACCCGTAACTTTCTACCACAGTGCTGTAAAAGTAGCAAAGCCACAGAAACGGCCCACCAAATTCTTTCCCCTGGAAAGAATTTGGTGTTCCGCGGCTTCATGATAATCAGTTTTTGAACTTCACAGTTCGAACATATGGTGTTCGAACTGCTGAAGTTTCGATGAACTGATAGGAACCCATTAATTGTAAATGGTGCCAACTATACAGAGCCGGAAGATAAAGCAGTCTTCTTGGTTGACAAATTTAGCTGGTTTGACCACCCCCTCACTTCCAGATGCCCCTCAGGAAATAACCACATCTGTGATTCCCCCTACTATCACTAGAGAGAAGGTGTTTTGCTCAAGTCACTTTACAAGGTGAATAACACTGGACTGATTGGTCCTGATAATGTCCCAGAATCTTTCCTTGGAATGCTTGTAGACAGTGATTTGGCATTTGACTATCATGTGTCTATTGTAGTGAGGAAATCATTCTGTGTTGTAAAAGTACAATTAGGTGTATGGCATCTAAATCCAAACTTGTCATTGTTCCATTGTATTCTGTTCTCATAAGACCAGTTATTGAGAAATGTAGCCCCTTCAGTATGTACCTTGTCAGGCATATGCAACAACTGGAGCATCCTCAGAAATTCCTCAAAAAAAAGAAGTGTGGAAAACAAGTCTTGTACAGGCCACCTCAAAGCTTTGTCCTTGTATTCAGTCTCATACAGGCTGCTGAGAAGTGGCGTACAAAGCATCCACCAGTCCAGCTGTAATGGACCCTGTTTCTCAACCTTAAAACAAATAGCATCAGGAACACTCAATCCAGGGACCTAAACCTTGCCTGCAACATAAGTAGGGCATGCTGGAGGGACGGTGTATGTCTCAGAGGCTTCCCCTTCTCTGGAACAGGCTTCCCATCCATGTGAAACAGAGTTTATTCCTGCAGTTATTTAAGCAAAACTTGTATCAGTGGATGGGAAGTCATGAATATACCCCTGCTTTGGCAAACTGTGTCTCTATTAGAAAGAGGAAGCTTGTTAAATGATCAATCACCCATGCAAAGTATAAATACCCCCCAAAACACTTGGGAAACAAAACTTATCAAATTTTACTGGGAAGCATGGCTAGGCTTAAGAAGGCCCCTTAAGTCAACAGCCTGGTATTCTTCTATGATAAAGTGAAAATTGTAAGAACATCACTTTAATGACTTGAAATTATATTTAAATGCTACTGGTATAATTCCCAAATTTTATCTCCTTAAAAGAGAATTTCAGTTTTTTTCTTTTGAAAAATAAAATCAGTTTCCCCGACTATAAAAAGAGGAAAGAAATCTAATATTTTCTAAACAAGGTCATTATATGAATCTCTTTAAGTGCTCTTCCTGTTCAATTGTAAGTTACATTCATGTGGACACAAATATGCCATATAGAGATTACTGTCAGTTTGGTAGCCAGTGGCCACAGTAAGACTCATTTTAGAAACACGGCTGACAGACTCTGTTAAATCTAGATTTACAGTGGGCACATTGGCTTGTCCAGTCATTGTGCATATTTTAAAATAGTAATGAGTTTTATTGTATGATAGCAAGTATTGCCTAAACCCCCTCTGAACTGTGCTCTTGCAGATCTAGTTTACACTTTTGAATGACTACATCTTCAACTCTCAGTAGATCAAGTCCACAAAACTGAAAGCCTGAAACATCGAATTAATTTAAGAAAACATAAGCAACATATTTTTTTGCTGGGGGGGGCAAGCCCTCCCCCACCCTGATCCCCATTTGGAAGACTTTGCCGCCATACCTCCTCCTAAAATATACACCTATTCCAAAATCATACTACAGCTGGGAAAGGGTAAAAGCCCATTTCTTGCCATACCATGATTTCAGACCAGCACCTTCTTCCACAATTCAGTGTTTTAGATTTTTGATTTTGTAGACTCGATATTCTGAGTGTCAGTGATGTGGCTGTTTGACAATGTAAAGTAGACCTATTCGTGCAGATCATAACTGGTTGGCTCTGTACTATGCCATATGCCTCTGTGCCACCACTCAGGCATTCAGCAACATGTTTAAGTTTTCTTTTGAGAGCCTTATCTCCTGATGACCTCCAGACAGAAAATCTTACTCCTGCTTCTCACCTGAAAGCTATGTATTCTTAAAGTATGCTAAGTGCATCTTTGGGTACTTTATATTTATTAGGCTGCATGTCATCTTAGAGTTTATTTTAAAAATAGAGGGAGTTTGGAACTTCTGCTTCATTAATATCCAGCATTTTGAGCAACTTCATTTTACAGATATTCTTGGGAGTCCCCTTCCTCTGCCCGAGCTTTGTGATGTTCTTCATCTCACATTGCTGCAGTCCTTACACTTGGGTAGTCCGCTGTCCTCGGTCGGCCCGAATATCAAAGTATAAGGCTGACGTCGGTCAAGGCGCATTTGACTGACATCAGGACGTCAGGGTACAAATGCGCATGACCGACGTCATATCCTCAGTCTTTTTTGCCGCATGGTCCGATGCAGAAGCAGCATTGCAAGTGCCGGTTGGCGTTCTGAGATTTTTCGATTTCGAAGTTTCAGACCGAGTTCAAAGTTGGCTAAGTACCCGTTAGAATATTTTAGTTTTTCTTGCCTCAGTGATTTACGGATGTCAGAAAAAGTCAATAATTGCATTTCTTGTGGGAAACAGATACCGCATAGAGATTATCATACTTTGTGTATTCCTTGCTTAGGGCCTGAGCACGACGTTGTTGGCTGTCGCTCTTGTGCTAGATTTAATAAACGCACTATAAAGAGAAGGTTGGATTGTGCAAGGTTAGTCTTTGGGAAGCGGTGCAATTATAAAATGCCGTCGGATGCTCCGACGCCCGCTTCTTCGAAGAAGCGCAAGGACAAAGCAATTAAGCCTAGGCTAGAAGAACCGTCTGTACCGGACGCCGGTTCTTTAGAGGTGTCGGTGGAGCCGGTGGCTCCACCGGAGGTTTCTTTGTGTTCCCAGGGTGAGACTTTATTATTGCAAGATGTGGCCTCTCAGGAGGCATGTCAGGCTGAGGGGGCTTCTCAGGTTACTATACTCCCCTCCCTTCCTAGGGTGGCTAGGCCCTCTCCTTCTGTTTCAAAAGCTTCTCCCAGGGGCAGGCCAGGTTTAGCTTCAGTTGGTGTTACCCCTAGCTCTTCAGGAACTGTGCCCAAGAAGCATATGCTTAAAATGGCAGAAGATTTGATTACTTTGATTAGGGTTCTATGCCCCCTCCTGATAAGAGACCTAGGATGGAGCCTGAGCTGGGGGGTTTTGAGCAGGCTTCAGATGTATCAGAGTCTTCGGCTGAAGACTTGCAGGAGTACTCTCCTTATTCTGATTCTGATGTGGATGATTCTACTCCTTCTGCTTCTCCTCCTGAGGATTTTTCTTTTCAGAAACTCTTCATTCCATGAGGGAGCATTTTAAGTGGGAAGGTCAAGACTTCTCTGATTCCAGGAAAAGGCTTAGGGAATTTTTGTTTTACCACAGCATAGGCCTTTGGCTATACCTCCTGTTTTGGATGTAGTGGAAGATGTTTTTCAGAGGCTTCTCTTAATCCTGATTCTTTGCCTCCTGCTCCTGTTAAGCCGGATAGGTATTACAGGGTGCCTGAAGCTCATAAGTATCTTTTTAAGAGTCCTAGGGCAGACCCAGAAACTGTTAGCCAGGGGCCTAAAGGTGTTAAGGCTTCTGTTGTAAAGAATCCGGTTCCTGCAGACAAAGAGGCTAGGGCCTTGGATAGATGGGGAAAGAAAGTTTATACTTCTTCCACTCTTGCTATGAGGGCTTTGAATTGCCAGTTTCACATGTTGAAATACCAAAACTATCTCCTTTCACAATTGAAGTCTAAGGTTGATGCTCTGGCAGTAGGTATTGATTGTAAAGAGTTGCAAGATTTAGTACATGTTTCTGAACAGGTGGGTAAGCATTCTTTGCAATGTGGTTTTGATGCTGTACAGGCCTCGTCTAGAGTGTCTGCCACTGGGTCAGTTCTTCGCAGGCACGCCTGGCTAAGGGATCAAAATTTGTCTGAACATGTTAAAACAAGGATTTTAGATGCTCCTTTACAATCTGACGTGTTGTTTGGTCCTCCTGTTGAGGCAGTTTTAAAGAAAATGGAAGACAAGGCTAAGTCTATGCAGACTGTTAAAGATTTTTTTCAGGTCCAGCCTCCAAAGTTTAGTAGAAATTGGCCTACTAAGGGGTGGACGTATCCTTCTTATGATTCCCAGTCTAGGGGTAGATCTAGACGTGGTAGGGGCAGAGCTCAGGGCTCTTTCAGGCCTAGAACAGGGAGTTCTCCTGCACAGCCTTCGGGTGAGGGCAGGGGTCAGTCCTTTCGTAAACAGACCCAATGACCTACCTTTTCGGCTGCCAGAGCCTTCTCGTCTGGCAGCACCTTTGGGAGGAAGGTTGGCACTTTTCAAAGAAAATTGGAGTTTAATTACCCAAGACAGATGGGTATTGGATATCATACACCACGGTTACAGGTTTTATTTCCATACCTTGCCTCCTTTCAAAGGCATGCCAGACGTTCCTCCTCAACAAAGAATAGAGGTTCACAAGCAAGTTTCTCTGTTACTCCAAATAGGGGCCATACAGCCGGTCCCTATGCCAGAAGTGGGCCTAGGATTTTATTCTCGCCTGTTCCTAGTACCAAAGAAGGGGAACACGTGGAGACCAATTTTGGATTTATCTACCCTCAACACTTATCTGGACATTCCCAAGTTCAAAATGTTGACATTACAGCAGCTTTTACCTCTGCTGGGCAAAGATCATTGGATGGTAACTTTGGATCTCAAGGAGGCTTACCTTCATGTTCCTATCAGACTAAGTTGCAGGAAGTATCTGCGTTTTCGAGCTGGGACTTCTCACTATCAGTTCTCTGCATTGCCCTTTGGCTTATCTACTGCGCCCAGAGTGTTCACGAAAGTTCTGGCTCCAGTGATAGCTTTCTTCAGGCTAAAAGGAATACAGATCTATCCTTATTTGGACGACTGCCTGATTCTGGCTCAAGGAAGGAAGAGCTTCTTCATCATTTGGAATATGTGATAGCAGTGCTAAGATGCCTGGGGTATTCTGTGAGCGAAATAAAGTCCAGTCTAGTACCCTCTCAAGACATGTGCTTTCTGGGTGTGAGACTGAATACAGCATCCCAGATGGCCTTTTAACCCCGGACAAACAAAAGAGTCTATCCCTTTACTTCCATCAGCTATCTCTTCAGTCCGGGCTGACTGCAAGGACAGTCCTTCAAGCCTTAGGGTTCATGGCATCTTGTATTCTGGTGCTTCCCAATGCCAAACTGCATATGAGGAAGCTGCAATGGTATCTCAAAATGTATGGACACAGCACTGCCAGGATCTAGACACTGTCATTCAAATAATACCTTGCATTCAAAAGGAATTTTTGTGGTGGGCTCAGGAATGTCACCTAAACAAGGGACTCTCTGTGACCCGGCCAGAGGCGAGTCAGATTTTAACGACAGATGCCTCAGACAAAGCTTGGGGAGCTCATCTAAATGGAAAGTGGATACAAGACAAGTGGCCTGCCAGACTACAACATCTACATATCAACCTGAAGGAGATGTTAGCAGTCCAGTTTGCATTAATAGCTTTCAAGGATTTACTTCTTCCAGGGCAGGTGTTGATTCTAACAGACAACACAACTGTCATGTGGTACATCAACAAGCAAGGGGAACGATTCTTATCCTCTATGCAGGCAAGCAATGATTTTGTGGGAGACTGCTCTCAGTTTACAGCTCAATCTTCAGGCAAGGTTTCTGCCAGGAGCACAGAACTCCTTAGCAGATGTGTTGAGCAGGCAATTATGGATCCCCACAGTGGAAATTGGATCCTCGTGTATTTCAGAAATTGACAGTGTCATGGGAACTCCAGACATAGATCTGTTCGCTTCTCCACTAAACCATCAGCTGCCAAAGTTTTGCACAAAAAGGTTTCATCCCACAGCTTGGAAAGTGGATGCTCTTTCTTTCAATTGGAGCAATCTTCATGTGTATGCCTTTCCACCTCTGCCTCTCCTCCCAAAGGTACTTCTAAAGGTCAGACAGGACAAGCCAAGGATGATTTTAATAGCTCCAGATTGGCCTCGACAGCACTGGTACCCATTACTGAGAAGTCTGGTACGGAAGCCTCCATGGCCTTTGCCTTCGATTCCACACCTGTTGTCACAGGAGGACAGCCATTTGCTGAATGTCAAGCTTCACTCTCTTCACCTAACGGCCTGGCATATTCTGTTTTGAACCATAGAGGGTCTCAACTTCCACAACAAGTTTTGAATGTGATTTTGGAAGCTAGAAGGCCTAGTACAAGGAAAGTGTACGCAGATAAATGGAAGAGATTTTTATGTTGGAGTGCAGCAAAAGATTTTGATGTTTCTGAGCCTAATTTGAGTGTGGCTCTTCAATATCTTACTGAGTTACTGGACAAAGGTTTGTCTTTCTCTTCTATTAAGGTTCATGCTGCAGCAATTTCTGCTCACTATGATTGTGTCCCACCATTGTTTTCTCATCCTTTGTTCAAGCAATTTCTTAGAGGGGCAAAGAATATAAGACCCCCACGAAGAGCTCCTACTCCTGCTTGGGATCTCAATTTTGTGTTGGAGAAACTCACTCTACAACCTTTTGAGCCTGCAGCTACTTCTGAGTTGAAATATTTATCATGGAAGACTGCTGTTTTGTTGGCAATTACCTCTGCAAGAAGGGTTTCTGAATTGCAGGCCCTTATGGCGGTTGAGCCTTTCTTGATTTCCATAAGGATAGGGTATCATTACGTACTAATCCTTCCTTTATGCCTAAGGTGGTTTCTAGTGTGGCTTTAAACCAAACTATTCATTTGCCTACTTTCTATGCAAATCCCCAAAATAAAGGGGAAAAGATTTTGCACACTTTAGATGTACACAGGCAGTTGCGTTATTATTTGGACAGAACTAAAGGGTTCAGGCAGTCTCAGCAGTTGTTTGTTTCTTTTGCTTTGAGTTCTCAGGGCAAGCCTGTGTCAAAACAAACTATTTCTAAGTGGATTGGGTTTTGCATTGCTTTCTGTTATTCCCATCATGGCAAGGAGATTCCAGCTGGGATTAGGCCTCATTCCACTAGGGCTACTGCCACATCAACAGCTTTTTGAGGGAGTGGCAACCAAGGATATTTTGGAGGCAGCTACTTGGAGTTCAGTGCATACTTTCTCTAGGCATTATCACCTGCCACTTTACTCTAAATCCAGGGCTGGTTTTGCCACTGCTGTTTTGCAGGGCATTTTGGCAGCTCCTGCTTCCTTGTAGTTAGCCATCCTCCCTTACCTCTGCTTTGGGATTCTACCCAAGTGTAAGGACTGCAGCAATGTGAGATGAAGAACATAGTACAGTTTTGTACCTACCATAAATGTAGATGTTCAAGATCCACATTGCTGCAGTCAATACCCTCCCTCCTTCCCTCTGCAGTTAGAGGTGGTTGTGTGGGTTGGGTTGTACATATTGTATATATTGTATATATTGTACATATAGTTAGTGCAAGGGTGGTTGGTTGGTTGTTTGCTGTCTTTTGGTTTTGACCTTTATTTTTAGGGTCTTCTGACATCTGGGGCAAGAAAAGACTGAGGATATGACGTCGGTCATGTGCATTTGTACCCTGACGTCCTGATGTCAGTCAAATGCGCCTTGACCGACGTCAGCCTTATACTTTGATATTCGGGCCGACCGAGGACAGCGGACTACCCAAGTGTAAGGACTGCAGCAATGTGGATCTTCGAACATCTACATTTATGGTAGGTACAAAACTGTACTTTTTGGGGTCTCATCACCCACCATCTTGCATCTTTCACTACTCCTTCCCTATTTTCATCTTTTGCAGGTTACCTTGGGGGGCAATATTCACCAGGTCTCAGACCAGGACCCCTGTTGTCTGGTTCTGAGAGCTAATATTTAGGCTATCACTATTGAAGTGTGGCAAGAAAGATCTAAAGATGTGTTTTATGAGGTGACTCCACTTTCAAACCACATATGTGAAGACATCTGAGGTAAGGTGAAGTCAGCTCAGTCATGGAGTAAGGATATCCAGCTCTGAAAGACAGGCCAAATGTCAGACATCACCTTACGGCAGAGTTCTACTCAACGATGACTATAACAACAATGATTACATTTGAATATTTACTGTTATGCTACATTACCTACATGACAGTACTTTTTCATCTGTTACTATTTTTTCAATTGTCAAAGGGTACATTTGTGATATGAGAGGAGTTACTTATTTTCACTTTGCAACTGAAAAGCTTTATTCTGTTCTTGCTCACCAATGTGCATCTCATGCAAAGCCACAATCTAAGAGTACAGTTGCTTCACATGTCAAAAATCTACTTTTTTCTTTTTCTTTAATTTTTTTGGCCCTCTCCCCAGCTGTGAACATTCCAACTGACCATCTGCTTATTTCCACTGTTGTTGCTCTTCTCTGTGGTATCCCTGTTATTATCCCCTGGGGCTGGGATTGTCTAATCCATAGGTGAGTAGAAGGGGAAATAAAAAACATGGAGTGGCACCTCTAGTAGCATCACGTTGTCTATTACCTTTCCATGTAAACAGTTTCATCAAATACCTACCGTATCACGCTACCATTCTTAGCCTTCCTAGAAAAATGTCCATAACTTATCAACAAAGAAAAACAGTTGTATTAGTATTTCTATATAAAAAATGACCCTGTTGAAAGCAAAATTGTTCCTTTTTTGTGCATAAACTTTTTACAAGAGGTACAAACCAAACCAGATCAACTTATGCACATGGTTACTCAAACGGTTCAAACTCTTCCCAAAACTATGAACTGCTCCTTTTCAGGCCCAGTCTGTATTATCTAATACAACAGGCATTCCTATGCTTGTTAATGTTATCTGCTAATAACCTAACAGATGTCCTCATTTCTCCCTCAAAAAATTACCATTCCTTTCTTCTTTAAGAACATTAAATTAAATACATAAAAAGAAAATCATCTTTGTAAAATAACCCAGGGAATATACATGACCTACATAGCTTGCCATTCTGTTTAAAGTAAACAGCATATCAAATTATCAAGATTACACAGTTTACTATTCCAATTTTTCATCCCGGAGACTTAGTTTAATGTCTCTTTTAAAAATAAACAGCAGTCATGATTATCCATCAACTACTTAGAGTTCAACACCCATTTTTATGGTTTTTCACCATTAAACAACTTTAAGGGATAAAACTGCAGTGTTTTACAGAATCTGCAAGCTTTTCAGTGGGTATCTCTTTCAGAGATACCGTTTAATTTTCTTGAGGACAGATTTGTTCATATTATTGTATCATTTGCATACAAGTTTATAAATGTTTACAGACAGCTAGGTTATGATTAATTTGGTTTATTTACTAGGTTTATGTTGTTAACAAGCTGTTTCCTTTAGTAAGGGGTGTGATCTCCCCAGCCTTCATTTGTCTTCCGTGTGACTCTGAGCAAGTCTATTAACCAAACAATGCTCTTTTGCGGAGTCTGAAGAGGATCGTGTGGATCAGTTTTCAATTCCTGTTAAAAAATTCATGTTTTCTTCACTTGGGTATAAGGTTATAGTCTGGAAATCACCTGCCTGTAGTCTATAGAACATTACTTGATTCTTCTGTCACTGTTTAAAAATAGTGTTTTCCAGATCCTTAATAAGAATAAATGTTGTGTTGAGCAGTTAGCATAATGGTTAAGGTCTTCACCTGCCATGCACCAGGTATGAGGTTCATTCCTGACCTCCGGCTAATGCCCGTTTGGAGTTTGCATATTTTCCCTCTATCTCTGTGGGGATCGTCCCACCACCGAAAAACATGCTTAGTGCTTCCATCTCAAACTCACCAGTGAATAGAGCTGTGGGCAGCAGCACAAATACTACATGGTGCCCTATAGGGGGAAAGAGTTGTACAACACCAACTGCTTTGGGCATCTACTGTGGTGTGCAGTATCCTCAAGATAGGAGAACACAGATCATAGCCTGCAGGTCACAGATTGTGCACTGTGGCAGAGCTAACCACTTGACACTATAAAATGTGGCTCTAGGTGGTTTGGTCATGTTGACTAATGTCACCAAAATGGGCATGGGTAGTTACCAGTGTGTATGTGCCCTGTTGGCCAGTGTGTGCCAACCACAAAGCCCAGCAGCCCTGTGTCAGTAAGATACTGACTGTCTAGTTGCCCAACCTGGGTTACCTGGGATAGCTCTGTTGAGTGAAAGCTGGACATAAAACCACTCAACCTGCCAAACACGAACTGAGAATTGCTACACTTAATGTAGGTTCACTGACAGGACACAGCTTAAAAGTGGACGACATGATGATACGCAGCAGGCTGGACATCCTATGTGTCCAAGAGACAAGATGGAAGGTCAGTGCAACGAAGCCGCTTGGCTTGGGATCCAGACTCTGTTACGCAGGAGGAGGACATGCTAGAAATGGTGTGGGAAGTATGGTAAGAGAGAAGCTTCAGAAGGCAGTAAGGGATATCATCAGAATTAATGACAGACTCGTGGCAATCAGACTCCAGCCTAATGATAGGGCAGTATTCATAATCTCAGCCTATACCCCACAGCAGGGTTGTGATAGTGAGAAAAAGAGTGCATTTAGACAGAAGTTGCAGGACCTACTAGATAAAGCAGGACAACATGAATTGTTGATAATGTGTGATTTGAACGCACATGTTGGGACAGACAAAACAGGATATGAGGACTGTCTGGGTCCATATGAGTGGTGCAACAGGAATAAAGAAGGAGAGGCCATTCTAGACTTCTGCTGGCAAAGGGCTTGATAGTAGCCAACACATTGTTCAGAAAGAGAGACAGTCACAAGGTCACATACAAGCATGGCCAAAATGCAACTCTGGTAGACTTCCAAGTACCGAAAGGGCACTGGGATAGAATCAGTGATTGCAAAGTCATTCCCAGTGAAACAGTCAGCATAAACCACTGATTGCCACAATAAGCTGCAAGCAGTGGTCAGAGAAGGCTCTAAGGTCAACAAAGTGCAGGCTGAAGACCTGGAAGTTACTGGAGAGAAAGTATAACAGTTCAAATAATTACTCAGGGCTCTAGCACCCTGGGAAGAGGAGGAAATAGATGAGTTTAAGAAGAATGGCAGTGCCTCAAAACAGCATATGCGAGGACTACAGAACTGATATGTGGCCGAGTCAGGTATGGAAATAAGGTACATAAGCAAGGCTGGTGGTGGAATGCAGTAGTCCAGGAAGTCATCAAAAGAAAGAAAGAGTGCAAGAAAAAGTGAGAGATAGAAAAGACCAGACAGGCTAGGAAGGAATATCAGTTGGCTAACGAAGAAGCTAAGAAAGGAGCTGCAGTAACAAAAAACAGGGCATTGGAGGCACTCTACCAGCTTCTGGAAAGTAACTCAGTAGGTGGCATAAAAAACTGTATCAGATTGCAAAGCAAAGGCAGAAAGATAAAGAAGAAAGACACCCTTCATAAAGGATGCCTGCTCACCAGTCCACAGAGCATCAAAGGCAGATGGAAGGAGCATTTCCAGCAGCTTCTGAATGAAGAAAACCCCACAGAAGCTGTACTGCTCCAGAAAAAGCCCACAATGAGAAAAGAAGACTAACCCACCCTAGAAGAAGTACGAATAGTACTAAGGAAAGTGAAGTTAGGGAAAGCAGCAGGCTCTGATGAGGTTACAGCAGATATGATAAAGATGCTGGGTAAGATAGGGGAGAAATGGCTCCTGAGGGTACTCATAGCAGTGTGGAGAGAAAGGCGCATTCCAGATGACTGGAGAATAAGCATACCTGTGTAAGTGTACAAGAACAAAGGGGGACATCCATAACTGTGGGCAGTAAAGAGGTATCAAACTGCTATCACATTGCATGAAAGTTTGGAGAGGGTGATTGATAAACGGATATGTAGCGTAGTAGAATGTAAGATGGGAGATGAGTAGTTCAGATTCATATCAGGATGTAGCACAACTGACCCAATGTGTGCAGTGAGACAGATAGTTGAGATCTAGAGATGAGGAAAGAGTCTGACTGGGCATTTCTAGAGTTGGAGAAAGCATATGACAAGGTCCCAAGAAAGCTGATTTGGGCAGTACTGCGGTGGTTCAAAGTCCCACAAACATCGGTAGAATTAATGCAGTCTATGTACAAGGACCCAATGACTCAAGTATGAACAGTGCTCGGTCTCACAGATGGGTTCCCAGTGGAAGTGAGTGTACACCAGGGTTCTGCTCTGAGCCCACTGTTGGTCATGCTGGTGATGGACTACTTTAGCAAACAGGTCGGAGGGGACAGATCAATAGAGTTGCTCTATGAAAGCGATGTGGCATTACAGCTGACTCTGAGCAAGAACTTCAGCAAAGGATAGGGGAATGAGATGCAAAAGCAAAGACACATGGGATGAAACTAAGCATAGATAAGACAGTGGTAATGGCAGCTAATTGGGGAAGTCAGAAGAAGCTGAGAATTGAGATAGAAGGGACAATAGTGGAACAGGTAAATAGTTTCAAATATCTGGGATGGGTGGTTGAGGAGAAGAAAAGTCTGAATGAACAGGTCAAAGCTAGAATCGGAGGGTCTGCAGCCAACTGTCATAGAGTCTGAGGTGTATTGCGTGACAGAAGAATGCCAAAGACGCTGAAAAGTAAGGTGTACAAGACAGTGTTGTGACCAGTACTACTGTATGGTACAGAAACTTGGGCAGTAAAGGCAGAGCAGATGAGGAAGTTAGAGGTGAATGAAATGAAGTGCCTGAGAAGGGTGGTAGGATGCACACTGTGGGACAGCCGAAGAAATTAGGACATAAGAGCAGAAGCCAAAGTAGCTCCAACTGCAGAAAAGATCAGAGAGAACAGATTATGGTGGTTCAGACACGTGCAGAAAAGTAGAAGACAATCTGGTGAAGGAGGTTTGGGATAGACGGGAAGAAGGTAAGAGAAAACGAGGGCATCCAGCAAAGAGATGGATGAACTGAGGGAAAGAAGATCTATGACAGTCAGGCATGAGTGCTGAAGAAGGTAGGAGTCTGGCATTGAATCGAGAGAGATGACGACAGTTAACATGATACCCCAACACCATATAGAAAATGGAAAAAAGGGGGCTGATGATGATGATGATGATTCAGCAGTTTTGTCTTCCACTGAATTATCAACCATGTTTCGGAGAGAATCTTTTTTTAAACACCTTTATTAAAATATCATGTGAGATGGGTCCCTGTCAGTGGGACGAAAGCTCACAGGAGCAAATGTCAGAAGACCTAACCAGGAACATCGAAAATCCAGGAGGTCAAAAAAATGTAAAAAAACACATTGTCTGCATTTTTACAGGGATAACAAACCCCCCTGCATCCCTCATTTGCTCCTGCTAATTATGTATACTAACTCCAAGATCACATTACATTGGGGAGAGGAGCAAAACCACAATCCCCAGTGTAGAGCAGTCCCCCACAATCAAGTTCTTTGCTCTTTACCCTTCCAGGCATTTGATGTTCCAGGTTTGGTATTTTGAGGTTTGCTGTTGTGAGCTTTCATCATACTGACAGGGAACCCTTAAGACATAGGCACACACAACACTAACAGAAAAGAAAAAAAACATTAATTTTTTTTTCAATTTACACACATTATGCCTTATATGTTTTCTTTCTTTATAGCAATCTTCAAATTCCATTTACTGTTATATGGATCACTCTTCCAATTCATCTCTTTTACAATATTTAATACTTCAAACATGCCGTAGTTGATTTAGATTTTGATTTCCATTTTCTAGTAATTAATTTTTGGCAGTCAGCAGAATTAAACTTAGTAAGGCTTTACTGTGTCTTTGCAGTTCATTCAGATCCTTTATCCCTGCTTAAAAAAATAATCTCCCTGGTTGCAGTCATTTGTTTCCCCGATATTTCTGACATGTTCTCTTGTAAACCGTTTTTCCAGTCTCTTCCCAATCATTTCTAACCTTCTGTGATTTATTCTTATACTTATCATGCCATATTTTATATGCCCCACTAATCATCTCCTTTTTAACACCAACTTCTGTTCTGAATTCAGTTAAAAACTGTACCAGAGCAGGGTTTTCACTTAAGACTTCACTGTCCCTCTTTTTGTCTATACTCTGATATCAGTCCCTGATAGGGAAGGCAGTCTCTAACCTGCAGTCCAAACTTCATTTTGGCCTAATACCATTCTGTTAGCTTTCCCTTTCTACTTATGTACTCCCAGTACCTTGGTTCCTGTTCCAGTTTTCTCCAGTAAATTCCAGTCAGCTCTTACCTATTTTCTGTACCACTTGTAGTCATCCATGTTGGCAAAATCTCCTTTGCCCATTCTTGTGTTAGCTTAACTCCTTTATGCACATTTATGAAAATAATATTGTGTTTGGTGGTTGTTATTCTGCTTAAGAATTTGCATCCAAAACCCATTCTTTTCTTATTTCTTGAACCACCCCTTTCATCATCATCCCTTTCCACTTTGAATTACTACATTCTGCTTGTACTTTGCTCATAGTTTCATAGATTAGTACTAGGCTAACTGCTTGTGGGACATTTTAAGCCCAGTCAGTTATCCCATGTGAGAATCAAACCCTGTACCTTCTGTCTGTAAGGTAAACACTTTAACCATTATGCCCGTGTACATACATATACTTATGTATATGAGACTTAACTGTGTAGCAGTAAAATATTTCTTCAGGTCAAGTAATCCTAAATGACCTTGATCTCTTGGGAGTATCAGCTTATCCCACTTAGGTCTAGCCCTCTTTCCCTCCCAGATAAATTCTTTCAACTCTTTATTATTGTCCACAACTTTTCGTTTGGTTTATTAAAAAATATGCCTGACCTTTATATAAAAGTAAAGGGACTAAAAACATTTTCACTGCTTCTCTCTTACTATGCATATCCATAAATAAGAGCTTGCAGTTTCTCAGTTTTTTGTATTGACTTTTGTTTAGTCTCTTCCCACATATCCTAAGTTGCCATAACAGAAACCTTTTTAACACAAACTCCTAAATACTTCATCCTGTCATGTCCCCATAAATATGGGTATTGTAATCCAAGTTATGTTTTTGTTTTAGCTTCATTACTTTTATATTCTGAAAAGACTTGAAAACTGTCTCAAAATAGTCTGTAACACCAATATGTCTTTTTTTGGATTTATCAAGTACAAAAAAAATATCATCTGTGAATAAAAACAACTTTTCATGATTTCCATACCAGTTGTTATCTGTGAATTTCTGTGTACCTTACCTTCTTTGCCAGTGGCTATAAATGTAAAGCAAATAAAGGGGAAGGAGAACACCCCTATCTGGTTCCTGTGTTTAAACAACGTATCGGAGAGGAACCTTCGTGTTTTAATTCTTGCCTTAGATCCTTCGTATATTCTCCTAATCAATCTTATATTGCGTCATTACCCTACTCATAAAATCTTGGCTTACTCTGTTTAATGCTTTCTCCTGTCACAGGTTCCTACATTTGACACCAACCCTTTCTACTTTATGTTGCCTAAGGCACTGTGCTAAACATTTTTGTGCAGATGGTATAAAAATAGTTGTTTATTAGCACTATTTCTAAGCTCATACATATCCAAGTGTCCAAATAGGACTTCCAAGATGGTTGCACATTGAGTAACAGCTTAATTCTAGCTCTCCCAGTTTGAAAACATAAACTCTGTAGAGAAGGCCAGTACACTTGTGTTTATGGGTAAATTTCAGTAACTGGCTATTAAGTGTACTGCCTGATTACCAGGAGGAAAGAAATGCAGAGGACCAGGAAAAAAAAAACGGCTGCAAAAAGTGAGGAAGAAACACTGACTGGGCAAAGTTCTGCAGCTGTTCAGCAAAAAGCAATGCAATCTCCAGACATGAATTCCATTAACCTTCAGGAAGATACAAGACAACTGCACACAGACTTGGTTAAAATAAACAAAACACAGATGTATACACAGAGTATATCAACACAAACAGTAAAGGGTTGGTAAAAATGAAAGAAGCTTTAAACAGATATTTGGATGAGGTGATAAAGCTGCAAAATTCAGAGGTCGAAATGAAGAAAAGTCCTGCTGAATATGAGACTGCTCAGGAAGAGATGTTTAAAAAAATAATCGAATTAGAGGACAGAGTACATAGGGAAAACTTGAGAATATGATGATGTACTTCTCATTCTTCCTCACTGATGGGTTATGGATCTGATCCTCAGATCCAGCTCTGCTGTATATTCCAGACTTCAGATTCCAATCTCAAGCTCTGATCTCTTTCTAGACTTTCCTTTATCTAGTACCTCCCTCAAGCAACTGGATATTTTGTGTGTGTGTATATATATATATATATATATATATATATATATATATATATATATATATATATATATATATATATACGTGTGTGTGTGTCTTTCTTAGTTTCAGCTAGTACATTGTTGGTTGGTTACTAATCTGACCCTTTTGCAGCCTTCAATCTTGGGGCTTGCATTTGCTTTTGTATTTTCCTTTATGACAATTTTTCCTTCCTTTAAAAAGTGTGAGAACGTTTACTTCGTATAAATACCTTGGTCCGTTCAAGTCAGTCATTGGAGAGATTACATGACTGACTATGTTCAAAATCATCATTTGGTTTAATCTGTAACTGTTACTTTTTCAGAGAATCACATGTGCTATCACGAGGTGTTTGTAGTTACTTTCGGCTGTGGAGCCTACCAGCCTCCACAGTTACCTAGCCTAGATCTTTCTCCCTGTGAAGGCATTATGCTTAATGGCGGTTGGAGTTTGATATTGTGAATGTCTGCTTTTTCACATGACATGGTTTGAAAGACTAAAGAAATACACTCTTGCTAGGCATACACTTACCTCTTAGAGCATGGAATCTGGGCAATTTTAAATATTGCTCTTACTAACGGAAACTTAATAGAATAACAGTTTTGCAAGTGTGATACTCAATTGTCTGTCTTTATTTTTCTAGCTTCCGCCTTTAATGGTTTGAGACGAAAATCTGGGCATTCTGCGAATCTCTGTACAGTTGAGAGGTATGTTGCTAGGTCAAAGTCGGAGGCCTTTCCCGTGATTATAGCATGTCAAATTCTATACTTACCTACAGTCTCAGTATGCAGGGTGGTTGTGATAGCTTCTTGTGTCCTCCTCTTTGTGCTTTGGCTTCTTCAGGAGTTCACAGCCCCGCCTTAAAAAAACAGAACCAAGTAGGACTTCGTACCCCATCCATGAATCCAAAGATCCAAGGACCTTCTCCGGATCCAAACTGTTACTCAAATATGACAGGTTTGGTCTAAGTTGTTTCCCTTTTTCACAGTTACTCCATTTCATCGGATCCGAGGCTCGATGATCCTAGAACCACTTTGGATCCTAAGTGTTACTCTGATCCGACTGGGCTCATTTCATCAAATTTAGCTTAGTTCTAAATTTATCGAATCAAGGTTTTCGGATCCAGCTTTCTACAGGGTCTTTTTGTAAA
The DNA here is from genome assembly GCF_019279795.1 of Protopterus annectens. NCBI lineage: Eukaryota > Metazoa > Chordata > Ceratodontiformes > Protopteridae > Protopterus > Protopterus annectens. The sequence goes on from NC_056736.1 coordinate 341,656,674, forward strand.
GGTGAATTTAAAAAAATCTGGCAGTTAGCACAGTTTTTGCATTAGCATGAATTTTTTTGAAGGGTATGAGGTCTGAAACTAATGAATTTATCAAAGATCATCCAGAAAAGCAAATTTTGTTTGCATAGGTGGTCATCCACTGTGGGTTTTTGGCTCAGGATATCTTTTCTCACCATGGAGATGGTCTTCCCCCTGCTGCTTGGATTCCAAAATGAATCCTGCCTTCCTAACTTGAAGGCTTTGGCTTGCTGGCCATCCTCTTCAGTTAATTGTTTCATTTGCAGAACTAAAATTGACCAGAGTTATTCTATATAGATGGCCATTGTGGGCTCATTCCACTAGATCTATGGGCTACGATATATCCTTTCAGTCTCATCTCTACTCCCTTTCCTACTTAACAAACAGGACCTCTTGGGAGGTCATACGGTGTGCTGGCTTCTCAGAGCCAGACCCACTTGAACTTCTGCGTGTTCTGCACTCTGGTGACTCCATAGTAGACTAGATGTCGGAGTTTGGGCCCCAGAAGCAGAGGTGCTATGCAGACAACCTTCTTTCACAGACCCTATAAGAGCTCCTGAAGTGCTGTCCGACTGCCTATGTATGGAGGCAGTTAAGGAATGTTTTTTTCACGGCACCTGGACGTCTGAACCAACTTAGCAAACAATGCCTGGGTACTAAACATAATATCCAGAGGTTATTACTTTTCTTTTTTTTCCCATTCCAAATCTAAACAATCTTTGTAGGGAAAACAGAGTTCCAGATGGTCACAGTTCAGTCCATCCTGCCGCTTCCGTGCAAAGATGATTAGATGTACTCTTCTTTTTCCTGATGCATAATATTACATTAAACAGGTGCTCCAAAAGATGCCTGCACCCCCCGGCTGGGGTCAGTCACTACTGATTCAGAGCTCTACCCTTCAGACTTAATGCAACCCCCAAGATGTATTTCCACATGCATGGCAATAGTGGCTGCTTACCTTCGGCACCAAGAATTTCAAGTGTTTCTGCTCTGAATGGCTGCCCCCATACTGTTCCAAGCAGGTATCAACTGTTACAAGCCAGGGATTACCTGTTTCAAATCTCCAGATCCATGGGCATTACTATAAATCTGATGAATCAAATCTACATCTTGCATAGAATTCAGAAATTTGGAAGTCATAGGCTCTATTTTGCATAGCATAAACCAGATAACATCCGTGACTCTTCACCGCATCACATCTTTAAGAAATCAAAAGTGGGACTTGCTACACTTTTATCCCCCTCCAGCAAGTTTAATCCCACAAGTTTCTGATTTTATTCTTTTTCAGCCTCTATCTGTTCCTACAAAATCAGTTTTCAGATATCAGCTTTGCTGGTGCATCCAGTCAGATAATCGGTTCCTAGGCAGGCTGTTCCTTCTACCCCCCTCCACAGATACAGTAACCATGGATGCTTCCTATCTGGAGTGGGGAGGGGAGGCATTTCAAGTGAAAGATGTTCCAAGACAGGTGGTCCTCCCTGGAGACCAGGCTGTGTTCCAAAGTTCTATTGATGAGAGCTGTCCTACTCTTGTTGCAAGCCTTTCAGGATGTTGTCCCTCTGGGGACTACTGCAGTGCACACCTACTACATGTCAGTAGTTTAGTATATCATCAAAACAAGGAGGAAACTATTCCTACCTCATGCTTTCTTATTTCAATACACATACTGGGGAACTCTGATGCTGTGACATACAGACTCAGTAGGCCTAGTCTGATTTCTCATGAGTGGTCGCTTAATCAACCAGTTGCAAACCTAGCCATTGGATCAACCTTGTTATGATGATCTTGCTTTCCCCCTAAACAACAAATGCAGCAAGTACTTTGCTCTACTCCCCCCCCCCCTTCCGGGGGAATTCCTGAGGGATACTTAGGCTCATGATTGGCCCCTCCGGTCTCCTGCATGCTTTTCTTCCTACTCTGTTGACCCTGAAGATTCTAGAAAAATTCAGCAGGTTCATCCTCATTCTCCCCTTTTGTGCTTCCTCAAGTATGGTTCCCCCCTCTCGGGACTCATCTGAAATATTCTCCATTGATTTTGGAGCCCAATCAGGATCTGTTATCTCACCTTTCAGAGATTCAGCATTCCTGTCCTCATGCCCTCTAACTCGTTGCATGGTTTCTCTATTTCCCAGTGATTGCAAAACAAAGCAAGCTCATTTGCCTTGCTCTTGATCCTAGACAGCAGGTTCAGGACCCTTATTATATCATTGCTTATGAGAAGTTCATTGTAAAATATTGGTGCCATCTTTGTGTTTGCAATATTATATTTGTATGCCTTTGGAGTTTTTCTTCCAAGACCTTCATCGATTCTGGGTAAACATATGTAAAATAAATAAATTACTCATATGGCTTCTTTTCTGAATATTACACCTTTCTCAGCTACTATTCCTTTCTTGCTAACCTTTTTAAGGAGAAGGTGAGTTTTTTTTCTCTACTGTTAAACTTCAGTTAGCTAGTTTTCACTATGGAAACCAAGCACTTCCTGTGACAGTTTCCAAGATTATATAAAGTTTTTCCCCTGAAAGGAATCTTGCTAATTAAACCTCCCAAATAAATGACTTTTCTACTTCAGATTTATTTGTCAGATACTGATAAAGAAATCCTTGAACCGGCAAGCAAATGTGATATGAAGTTTCTTTCATGGGAAGCATGTTTCTAGGTCACATTAGTTTGGCAAAATGAATTTTAAGAGCTTCAGGCCTTGTTTGCCAATTCTCTCTATTTTTTTTGTCCTGTTTTTAACCAAGTAGTCACAGAAACTGACGGATCTGCAGTAGTTTACTTCATTTGATCTTCAACCTGTGGGTACCGGATCCATATCGGATCCGAGCTGGCAACTTCACTAGCATCTGTTCCAAGCTCCTCCCCTTACCCATAATACACCACCACTACCTTCCAACTCCCAGATTTCGTTTGCCGTGGCTAGACAACGCATCGTGATTCTTGAGCTCCAAGTTGTGAGTAGGGTTTTCTCTTTGATTAGTGTTTTTTGTGTGTGTATTTGATAGTGTAGGTTTCCTCTATTCCTCCCCTTTGCTGGTGCATCAAGTTTAAGACTTTTTTCTTAGTTTTTAGGTAGTTGGTAGTCCCCCCCCCCCCCAGTCTTCTGTGTGCTTGTCTGAGTGTGTGGTGAGTGGAGTGTGTTGTTTAAAGTTTGTTCTTGTTGTAGGATATGTTGGACCTCCCCAAACAAGTTTTTAAGCAATGCACTGAGTGGGGCTACAAATTATCACCTGCTGATGGCCACACTCTTTGAGTGCTGTGTTTGTGCGTGACCTGTTTAGCCACTGATTGCTCTATTTTCCCAGGTTTTAACCCGTGCGCCCTTAAGGATCGCAGGCCAAATTTGTTATGAAGGGCCTGCTTCCTTCTACAGAGGCAGCCGCCTCTTCTTCTGCTTCGGTCACAGCTATTGCTGTGACTGCCTCTCCTTCTACTTCTGTCCTTCCTTCTCCTCCCTCCCAGGCTGGGACTCACACTCCTGCCTTTAAGCCTGTGGAAGTGGAGCATAGAAAAGGCAGAGAGAAGGAGAGAGAGCACAGACCTGAAAAGAGAAAGAGGTCCCTGGATCTTTTGGCTCCGATTGGACCTCCTACCAAGAGTCAGCCTAGGCACCGTGACTCCCCTCGGCTCCGATCTCCTAGATTTTCTCCGGAGCCAGAGGAGCCCCGACCACTTTCTAGAGCCTCGTTTTTTCAACCTGCCAGGTCGGAGTCCGTGGCTTCGTCGCAGTCTGCCCGCAGTATTTCTGAAGTTGACATGGATAAAATGATACAGAGATTTATTTGCACACAAATTGAGATGGGAGTCTTGCCAGCCCCCTTGCCCTCTGGAGGGGGGAGCTCACTTCCCTTCTTTACACCAATAGCTCCTTCTCTGATCCGACCCCCGGTTTTGGAGTACATGGATCCAAGAGTGCCACTAGTCAGGGGGGTTGGCACCAATGGTACCTGTCTCCTCGACACCAGCATCTGCCTGGAATGTCTTGGATCCGAGTAGTTCGCATCCGAGTGGTTCTCAGAGCTGGACCCTGGGTGTCGGATCTGAGGGGGTGAGGCTGTTTCCATCGACTCTGAATTTCTCGGGTCATGGCCCCCTCCTCGGAGCACTGTCTACTTCAGGCCTGGCTCTGATCCTCGCATCAGACCCAGGGAGAGAGGTTCCCTTAATGGTGTCCCAGGAAGCTCTCTCTCCTTTGGCGTTCATTGTGGAAAGGGTTCTCTCCAATGTATTGAGGCCCCTGATTATATCGTTGTACTCCGCCCTGCTTTATGTGTGAATCCTGTCATTTTACCACAGGGACAGCCCATACTTGAGAAGCCCCAGGCAGTTCCCCCTGAGGAACAACAAGTGGTTTGTGAGTTCCATCCCAGAAAGCCCCCCGGAGAGGTTCCTTGCAAGCATACGTGCAAGAGGCGGCACTTGGACTTCTCCCCGGAATCCGTCACCAAGGACCTGGATTTGGATGATGGGGAAGGTTCCCCCAGATCTCCTCCCGAGGATGTCTCCTTCCGAGACATCATGGAAATCTTGCACCAGAAGGGAGGTTGGTCCACCCCAAAACCTTCCTCGGATGAATCCGTGTTCCTGGAGGCTTTTGGCATGGGCCCGTCTACTTCCTGGGTGTCCCCTCCCGCCGATCCTTTAGTGGATTTGGTCACCTCGGGGGCTTGGAAGGAGTCGGACACTGTGGAACCAATCCCTAAACACCCAGACAAGATATTGAGCCCCTCCACAGACAGACTGGCTTAGAATAAAGGGTCCCCTGTAGACGCTATGGTGGTAGCAGCTGCCACCAAAAAGGAACTAGCCCAGGAGAGTTCCTCGGTCCATCCTCCTGACCGTGAGTCTAGGATGATGGACCGCCTAGGGAAGCGTGTTTATGCATCAGTGACTTTTTCCATCAGGGCACTGAACTATCTGGCCCACGTTACTAGACTACAGAGCTACCTGGTTAAGGAACTGGCTGAGTCTCCCCCAAAGTCCATGTCACAGGAGGACAGGGCTATGTTCTCTGCGAGAGTGGCTGCATTGACAGCGGTTTCAAACACATCCATGTGACTCCTCTCACACGTGACTGAAGGAGCGGCTAGGGCGTCTGGGTCCAGCGTGTTCATGAGGCGTATCACCTGGCTCAAATTCTGTCGGTTCACGGAACCCTTCAAGGCGTCTTTTGCGAATGCCCTCTATGGTGGATCTTCCCTGTTTGGTAAGACCGTCCAAGACACCTTGGTCCAGAGTGAGAAAGATGGGAAGACACTTTCTGCCATTGGAATCCACTTCTCGAACCCTCAAACATCCTTTTCTCTGAATCAGTGAGGGCAAAAGAAGATGTGGTTCTGGAAGACTCAGTATTCCCGGGACACTCAGGGCTCTTCTTCCCCTAGAGGCAGATGGGGACAGGATAGACGCTGGCCCAGAGGCAGAGGGTGTCCGAGGAATTTTGTGTCTGGAGAACCGTTCTTGGACAGGCCTGTGCAGCAACCCTCAGGGGTTGCCTGACTGCTCTGCTCTGGAAACAGTCAAGGATCACCTGCTGTTACACCTGGTGGCATGGGAGTCCATGTCATCAGACCGTTGGATGCTTCAGATAATTTCCAGAGGCTATTCAGTCCCGTTTGTGGTTCCTTCTACACCTTACAAATACCTCCCAGATGTACCACCCACATAAAGGGAGGCAGCAGTGCTAGAAGTTTGCAAGCTGCTAGAGAAATGAGTAATTGAACCCGTTCCCCCAGTTCAGTCCAGATCGGGCATCTACTCCAGGTTCTTTTGAGTGCCAAAAAAGATGGGGGACTGAAGGCCCATTCTGGACCTATCTACTTTGAACCTGTCAGTTGCCAAAGAAAAGTTCTGGATGGCCACTTTACAGTCCATCATGCCATACCTGCAAGGGAGTGACTTGATGTGCTTGTTCGACCTCCTACTATCACATAAAGATGCACAGAAGCTCTAGGAGGTTTCTCCGCTTCAGGCTAGGAGCCATTCATTACCAGTTTCGAGCCCTACCCGTTGGTCTCACCACAGCCCTCAGGGTGTTCACCAAAGTGATGGCAGTAGTAGCGGCTCACCTGAGGCTTCAAGGGATTCAGGTCTGCCCTTACCTGGATGATTGGCTCCTTACTGCTCCCACCAAGCATCTACTTTGTCAGACCAGAGATTATTTCCTAAAGCTTACACACTATCTAGGAATCACAATCAACACAGCCAAATCTCTTCTGAATCCTGTCCAGGTGATAGAATACATAGGGGCATGGATAGACTTGCTACAGACAAAAGTTTTCCTGACCACAGAGAGAGTTTGAAACCTAAGGATACATGTTGCCTTCATTTACCAATCGCACCTTCCCTCAGCAGAGTCGGTATTGAGGGCCCTAGGTTCTATAGCAGTGACGATAACGCTCCTTCCATCTGCTCGATTACGTATGTGAGTACTACAATGGACTCTAGCGGTGCAGTGGTCTCTGTTGGATCTTCTGTTGTCACACCTACATATGTGAGTACTACAGTGGACTCTAGCGGTGCAATGGTCCCTGCTGGATCTTCCGGTGCCCCACCCAGTGCACTTCAGCCAAGTCTTCAGGTCAACCCTTCTTTGGTGGATGCAGTCTTTGGAAATTTTGGAGGGACAGCTTTTTGTTCCAGCTCCTGCCCAAGCCACAGTGACCACGGACACCTCCCAACTAGGGTGGGTGGCGGCATTGTTCGGGATGGACAGCCCAAGGCATGTGGTCCCCGATCGAGACCAGTTTGCATATAAATGTTCTGGAGATGAGGGCGGTTCTTTTAGCGTTGCAGGCCCTTCATGACTTTCTACCTCTGGGAACCATTGCAGTCCAGTCAGACATGTCAGTGGTCTGGTATATCAACAGACAGGGAGGGAGCAGATCTTACCCCCTTTGTCGTGAGGCCGTGAGAGTTTGGGAATGGGCAATCTCCAATGGTCGCTTTCTGGTAGCAATGCATATTCTGGGATGGTCTAACATTCTAGCAAACTAAGCCGGATTATTCTGATGCCTTATGAGTGGTCTCTGAATCCCTCAGTAGCAGAGCAGATCTTTCTAGAGTGGGGTTGTCCTTGCTGCGATCTCTTCGCATCTTCTTCCAATGCAAAGTGCAGTGAGTTCTTTACCCTGAACCCCCCCTCCAGGGGAGTCCCCCAGAGATGCTGTAGTCCATGCTTGGCCTTCCGGTTTTCTTTATGATTATCCTCCTGTACCCCTTATTCAGAAGTTTTTACAGAAAGCTTGTCGACTGGGGAGCAAAGTGATCCTCATTGCCCCATTCTGGCTTCACCAGGTATGGTTTCCCTTCCTTTGGTCTCATCTTCTAGCTCCGTCTTGGATCTTGGATCTCATTTCGCACCCCTCGAGGGTCCCTCATCCAAATCTGGACAACCTAAGGCTCACAGCTTGGCTGCTGCAGTTCCCTTAATTGCTAGGACTCCTGGATTGTCTTCTTAGGTTAGATCTATTCTAGTGGCAGCTCATAAGTCGTCCACCAGGAAGATTTATTGTAGCAAATGAAGCATTTTTCCTTTTGGGCTTCTCAAAGGAGTTAAGATCCGTTCTGGCTATTCTTGATTTTCTGGCAAATATTTTTCAACAAGGGGCTAGTTCGTCTACAGTCAAGGTTCAACTAGCTGCCATTTCTCATTTCCATGTGGGCGAGAATTCTGCTTCTTTAGCCTCTACCAGATTGTGTAAAGCTTTTATCAAAGGTACTTTTCTCTTATGTCCTCCGGTCAAAGATCCCTTTCCCCCGTGTGACCTTACTATGGTACTTCAAGCGTTGGTTGCTCCTCCATTTGAACGTGCAGCAACAACAGATCATATGTTTTTGTCCTGGAAGACAGCATTTCTAGTGGCTATCACCTCTGCTAGGAGGGTTTCAAAACTGCAAGCATTGTCTGTCAAGGTTCTATACATGATTTTCTACAAGGACAAGGTTCTTTTCGCACCAGTCCTTCCTTCCTCCCAAAAGTAGCATCGGAGGTTAATATCAATCAAACTATCAATTTACCTGTTTTCTCCCCAAATTTCACACACAAAATGGAGTACAAGTTGCATTTGTTGGATGTTCATAGACAGTTATGGTTCTCTTTACACAGGACCAAAACCTTTCGTAAATCTAACCAGTTTGCATCCTTTTCTAAACCTGTTTTGGATAAACCTACCTCTAAGTTTAACATTGCTAGGTGGCTCTCCCTATATATCCTTCAGATCTACAAGGATAAAGGTTTGTCTCCTCCGGGTCAGGTTAAAGCTCACTCGACTAGGTCTGTGGCTACTTCTGCGGCCTTTTGGTCTAGAGTATCATTAGACAACATTTGTTCTGCGGCTACTTGGTCCTCATGTCGTACCTTTATTTCTCACTATAAATTGGATTTGATTTCTCGAAGGAGAGCATCCTTTAGTTCTGCAGTGCTCCTGAATATCCTTCTATGAGGGCCACCCAGGTATTTAGTAGCTGGGAACTCTGTCCCACAGGTTGAAGTTCAAATGAAGTAAACTACTTCAGATAAAGAAGTTATGTACTCACCATAACCTTCCATCTGAGTAGTTCTACTTGATTTGTCTTCAATTGTCCCTCCCTCCTTCCCCCTGGCCTTACCATATGACAGCGTTATAGCTGGTTTTAGGTGTGTAAGGTATTTTTTTGGGATTGGGTTGTTCAGTTTAAGGTGCAGCAAACTCGATCTGGGGGTTGGAAGGTAGTGGTGATGTGTTATGGGTAAGGTGAGGAGCTTGGATCAGATGCTAGTGAAGTTGTTGGCTCGGATCTGATACCGATCCGGTACCCATAGGTTGAAGACAAATGAAGTAGAACTACTCAGATGGAACATTATGGTGAGTACATAACTTTTTTTCACCATCCTTCAAAATTCCCAATTATTGTTCACAATTTTTCTAATCTGGCTAACGCATATTTCACCTGCGTGATATTCTTAGACAATTATGTTATTTTTTCATGGGACCAAACAGTGAAAAATCTGACGAACTGTTTATCTCCTTCTCCTTCTAACCACTTAGGTTAAACAGTGCCGTATTTTATCCTGGCCATATAGATTACTCACTGTCATTTTTGCTGATTTATTTCCAAAATGGTTTAGAATTGCTTTGTCATCTTAGAGCCATTCTACCAAACCTATGACTGCTTCATTAGCCTTTCTACCACAGTTTCTTTTAATGATATCTTTAATGCAGTCACTTATCTTTACAAATCATAACCTTGTGATGCATTACTGACTGGGCATTGTCCCCAGTTGATATTAACGGCGTTCTAGCATATCCGTCCTTGAGGGCCTCCCAAGAATTATGTAGCTGGGGACTCTAACCATCAGTGAGGAAGAATGAGAAGGACAACATCATATTTAGGAGTTATGTACATACCATAACTTGGTGTATGTGTTGTCCATTCTCATTCTTCCTCACCTTCCCTGCAAGCCATCCCCCGGCCATATATTTCTAGAAAGATATTGGACATTGTGGGAACTTTGAGTTCCAAGGTTTCACTCATAATTCTTTCTTTCTCTGCCCTGTCTGTATATATCTGTAGACATAGGCAGCAAACTCGATCTGAAGAGTTAGAGGTAGTGCATTGCTGTATGGGAAAAGGGAGGAGCTCCATATTGGAATCTGAAGTCTGGAATATGCAGCCATTTCAGATCTGAGGATCGGGTCTGTAATCCATCAGTGAGGAAGAATGAGAATGGACAACACATATACCAAGTTATGAAGAGTACATAACTTCTAATTTTCAGCTATACCAGAGAAGCTGGAAGGAACAGACTGCATTAATTTTATGAAAGCACAGATAAGCAACTGGATGGTTTTCCATAGCAGGAGTTGTTAGTTGAAAGGGTACATCATGTGTATGCTCCAAACCTGTCTATGAGAAAGCAGTCCTAGATCTTTAATAGTAAGTATGCAATCCTATCAGCAGAAGGAGTTGATTCTGGCAAACTGTGGCAGAAGGACAAAGTACTAAAAGTGGGAGCAGCATAGTGTTGGTGAAGAATGATTCCTTGTTGTACACCAGGCAGAAGAGGAGCAAATTTATTCCACTGTTCAGGAAATGCCGAGATGCATGTGTGAGATTCAAACTGCTGTACCCAGCTGTCTTCAAGGTATTCTTCACTGGACTGAAAAAAAAATAATTTTTGATAAAGTACATGCTAAAGAGGAAATACAAAAGTTTTTCCAACAAAAAGTAAGCTGTGAAACAGAAAGAGATTCTGCTTTTTGTTCCTCCAAGAGACTATACCTTTGAAACCTTATCCAATGTTTCAGTGGGAAATGTTGGAGAGAATGAATGGAACACGAGAATTGACTAGAAGAATTGAGAGTACATTGGAAATGAAGCAGAGACGGGATTTGAGAGATGGAGATGAACAGGAGTAAAACTAGTAACTTAATGTGGGTTTACAATGCAGTAATTATATCTGTGAAATATGGCCAAAGAAAATCTGAAAATATTGGACTTTTTCAGAATTTGTTGGACTTGTTAGGGACTCTAAAGCATATGCTGTACTTCATGTCATTAATTTTCAGAAAAGTGCTTTGGGGAAGGGAAGAGGTAGTTGAAAATTAACTGTACGTAGAGATTTTTTTTCTTAAATAGTACTATTTTTGTGGTGTGTGGTTTTCTTTTCATGATATAAAGTAAAATTTTCTCAGTTATTTCTAAGTATATTTGGGATTGTAAACATGCTGCTGTTCTTTTTTTTTTCTTTCTCCTTTCTTCTCTCTCTCTTCTTGTTCAGTTTTAATAAGTGTAGGTACTGCATTATGAAAGAAAAAGCCTGTTTAAAAAAGCATGACAGTAGAAAAATGAATGTGCTTTTTCTCATTCTTACATAGAAGAATGGCTGGATTAATGATCTTGGATTGATTTGGTAACACGTTTTAAGAGAGAGCAAGTAAATGAAAAAGAATATGGAATATTATGAGGCTTTTTTCTAGCAAATACATGTTTTCTTGGTAGTAGTTATGCAGCTGGTCTTCATGTTCCCATGAAAACAGTCTGACAAAGAGAAACTGGTTCTCATCGCTCCATGGAGACAGTCTGAGAAAGAGAACCTGGCTACAGTCTGGTGGAGAGTGACTGGCTGAGGAACTTGGCTAGGAAATAATGATCTCTGAATGCATTTAGGGGTTTTCCCAGTTGGGAGAGCTGTAAAGCTAATATAAAAACATTTAGCACATTGTAGAAGCACAGGCTGCACCATGGTTTTAGCATGCATAACCTTTCTTTAGGTTAACTCAAGTTTGAGAGTGTGGTTGTCATTTTGGGACTTTTGTTCCTATTAGGAGGGTAAAACTTCAATATTTGAAGATGTACATAGTTTTGTCTGTTAGGCACCGGGCTGGCAACTCGACACTGTAAACTTCACTGCCAGTCATGAGCAGACAGGTGATCTGCTGTGGCGACCCCTAACCGGGAAAAGCAGAAGAAGAGGCAGTATTAAGTTAATAGGTTTTAAGGGGGTATTGTGGGGTGTGTCTGTTTTATTTATATATTTATTTATTTTTTGTGGGCTTTCAATAAAACAAAAAGTTTTATAAGATGTGACATAAGCTCAAATGGATATGACAAGAAACAACTGTATAAAAGTTCAGTCTGCCAAACAGTGTATGCATGTAATAACAAAGCTGGAACTAGACATTTAACAAAAAAGGTGTTATACATGAAAGGTAGGAATAATAACTTTTTAATGCAATGATGCTTTTTGTAATGTTTTTAAATTTCAATGGTCTCACAGATAAATACAAAAAAGAAAGGACAGTCAGCTATATTAAAAATGTAGAGTGCAAATAGATGTGTTACAGGAAACACACTTAGAAAGAACTCAACATGTGAATTTGATGAAAGGTTTTCATGATGGTTAATCAGCAGAATATCTGGGAAAAAGGAAAAGAGGAATACTTATATTAATTGCAAGAGGAGATCTAATAGTGATAGAAGAGGATACAAAAGATAATAGTTGCAGATTTGTAGTGCTAAGTGGCTACTGGCAAGGGAGGAGTATTACATTGGCATATATTTATTTTCCACCTAAAACTGCTATAATAGAGCTTAAGACAATTCTGGGAGAAATAATCAGTTTTCAGCAAGGTATATTAGTTATATGTGGGGATTAGAATTTGCAGCAGTAAAAATGTGTCTGGGGGTTCCAGAGGGAAAAGTATAACAAAGAAGGGTAGATTTTTAAGAAATTTATGAACATATTTGGCATGGAAGATGTGAATTCAGTAATAGGAGTTTGGAATGAATTTACATATTATTCCCCAAGATATGAAAACTGGGCTAGGCTAGAAAGAATTTGCCTTTCACAAGAACGTGCATTTAATGGAAGGTCTTGATACGCACCTAATAACTATTTCAGATCATGCCTTAATAATAACTAAAATAAAAACACAGGGTAATGAAATAAAAAAGAGACAGTAGCACTTTCTCACATATCTGTTGAAAAGAAAGGAATTTAAGTAATAGGTAGTGGAGATTACTCAGTAGCTATTAGAAAGGATAGAAATTTATTCTGAAAATATAGATAAGGAGTGGGATAAAATTAAGGTGGAGTTTAAAAATAAGGAGGAAATAAATAAAGGGAGCTGTAGTTAAGAAGTAACAAGAATTATTTAGAGGGCCTGACAAATATTAAAGTATTGGAGAATATTGGGAATTTCGCAGAACAAGAGGAGGATCAACTGCAGAATGCTAAGCAGAAAATTAGGGATTACCTCAATAATATGCACAAGTTTAGAAAGATTGCTGTTAAGCAACTGTTTTTTTGATAATAACACTAGAGTCAAAAACCCTCTAGCACAATGACTCAGGCAAAATAAAGTAGAAGGGGTTGTTGCCAAGTGTAGAGCCTAAAACAAGGAAGGTAACGAGCTCCTATAGTGGTATTAGAAATATTTCGGAAATTCTATGAAAGTTTGTATAAAGCAGAGAAGTATGGAAATCAAGAAAATATACAAGTGGAATGTTTATGGAAGAATTAAATATGCCAAGGTTAGAGTTAGATGAGGCTTAATTACTAATTACTAATGGTTAGGGTAAGAGGAGATGAGATAAGAATTGTGATGTTTAACCAGGAAAGTCCCCAGGAATAGATGGTGTTTCTGTGGAAGTTTGGAAGCTAGGAAGAAAAACATATCCAAGTGTCTAAATATTTCCTTATGTTCTCTTTAGCACTCTGCAGTTGTTCCTTTTCGTGTTCTGTGATATTCCCCTTGTTCTATAATATTTCAACCTTTGTCAGACCCTCTAAATTGTTCCTATTACATCTTAACCATATCTCTTTTTAAACTCCATTTTCATTTTTGCCATCACTAGTTATTTCTTCTGAAGAAAGTTTTAGCTTCACTAATAACGCTTGATTAATTTCCGCCACCCGTTCCTTAAATTCCTGTCTTTTTCAACAGGTAGGTGAGAAAATGGCAGTGTCTCATTTTTACTTCATTACCCTGAATTTTTATCTTAATTTGCATTGGTGCATGATCCAAAACAGTTACCAGATATGTTTTGAAGCTTTCAATTAAATGCACATGCTCTTACGAAACTTAATTTTATGCAGTCTACCTCTGTTTACCTTGGGAAATAATATGTAAATTATGTCCTAGTTCCTACTACTGAATTCATATTTTCCATACCAAATATTTTCATAAGTTTCTACAGAAATATGCCCTCTTTTGTTATATTTTCCCTGCTAGGTCCCCCTGATGCATCTACATTATTGCTAATCAAGTTCCTGTCCATAACTATAAGTAATATTCCCTGCTGAAAGCTGATTATTTTTCCCCAAATTTTCTTAAGCTCTGTAAGTTTTTGGTGGAATGTAAATACATCCCAACATACTCCTACTCCTCCCTTGTCAGCAGACACCCCCACTACAACAAATTTACTGTAATTGTCTTTTCTCCCTCTTCTATCACTATTGGAGCCCCTCTAGCAATTAGTATCCTTGCTCCCCTTTTTTCTTTGCCCTTGATATTCTGGTGGAGATCCATCCTGAAATCCTTTCTTTGTCAAATTCACTTGCTCATTTCTTTCCAAATATGTCTGCTTCACCATTACTATTTGCACTCCGCTTTTCTTAATATAATTCAGTACTTTTTTCCTTTTTGTCTATACCTGTAATACGATTTACATTCCAAGATAATATGGGTAGAGTGGTAGTTAAACTATTGTTCCCACTTAACTGTACATGACAGTTTTTTGGATGTGTATTTCCAACTTTTCTGTTACATGCACACACTAATGTTTTGCAGGCTGATATTTTATGCAGTTGTTTCTTTTCATCTCCATTTGAATATTTGTCACATTTCTCAAGACTTTTTGCTGTAATGGAAAGCATCAACAAAAAAACTAAATACATTTCATAACATCCCCATCCTTTGTTAACCTAAAACAAGCACAACACTATGTACATTTCCAGCAATTGAAGGTAAATACTCCAGATAGGAACAATCGTCCCAAATTGACAGCTCCACCCACAAGCTTAATATAATCTAAAATTAAGATTGCCGTTGCTGAAGTGCATGATAACAGACTGTGTTCTCAGTTATACTGATTGCTGTATCTTCTCTTCTTATGTCTGTTTCACTTCCATATGTGAAAAACAGCTTATGTGCGTTCACAAAACATTAACTTCTAGCCCTGAGAAAATGTGTACTGGCTTCCTTTAAATAAAACTAAACTATGTGCTGTTCTATTACGTGTTTTAAAATATTATGACTGCTGACAAGGCTACTATCTCTTATTCACTTCCCATAATTTCAAACTTTATTTTTCCCTGACTGTTTGTCATTGTATATTTAAATTTTGCATTTCCCTCAACAAAGAATGCTCAGAACTCTGAAGATTAGTTCCTTGCACCTGCAGACAGCCTGTTTCCATGTAAAAGTAGACAGTAGCTAGAAGTCGTGATTGAACCCTGGACACTGGAACTGTGAGATGAAGATCTTAACCGCTGAGCCACCATGCTGCCATAAGTAAGTTACCTGTAGCTGTTATTGTATACCAGTTTCAGTTAGGAACCATAGTAGACATAATTTTTTTCTGATTTATGAGAATATAATGGAGCAGTCTTTTCATTTACTAATGAAAGCAGTAGAGAAGTGTGATATAATCAGTAGTAAAATAGTATTGCTTTTGGGCATAGTGATTGTTTGGGGGGGGGGGTGGAAAAAAGATTTCAGAGATTTTAGAGATGCTGATGTGATGTACCTAACATGAGACATCAGAGTGCAAGATTTGAAATTACTGCCGGAAATTAATGCATGGCCTACTCAATATATTTGTATTGGGATGCAAGACAATGTGATTCTTGTAATTACAGATTTTATCTTTGTGTTGAAAGAATCATATTTGAACCATTTATGTTATTGTTGGCTTTTCACAGACCACTAATTCACATTGCATATTGGGGTGAATTTGTGTGTCTTGTGATGTTTTAACAAATATTGCAAAAAGAGCAATAAACTAATCTTATTAACTTCTTGAAAAGGGCACTGAAGTTCTAAATGAAGGACTTCAAGTCCACACTGCTTATCTGAAGTTAATCAAATATCTGATAAGATTTTCCAGTTTGGCATCATAAATAAACTAATGCACCTAAGCATCAGGCCCTTTGTACTTCACTGGATTGCCAACTGGCCATCACTTTGCATGGACACTCTTCTTCTTCTTTCAGCTTTTCTCGGTTAGGGGTTACCACAGTGTATCATCTGTCCGCTCATGATTGGCAGTGGAGTTTTACGGTGTCGAGTTGCCAGCCTGGCGCCCAACCTTCCACAGAAGGCACAAACATGCACACACTCACTCCTAGGACCAATTTAGAGTGTCCAATTCACCTACTGCATGTCTTTGGGATGTGGGAGGAAACCAGAGTACCTGGAGGAAACCCATGCGACCACAGGGAGGACATGCAGACTCCGCACAAAAGGCACCCCAGCCAAGAATCGAACCGGAGAACCTCCTGCTGTGAGGCGGCAACGCTAACCACTGCACCACTGTGGCCGCCCACTTTGCATGGACACTCATTAGAATAAATAGTACCCTGTCCAAAAAGCAAAACAAAACTAGCAGCATCCTTCAAGATTTTGCCTTAGGCCCTCTCCTTTTTGAAACTATTTTTGTGAAGTACAAGACCAATACAGTCTTTGGATAACTAAATTCACTAACATGTGCACACTAAGATTCATCCTGAACTCCCCCTCGGGTTACCTTTTGTAAAATTATTGCTCTTATACAGCATCACATAAGTGGAATTCACAATGTAATCAAATTCACGTCTAAACTACATGTACTGGAAATAATGCTTTTCATTTCTCCTTTTTCAGTAAATTTCACATTCTTGCTGGTGGTCTTCCTGATCATCTGGATGGTCCAATACTGGTTTCTGTTTTCTTTCATTCGTTCATTTATCTATTTAAATCGGTTTACTGCAGTAGAACAGTGATCAAACAGTGACAAATTTCAAACCAAAAAGGTTGTACAGACAAACCAGTTAGTAAAAACTATAAGAAAAACTTAGCCAAGCAAGAGTTTTTACTGTTGATGACTTCAACCTCTTGTAATAGAGGCCCATGGGATATATGCAGATGACCCATTAAGGACATCAAGTGTTTCAGCTACATGGCTTCTGAATGCCCAAAACATTTTACTTTTTATTTTAAGTCTTTGTGGGTACAGTCAGGCCAGTAAAGCCAAACCCCCTTAGCTGTGGACATGCATGTTTCAGCCTTATGACCTCATCAGCACAGCATAAATGGATTATGTAGCTGGGATATTTTGCAGACACCTTAATGGTTATGGATATCAGCTGGGTATAAAAACCATGTGTTTCTGAAGTGTAGCCAAACCATCTACTTATGCTGTACTGACAAGTTCATCTGAATGCCAAAACATGCATGTCAACAGCTATTGACGTTTGGCTTTATTGGCCTGAATTTATCCACAAAAACTTAAAAAGAAAAAGTAAAAAGTCATGTTCATTCAGAAACCATATAGCTGAAACACTTGATGTCCTTAAGTAGTAATTTGCATATATCCGACCGGGAGGTTTAAGGTATCATAAGTAACAGAACAACATACAGTGTATAAATAGCAGTTGCTAACATTTATGAGTAAGCATAGACAATTTGACAAATGTTATATACACAGGAGATCTAACAAACCAAATATTTGTACAGTCACATAACTGGAATAGAAAAGGGAGACTAGAGTTAAAGTAGAAGTGTTGGAGACATGGGTAATAGTTGCTAGATTAGGAAAGCTAATAGAGACCAGTAAGATGAAAGAGGGGATTAGATTATTGCATAGTGTGTTTACAGCTACTCCTGAGTCGTATAGTCATCTCTTAGGTTCATAGGTAAGTATTAGGCTATCTGCCCGAGGGCATCTATAAGCCTAGCCAGAATGTATTGGCTTTCGCCACCCCCTTAGATTACTTCCCTGTGCCTCAGTCCAGCAGAGCCATTAGTTACCTGTGCCTCTGTTCAGCAGAGCCACTGCAGTGATCCCCGGGGTAAATTTTCTGTTTCCCATCCACTCGTCAAGGTTTCTCTTGAAGAGTGTTAGTGAGGGGCTCTGCCAAATGTAGATTGGAATCCTGTTCCAAAGGATGGGGCGTCTCTGGGACAGGAATCTAGCCCTCCAGCACGTCCTATTTATTTTTGTGGTGAGGTTTAGTTTCCTAGAGCATGTGGCTCTTGGGGATTTGTTTTTTTTTTTAGGTGGAGAATATCCATCAATTCTGGGTTGGACATGGCCTTGTATGTCAGGCAGTGATCACCTCTGAGTAAGCGGTATGCAGCCGAGTACAGCTGTTGTTTCTTCAGTCAGGCTGCATAGGGCATATGTTTGAGGCCAGTAATCTTGGTGAGGTACTTCTCTGGTCTTTCCAGCTGTTGCAGGTGTCTTGTAAGGTACATCCCAAATGGGACGTTGTACTCTATGATGGGTCTGATGAGTGATGAGTAGAGGAGCACAATAACCTCATTTGTTCTAGATGCAAACCCTTTTGTGATTAGGTGGGCCACATAGAAGGATTTTCTAACCACCTTGGCAATATGATTATCAAAGGAGAGATTATTGTCTACTTGGGTCCCCAGATCCCTTATTACATTTTCTGTATTTAGTGGACTACCACATATGTGGTAGCTCGCGGGTGCTTTGTTTTTTCCAAAGGGGATGACTATGTACTTTTTGGCATTTAGCTTGAGGCCATGATTTTGACACCAGGTGTCCGTCTCAGTGAGACCCTTCTGGAGGATGTCTGTATCAGCTGGAGAGTAAGTTATGGCCCCCAGTTTGTAGTTGTCTGCGAACCTGGTCAGCCATAGTCCTCCTGTGCTTCCCTGTACCTCTGAGAAGTATATACCAAACAGGAGGGGTCCCAGGACTGAGCCCTGGGGGATGCCACTGGTAACTGGTTTAGAGCTGGACCTAGAGCCTGCGCCACTTGTAACTGGTTTAGAGTCAGACCTAGAGCCTGCAACTCTCACCTTGTGGGTTCTATCCGTGAGCCAATTGGCAACCCATCTAGTGACGTAGGGGTTTATGTTCAGACTGGTGAGCTTGTCTATAATACCAGAATGGGGAATGGTATTGAAAGCCTTTGCATGGTCTAGGTAGGCTGTGTGGACCTCCTTTCCCTCATCTAAAGCCTTGGTAACTGTCTCAAACAAGTCCACCAGGTTTAGGAGGCATGATCTGCCCTTAACAAAGCCAGACTGGGTAGGGTCCAATGTTTGAAGGTTCCCAATATCTCTGTTAATGAATTCCATGATGATGCGCTCCATAGCCTTTCAGACCAGGCTAGTCAGGCTTATAGGGCAATAGTTCCCGGGCTTTTTTCCATTGCTGAAGCATTTTCCTTTGAAACACTAGTAAAGATTTGACTGGCAAAGTCTTTCTATTGACTTTATTGTTGTCAGAAGAATGAGAAGCAGAGTCGCCTTCAGCTTGCTAGGTTACTGTTGAGTGGATGTTTTTTTCTTTTTCCTCCTAAGTCTTTTATGCATCTAAAATGTTCTGAAGACAGTATGATATAGCAGCTTGAATTTCATACCTGCCTCTCAACATTCCCTGATTGTCTAAATAAAATTGCTTTTCTTCTGCCTGCTGTATAATAAATGATCATTTTCCACAATCCTGTTGGTGTTCCTAATTTTTAACACTTTTCCCCTTCTGACACAGTTTGTCAGGAGCATTTCTTTCTGCTTGTATGATTGCATCTTTACTAATGTAGAGTTTTAACTGATTTTCTCGGCCAGTTTGGAGCATACACATGATGTGCTGTCTCAGTTAACAAATCTTACTGTGAATGCCAGTCCACTTGTCTGTATTTTCACAAAATTAATGCAGTCTGTTTCTTTCATTTTCTCTGCTATAACAGAAAATCTCAGATTTTCTCTGTGAGCCCTGCCCTAACTACTGTTTTTGAAACAATTCTTGAGAAATCTGATGTTCAGCCAGTATTTCATTCATTTCAGTCTCTAATTTCTCTTATTTTTTTCAGCTCATCTGAATAGCTTCTTAAAGCTTTTTCTTCTTTTTCCTGTCTTTTCTCATTTCAACTTCATATACTTCTCCAGTGTGTCACTTATTTTAAAGATGTCTGAGTACATTTGATTTATAGGTTCATAGGTAGGTACTAGGCTATTGGGTCTGGGGCCTATACAAGCCTAGCCAAAAAGGTACCCTGGCTTTCACCACCCAAGAAAATTATTTTCCTGTGCCCCTGTCAAGCAGAACCAAAGAAGTGATCCCCGGGGTGAATTTCTTATTACCCATCCAATCATCAAAGTTTTTTCTTGAAGAGTTCTAATGAGGAGCTCTGTTTGACATAGAATAGGTAGTCTGTTCCAGAGTATGGGAAGTCTCTGGGACAGGAATCTATCCCTCCAGCATGTTCTGTTTATTGTGGTGACAAGGTTTAGGTCCCTAGAGCGTGTAGCTCAGAGGGATTGGGATTTCTTTAAGTGGAGCATGTCCAACAGCTCTGGGTTTGACATAGCTTTGTATGTTAGTCCGAGATCGCCTCTGAGTAGGCGATATGCGATGGAGTAAAGCTGGAATTTTTTGAGACGGTCTGCTTAAGGCATCTGTCTGAGGCCAGTAATCCTCTTTGTGAGGTATTTTTGCGGCCTTTCCAGTTGTTGTAGATGTCTTGTGAGGTACATACCAAAAGGGGCGTTGTACTCTATAATGGGTCTAATGAGTGATGAGTAGAACAATGACCTCTTTTTTTCTGGATGAGAAACCTTTTGTGATGAGGTGTGCCACTTAGAAGGATTTCCTGACCACTGTGGCGATGTGATTATCAAAGGAGAGACTACTGTCCACCTGGGTCCCAAGGTCTCTTATCACACTTTCGGTGTTAACTAGACTACCACCTCTGTGGTAGTTCATGGGTGCAGAGTTTTTACCAAAGGGGATGACAATGCACTTTTTGGCATTGAGCTTGAGACCATGTCTTTGACACTAGGCATCTGTCTCAGTGAGGCCCTTTTGTAGGATGTCCACATCATTAGGTGTTTCGATTATGGCTTCTAGTTTGCAGTCATTTGTGAATTTAGTTAGCCAAAGACCTTCTGTGTTAGCCTGTACTTCAGAGAAGTAGATACCAAACAGGAGAGGACCCAGGACTGAACCCTGTGGTACTCCACTTGTCACTGGTCTGAAGTCTGATTTGGAATCTGCTACTTTCACAGTGTAGATTCTGTCAGTAAGCCAGTTGGCAACCCATCTTGTGACATAGGGATTTATACCTAGTTTAGTGAGTTTATCTATAATTCCAGAGTGGGGGATGGTATTGAATGCCTTGGCAAGATCTAGATAGGCTGTGTGAACCACCTTACCCTCATCTATGGCTTTGGTGACTACTTCAAAGAAGTCTATCAGGTTTAGGAGACATGATCTGCCTTTTACAAACCCAAACTGTGTGGGGTCCAGAGTTTGGAGATCTCCAATGTCTTTGTTTATGTTCCATGATGATACTTTCCATGGCCTTGCAGACGAGGCACGCCAGGCGGTAGTTCCCGGGGTCTGTTGTGGCCCCCCCCCCTTTGTGGAGTGGGATAACTGTCGTGGTGCACCATTCAATGGGCACAAAGCCTGAGGTGGGGTGCCAGTTCATTCAGTAGTTCATGTTGAAGCAGCCTGGGATGTTGTCAGGTCCCATGGATGCTGTGTTCTTGGCTTTGGAGAGTGGCGTTTTTACCTGTGCAGCCATGATTACAGGAACTTTCCATTCTTCCGGTATAAAGATGGGCCCTTTAGGGGGTGAGAGGGGGGGTAAAGTTAGCACTGAACTTATCTGCCAGGATGTTGGCAGTATCAGTTGGTTCTGTATATTTAGTGTCATTGTGCTGTAACTCAGAGCAGATCTGAGTGTTGCCATTGAGATTCTTGACATAGCTATAGAATGCTTTGTGGTTGTCTTTAGAATCAGAGGCAATTTTGTTTTCATAACTAGCTTTGGAGGATTTTATGAGGGATCACAGCTTCTTATTGAGGCTGACCAGGGAGTTCCTCCAATCGTGGGATTTTACTCTTTTGCAACAGTTTCTTTCTTCTGTTGTAGAGTTTGTTTATGGCAGAAGACAACCAGATTGACTTCCTTTTTTTGGAGGATAGCATCTTGGTTCTGTTAGGGATAGCATGATCCATGCACTCGTGTAAGTGCTTATAAAGTGCATTTGTGTAGGATTCAGCAGTCGTACCTCTATTGTCCATCTGCATGGGTGTCATGAAGTTTGCCACTTCTTCTTAAGAAGCATGAAGTTGGCTTTGGAGAAATTTTTTACGGTTGTTTTCCTAATGGGGTGTGGGAGCGGGATGTGGATGCCTAGGGTGATTAGCTTGTGGTCGGATCTGACCAACGAGGAGCTGACCTCTGGTGTGGAACATCGGTCACCCATGTTGGTGATGACCAGGTCTAGGATATTGCTTCCCCTGGTGGGGATGTGGATAAGTTGATCCAAGGTGTTGGAATTGATGATTTCCAGAAAACGTTGAGCAAAAGAGTTGGTACATGAGTAGTTTTCCCAGTTAATGGTAGGGTAGTTGAAATCACCCATTATTAGAGTGTTGGGTTGTACCTTAATATTTTCCAGTGTATCAAGAAAAGAGGAGTGGGAATCCAGGGGCATGGTCGGGGGTCTGTAGCAAGCTACAATCTGGATTGCGGTTTTGCCCAGAGTTAGTTGAACTTTGATAATCTCGGATGCATTACTCTGAGCAACTATCTTGGAGGTATGCATATCCTTAATGAATATGGACACGCCTCCACCTTTAGTGATTCAGTCTGGGTTTAGTGGCCGAAAGCTGTGGTATGAATGATAGCCTGGTAATGCATGGGTTCTATCTGGTGTTTTGAAACAGGTCTCTGTCACTGCACAGATATTTTCTCCTTTAAATTAGTGGAAGGCATCTCCTATGCTAAAGCTGTTTTTTGATGAAGAAGTGAAAGGTTTTTCCCAGCCAGAGCTTTTTCTTTTCCCTTTCTGGTTGGTTTTCTGTTACTTTCCCCAAATGTTTTCTTTGCTGGCATCCAGACATTGTAATTACTAACCAGTAACTGACTGTTACCCAAATTAATAATTTTTACGGTTTATTAACTCTAAATTACATACTCTTAGTATGCAACCATCTTGGAAGTCCTCTGCCAGTCTCACATGTTTAATTAGTTGAGGCAGAAGGCAGCGGGGATAGGGGATAAGGGCCTTAATAAAGACATGGTTAACCTGTGCAACCTCAGTTCTCAAGATGCTAGGCACTCTGTGTAATGTGGCTGTGGTGCATTTGAAGCATCATGTATTCAGCTGCCATGGGGTCCTTAAGAAGGTATGCTTTTAGGTTCATAGGTGATTGCTGTGTTAATGATCTGTGAGCATTTTTGAGCCTAGCTGTGTTTCCCAAAGATCAGAATCAAACCCTGTATCTTGTGTCTGTAAGATAAACACATTAACCAATATACCAACTCTCAACCCATGGCTGAAAACAGACCCCTCTCCCTGCATGTATAAGGGGATCTCTGTAATGCACCTCTGAACAAGGAGTTTCTGCTTGGACACCTTTCAAGAAAGGTGTTTAGTATGCTGGAGGAAAAGGAGAAAACCATGTAATCAGTCACGGATCATTTTCATTCTCTTACAACAAGACATAATAGGAATTATCCCAGAAACAGATGGCTTTCTACCATAAGCAAGACAGAGGCAAACAGCCAAAAGTGCAATAGGGCCCACTACATAAAAAGGGTAAGCAGATCGCAGGAAGAAGCTTGGTGGCTCTCAGGGCCAAGATACCCAAAGGGAGCAACTATGAATCAACAAAGCTCATTCCCCACCCCACTTAACAAGTCAGACCTCATCCAGTACTCACCCCACACCTGCCTTGAACCCTTCCCCCCCCCTTCAATAAAGATAGGATGCAGGCAGACCCATTTTGTACATCAGTGGGAGGCCATCACACAGGATGAGTGGGTCCTGCAAGTACTAAAGCAGAGCTGAAAACAATTTGTAGGCATTTCACTTATTTCAAATGACCAAGTGCATCTTGTCCAACACATGGTAAAGTATTTATCATCCCAGGTGCATCAGGGAAGGTACCAGAAAAAAAAGAGGGGCACAGGTTTGTACTCAAGAGTTTCTAGTTCAAAAAAGGAAGGCCTTTTTATGCCCATTTTGGAAATATCAAAATTAAACAAGTTTCTAAATATTACAAACTTCAAAATGCTAACATTGCAGAACCTCTTACCTTTACTTCTACTGCAAGCTTAAATGGTTACCCTGGATTTAATTTTAAAGCCTTTCTCCACATCCCTATATTCAGATCAGATTTTTTTTTTGCTTCATAAATAAGCCTTGTAAGTGAAGAACTGGACATGACATAATTAGGAAGCGAGGAACACTAAAAAAATCTCTGGTGTGTAAAAGCTTGTCCTGACAACATTAACTCTTTACCTTATTTATTTATTTATTTATTTATTTATGTATGTATTTTATTTATTTATTTATTTATTTTTGACATTTAGTGGCAGGATAGTTGATCGACTTCTACTTCTCTGAAGTACAGGCCAACATTAAGGGACTCTGGCTAACGAAGTTTGCAGATGACAGCAAACTGGGAGCCATTATTGAATCCCCAAATGATGTGGATATTCTACAAAAGGGCCTTACAGAAACAGATGCCTGGTGCCAGAGCCATGGGCTCAAGCTTAATGCCAAGAAATGTATAGTCATCCCCTTTGGAAAAAAACATGTACCCATGAACTACCACATAGGTGACAGGACACTAAACATCGAAAGTGTGATGAGAGACTTAGGGACACAAGTGGACAGTGGTCTCACTTTCGATAACCACATCGCCACAACAGTCAGGAAATCCTTCTACGTGTCACACCTCATCACTAAGGGTTTTTTATCCAGAAAAAAGGAGGTCATTGTCCCACTATACTCATCCCTCATTAGACCCATTATAGAGTATAATGCCCCATTTGGTATGTACCTCACAAGACTTCTGCAACAGCTGGAAAGGCCACAGAAATACCTCACTAAAAGAATCACAGGCCTAAAGCAGATGCCATATGCTGACCATCTAAAAAAACTCCAGCTATACTCTGTGGCATATCGTCTACTTAGAGGCGATCTCTGCTTAATATACAAGGCCATGTCAAACCCTGAGCTGTTGGACATGCTCCACTTAAAGAAATCCCAATCCCTCAGAGCCACACGCTCCAGGGATCTAAATCTTATCATCACATTGAACAAAACATGCTGGAGGGATAGGTTTCTGACCCAGAGACTCCCCATACTCTGGAATAGACTGCCCATACATGTCAAGCAGAGCACCTCATTGGCCCTCTTCAGAAGGAACCTTGATGATTGGATGGGAGATAGGAAATTCACCCCGGGGATCATTTCAGTCACCCTGTTAGACAGGGGCCCAGAGAAGTAAATATTGTGGGAAAAATTTCCAGGGAATTGTTATGGCTGGGCTTGTATAGGCCTTAAAGCCGATAGCCTAGTACCAACCTATGAAGGTTTCTGTTAATGGTCCTTTATTGTCTTTGCTGCGTATTCATGTTAGAGAGACATTTCCTCAGGTTTGAAGAAGTGGAGGTTTCCATTACTAGTTCACATCCTGTCTGCTACAAACAGATCATAAAAAAAGTTTCTGGCTTCAGTAATTGCATTTTACAGGACCTGGGGTATTCAGAGTTACCTATCTGACTGACTTCCCAGGCAACATCCCTGGAAAGTTTACTCTGAATTGCTTCCAGTCCCTAAGGCTGTCCCTTAATCACCCAAAGTCACATATTTATTCATCAAGACAAGTGTTTTTAGGAATAGTGTTGGACATAGAGCAGGAAAGAGCCATCCTATCCTTGGACAAGTTTTTTTCTGTCCTGCTATTTCAAGACAGTTTCTAATGGTCACCCTGGCAGTAACGCACATAAGAAAATTGTAGTGATACCCAAAAAACAGGAGGGGACATTATGGTCAGTCCCTGGAGTGCCCCATTCTTCAATAACCCTACATTCGAAAAGAGTTTTAATGGTGGATAAACCAAGTCTGCTTCAACTATACCCTTCAGGCTAGCTTTTGGATCTCTGACTCTTGCCATGGACTCTTCAGCTCAGCCTGTGGAGCCCATGTAGGAGATGTGAGGATCTAGGGGATTTAGGGCATGGCTTTAAGAGGATGCACATCAGTAAAGGATAATATGGCATTGGTTTTATCCATCAAGGTTTCCAAGCCTATTTGCCAAGTGGGAACTTTCATACATTGAAACAGACTATGCCACAGTGATATGGCACATTAGCAAACAGGGTACTCATTCATGCCTTCTGTGCATGCTAGCAGTGCATGCATATGATCAGGCACAGGAGTCAGGTGTGACCCTCAGGGCAACTTATATCCTAGCATAGAATAATGTGTTAGCAGACCAGCTGAGCAAAATGAATGGGCACTAAATGTGGACCTATTTCTGGATATAGTTATCTGATGAAACGTGCAGTTCTAAACCTTTTTGCTTTAGGAAACAGACAACTGAACATGTACTGCACCAGAGTGCCAACAGTGAATGCTTGGGTTACAAATGCCTCGCCTCATACCCTTGATTCTCATGCTGTTACAGAAGATAAAGGAGGACTGGCATATAATGCTAGTGGTAGCTCCATTCTGGCTGAGGTAAGATTAGTTCACCCCACTGCTGGGTCTAGTAAAGGCAGAAATTATCCTGTTACAGCAGAGTGTGGATCTCTTAACTCAGAACAAAGGGTCTCTAATCCACCCCAGGATGAGGACCTCTAAGGCTGACAAAGTAAATGATTTAGCCTGCATTCACTTTAGGAAAATGTTTTCTGAAGATGTGCTTCTTATCTTCAGGGAGACTGGAAAACCTAATAAAAGGAAATCATACCTGACTAACAGAAAACAAAGTTTCTTTTTATGGTGTCTTAGCAAAGATCAGGCCTTAATCATTGCATTCCATCCCATTCTACCATGTACAGATCAGACATGTCCCCTCCTTATAGTTTAGCAGCAACATGGAGAGGCTGATGTTCAACTAATACACTGCCTTACTGGTATATGGGTGGTAGCTACCCCTCTGTCAAAACTCAGACCTTTTCCCATTGCCTGTCTGTGAGGGTGAAGTGCCAATCATCTGGCAGGACCTGGACAGCCCTTCACACTCACAGACTGGTCCCTTTAGTTTTCTTGTGCCATAGTCAGAGAACAATATCTTGAGATATTGCTTCTTTTCAAACTGGGTGTTAGCTGCAGAGCTCAGATAAAAAAAAACTCCTTTTGGGTTTTATTTCCTCCCTGTGCTTTTTCGGTCAGTCCTTGAATAGTGCATTCTGCTTTGACTATCTTTTCTGATTAGAAGTTTTGTATATGTTTCTGTTTTTAATTTGACTGGCACAGTAAGGCATGTTGATTAAAAGCTTTGGAAGTTGTGACAGGAATGCTGATATTGCATTTTTTCTTTGGGGGGTATAGTTATTTGAGGTGATGTATTAGGATTACAACATTCTAAATGTGGTTTCCATTTAAATTGCAATTGTTAGCACCGTTTTGTATGTTAAATTAGATGTTTTATGTTGTATTGGATGGGAAAATGGAAATTCATCCCTGCTTTGGCACCTATGTCTGTAATACAAACAGGTAACCTGTAAATGGTTAATCTCCCAGACTCATGCTTACACTTATCAAGGGTTTCAGAAATCGTCATAGATTTCAGATACATGGCTAGGCATAAAAATGTCCTTGTGGTCATTAGCCTAGTAAACACCTGTGAACCTATAAACATTTCTAACGGGAATTTTTCATCATTTTCTGACTTATTTCTTGTCTAATACTGGTTTAGGCTGTATCCATTCATTAGCCCTTTTTTGTTTTTTTTTTTACAAAATCAGGGGACTTTTATGCATGGATTTATTTTTTTAACTATGATACAGAAAATACTGTAATTTTCTCAGGGCAATGTTCAGAATATTATCCCTACAAAATAGTCTTTAGAATGCTGTTTAGTCAGAGAATAAAGGGATTTGTCAATCTTCTTACTGGGCTGACCATGCAGCCAGTATGTGGTATTGAACTGGCTACTTTCTTGTCCCGTGACTTGATGGACTCAGACCCCACCACCACGATCACCACCATCTTCCCCACTTGCTGATAAAAAACAAAAAAAAAAAAAAAAAAAAAAAAAAAGCATGAATAAAAAAAAAAACCTCAGTCTATTGGTTGTGATATGTCAAAAGCACGGCTTTGGGCAGGCTGTCAGGTCACTCAAATTTTGTTACCTCTAGGTCCCCTAATGTGGTGCATAACATGAGGGTCAGACACATCCTCCAGAGCTTTACCATTGCCTGCTGCAGATATGGGAAAACTAAACTAGGTGCATGGGAAGTCAGGGATGCAGAATCTATTGCCAGTATTTATGCTTTTTCCCCAGGGGACTCTCCCAGCAGTGTAGTGAATGCCAAACTGAGACAGAAAACCCTACACATGGTAGTGAAGGTATCTCTGACTGGTTTCCTACCTGAGATGGTGGCAATGGATAGATCCGTAGTGCAGGCAGTTGGCTACAGGGTGCATACTTGGGTTACAAGTACGACAGTGCTTCTAGCACCAGTCAGTCTGCTAAGGATCCTCTTTTTGAAGGGGATCCTGTGTCTGAGGGCTGTGACCTATTTATGTCAAGTCATTTGGTTCCTCTGATGTTGAACATGTTTTTTTTTTCTCTCCATTGATCCCACCATTGGGAGAGGTGTTCTAGAAAGCTTGTAACTATGTTCGTTGAGGCTTTGCCTAAGAAAGGGTTTAATTAACTTTGGGTATGCTCAGTCTTGCCTGACCTCCAAGCCCTTCTGTCTGTGGACTTTGCTTCAGTGACCCAGTGCCTTTGCTAATAAAAAGACTTGGTCTTCTTTGTGACCAGTCCCTCAGAATAACTAGGTTAGTGGCTAGCTGGTGCAGTCCAGCTTGGTAGCTTTCAACGTGTTTAGCTGTGAGAGCTTTATGTGGAATTTTGTGTTGAAATAAATGTATGGTTTAAATGAGTTTTTAGCATTATTGCCTACAGACCTAATGATATATTTCCAATGTTTCTCAGGTTCAAAACATGCTCTAAAAGTGTCTGTTTCTAGAAATGCAATATTCTCAGTGGTGATTAGGAGGCATGCTTGGTTGCACTCCCCGAATTTTTCTGATGAGTTAAAAAATGAGATTATGAATGCTCCTTTTCCTTCTGATTGTGTGTTTGGTACAGCAAGTAATCAGATCCTTAAACATTGGGATAGCAAAGGCAAATTGATGCAAGGAGTGTCGAAAATGTTTCATATTCTCAAATTCTCCTCCTTTAAGCAAGATAATTTTAGATGGCCTATCAAGCAGAAGTCCCAACCAAATAATAGGTTGCTAAG
Organism: Protopterus annectens; assembly: GCF_019279795.1. NCBI lineage: Eukaryota > Metazoa > Chordata > Ceratodontiformes > Protopteridae > Protopterus > Protopterus annectens. Next base: position 341,685,643 of record NC_056736.1, read on the forward strand.
TCCTGGAATTCCTTACCTGTATCCATCAGGTCAATACCCCCCCCCCCCCAATCTTTCAAAACCACTCCAAAAGACTCCCCAACTAAAATCTGTCTCTGTTCTTGCTCAAAACCAGGATAAACTGTATCCCTAAATGTGAACAAGTACCTTTTCATTTCTTATACCGCCTTACTAACCCTTCTTCACTTAATTCCTTACTTCTATTAAATTCTCTTCCCTGACCTTCTCTCTAAGTATACATTAAGCTTGCATTTCCCCTCACTTCATATTGCAATTCTTGTTTGTATTAGACTAACTTACCTTTATTTTCTCTACAAACTGTCTAAAATTTCTATAAATATTAAATGATTGTCATGTAACTTGTATCAATTCTTAACTAACGTTTTTATATTATCACCTATTTGTTATAATTGTTTAAACTGCAGATTTTTTTTGTTTTATTTTTGAAGATTGTAAAATTATTATTGTTCTTGAAATGTTTTGTAATTAGAACTTCTCTGCCTAGGTCTCCACTAAAAATAGGCTTCTACCCAGTTGGACTTCCCCAGTAAACAAATGTCAGTAAATAAATAAAACAAATAACAGTACCCAAGATAATAAAAGGAAACAACAGGAAAACAACTCTGCCAAGCCTAAGAAGAATTTTTTCTTTCCTTGAAAGGATACCCCCCTTTCCAGCTTATGACTATGCCGAGGCACAGCACCCATCTTTCCCAAGTCCCCTTCAGTTGCCTCATGCCTCAACTTAGTTCTCTAGAAAGTGGCCTGGCAGTCAGTCGTTTCTGACATATGGGTACTAGACATTGTTGGCAGGGTTTTCAGATGAAAGTGGAAAGCTCTTCTGCCTCAGTTCAGGAGAGTTCACCCTCATCTTCCTTCCTTTTCTCCAGAAAATGTCAGACTCAGGGATCATAGAAGTAGTCCCTTCTTTGGAAAAAGCAGAGTAGAACATTGTGGCAGACAGATGCAGCAGATCTTGGTCAGACCTGCACAAGTGTAAGCTCAAGGCAGTGGTGTCTCAGGATCTTGTCCATGTATGAGCAACGCCTCCAATAGATCTGTTTGCCTCCTTTTGGAATAGACAGATGAAGAAAGTCTGTTCATACATCCTTGCAGACATGATTGGAGGACAGACACATCCTCATTCCCTCGGATGGGAATGTGCCTGTATGCATTTCTACCCTTTACACTCATTCACAAGGCTCTTCTGTAAGTTCAAAGTGAAATGCTAAAGATCATTGTGGTGACCCCCTGTTGGCACTGGCAGTCTTAGTTTTCCTTGTTTATGGTATCTCCATGTTTATGGTATTGGCCAAGGGAAGTTACCGCAGACTTCCTCACTTCCTCTTACTCTGGACTTGCTCATACAGTCTCAGAGGCAACTGGTGCATGCTGATTTGGAGAAGCTTCTAATGACAGCCTAGATGATTCTATTTTGACACCATTTAGGTCCTTGTTTCCTGAGGATGTGCAGCAGGTGTTAAAGGAGACCAGAAAATCTGCTTTTAGAAAATTTTATGTTTACAAATTAAAGTTTTCTAAATAGTGCCTAATTAGAAACAGAAGGTCCATTGACATTAATATCCCTTTGGTCTTGAAATGTTGGTGTGAGCTAGTTCAGGATGGCTTAGCATATGTGTCCATTAAGGTGCATTTAGTGGCCATCTTTTTTTTTCCAATAAACATCTTTATTAAATTATCACATATGATATAGACAAACTTACATTTATATAAATGAAAATCAAACAACGTTAACACCTCTTTAGTTGCAAACATACATCACAGACACCATTGAAACAACTGTAGTTGCAAACATTACGCATCACTTATCTAGCCAGTCATTGTCAGTTAAGCATTATGTGGCCCATTTAAATCCTGCCTCTTAAATCTTGTTTTTTCTTTGCATATATTGTTCCCACAATTCACATTTTCCTATGTAGTTTGCTCTTTCCCTTTTCTAAAGATCCCAGTTCCAGTTGTTTTATCTGTGTTACTATATTCACTGCTACCAGTAAAGTTGATCTAGACTTTGATTTCCATTTTCTAATAATTGCGTTTTTGGCAGCCACCATAATTAGACTCAGCAATGCTTTACTTTGTCTAGGCGATTCTAGTTCTGTATCTTAGCTCAAAAAATCATCTCCCCAATAAATCCAATCTGCTCACCCAGCATCTCCAACAGAGTGGTCCTCATGGAATCCCTAAAATCTGTCAGCTCATTACACTCCCAAAAATATGTTCCCAACCACCTCTTTCTTGCCCATCACACCTCCATTTGCTATCCACCTTTGGAAAAATTCTTTGGAGTCTGCCTGGACAAAGGCAAAGATCCTAAATCTTCAAGATGTTGTTGCACATTTGGGAGATAAACCTATATCTCCCCATTGTCTCTTTGTGAACTACTTATCAAATCTCTCTTCCCAATTTTTTTCTAAGCTCCTCTGATTGATTCTTATAGTTATCATGCAATATTTTATATGCTGTACTAATTATTCCTTTTTTAATGGCAGCTTCCGTTCTAGATTCAATAAAAACTTCACCAGTTCTGGTCTTTTATTTAGGACCCCCCTATTTCTTTCTCTTTGCCTGTACTCTGATATCAGTTCTTGATAGGGAAGGCAGTTTGTAACCTGCAGTCCAAATAAATTTTTGGCCTCTTCCCATTCTGTTACCTTTCCTTTTCTAGTTATTTGCTCCCAGTACCTTGGTTTCTTTGCCAGTTTTCTCCAATAGATTCCAGCCCCCTCTTGCCTGTTATCTGTATCCCTAACCATAGTCATCCTCATCACTATCAGCAGAATCTCTTTTTTGCATTCTTGTGCTGGTTTAGTTCTTAGAATACTCCCTGCTATTTTATGAACATAATACTCTGTGTGATATTTGTTATTCTCCTTAAGAGTCTGCATCCAAAATCCCAGTCTCTCCTTATTTCTTGACCTTCCCCTCTGTATCATCATCATTCTTTTCCACTTTGAATGATAGTTTTCTGCTTGTGCTGTGTATAATAGCCTTAACTGTGTTGCTCTAAAGTACCCCCTCAAATTGGGTAATCCTAGTCTGCCTTGTTCTATTGGAAGAATCACCTTATCCCACTTGACCCTTGCTGTAACCATTCCCAAATAAAATCCTTCAACTCTGTTTTAATTGCTATCTACAGCTTCTCCTCTGGTTGATAAAAATATGCCTGACCTGCATATAAGACTAAAGGGAGAAAAGCTTTTAATTGCTTGTATCTTAGTATCCATAACAAAGCTTTCGGTTTCTCAATTTTTGTATTATCTTCTGTTTAGTCTCTTCCCACATATCCTTAGCTGCCACAACAGAGTCATTTCTAATCCATAGTCCTAAATACTTAATTTTATCATGTCCCCATAACTATGGATATTGATGGACCAATATGTGAGTGGGTACATAAGTTCCCACTATTGCCTTTGTTTTAGCTTCATTAATTTTGTATCCCATGATGATCTGAAACCGTCTTAAAATGTTCCACAACACTGTAAAGTCCCTTTCTGGTTGTGTCATGTATAAAATAATATCATCTGCAAATACAGCCAGCTTTTCCTGACTACTATACAAATTATACCCTTGAATTTCTGAGTCCCTTATTTTCTTTGCCAGTGGTTCTAAATGTAATGCAGTCAACAAAGGGAAAGAGGACAATCCTGCCTGCTTCCTGTACTCAAGCAGAAGTTATCAGAGAGGACCCCACACACTTTTATTTTCACCTCGGATCCCGCATGTATACTCCTAATCAACCTTACAGTTGTATCAGGGAAGGCAAATGCTGCCATTGCCCTGCTCATGAAGTCCCAGTCTCCTCTGCCAAATGCTTTCTCTGCATCAAGACTCACCAGTAACAGTAGTATTTTCTTACATTCTGCTTCCATCTGGATCATCAATGCTTTGTTAATATTGTCAAATGTTTGCCTCTCCTCCACAAAACCACACTGATTCATATCTATCAATTTTGGTATCACTTTTGACATTCTTTTAGCCATTGTAGACATAAATACTTTTAATCATGGTTTAGTATTGAAATTGACCTTTATAAAGCTGGATCTGATGGATCTTTACCCTGTTTAGGTATTACAGTTACCACTGCCTTCTTCCAGGATGCTGGTACTTCTCTTCCTCGTAAAATACTGTTAAACAAAACCTCCCAGATTTTTATCATTTTTTTTCCCCACCTAGCATCCAAACTTCCACAATAATACCATCTATTCCTGGAGACTTTCCTGTAGATTGGTTATACATAGCCATTTTTATCTTATCTCTTCCTATCATAACTGCTAGTAATTGAGCCTCATCTACCTCTAACCTTGGCATATATACTCCTTCCATAAACATTTCCATTTGTACCTTTTCTTGATTTCCATATTTCTCTGCTTTATACAAACTTTCATAAAATTTCTGAGATATTTTTAATCCTTCTACAGGATCTCTTGTTATCTTCCTTGTTATAGGCTCCCTAAACTTGGTGACAGCCTTTTCCACTTTCTTTTGCTTAAATTTATTTATTTTTATTATTTTACATTTGTTGACCAGGCTAGTCTAGCTGGAAACATTTCCATTTTCAGTAGAGGCCCGGGGAGAAAAGCTCCACATAAATTTGATCAAAAAACGTTACGATAGACAAGCAAATGGACAAATCATCATAGAAGGAAAGACAAATAAAAAATATAGTACCCAATAACAGATATATACAAAAAGAGGATCACATTTCTAAAAATAACATTAATTAGCTGAAATAACATCAAGAGCAAGTCACAAAACAGAGAGCAAAATTGATTAATAATATTATATAGAACTAATCTTAGTAACAGCAGGAGAAAGAGAAGCACTAAAATAGGAGAGGAGGAAGGGAAGCAGTATAAGAAAAGAGAAGGGGAAGTTGAGAGAGATTAGCATAGAGGAAAGAAGAAACAAAATACTCTAAAAGGAGGTAGACTGAAGCAGATACAGTAAAGAGAGGGAAAGTAGTAGGAAAGTGCAGAGTAGTAGGAAAGCGCAGAGGAGGTAAAGGATCAGTCAGGTTTTGAACAGGAACAGAGCCAGTGGCTTTGGAAGTAGTCTTTGATTTTGTGTTTAAAGAGAGGCAGAGATGTGGTAAGTATTATGTCGCTAGGAAGCAGATTCCAGTTCCTTCCTACAGTATTATTGAAAAGAGAGTCACCGGCAGAATTATAAGTCTTTGTTATAGTAGCCATAAGTTTACTGGATGAGCGAAGGGAGTTTAGGTTGTTATAGGGGATTAGAAGTTTAGAAAGAATAGGGGTTTTGTTTGGTTGGTATAAGATTTTATGGGCAATAGTGAATTGAGGGATTAACAGAAGGTTTTGTAGTTCAAGCCAGCCTAGAAGTTTCAGGTTAATACAGTGATGAGTTCTAAAAGGGTTACTAGTGGCAAAACGGGCAATGTTGTTGTAGCAAGTAGCCAGTTTGTTAAGGTTGGCTTTCTTAAGGTTAGTAAAAATTGGTGAGGCATAAAGAAGAGTAGACAAAAGATGAGAGTGGGCAATCTTGGCTCTGGATGATGATGTTAGGAAAGGTTTAATTCTGTATAGGCTTCCTATTTTTCTATTGACTGTTTTAATGGTGTTGTTGATATGCTGGTCAAATGAGAGGTTGTTATCAATTGTTATTCCTAATAATTTTGTTGTTGGATCAGGAGCAATGAGAGTGGCATTATTTGAGGAGATGGTGAAGTCCAAGGGGGTGGACCTAGTGCTAGGAGAGAAAAGGAGAAGTTTAGTTTTTTTGGCATTGAGGAGGAGGTTGCGTCTGGTGAACCAAGTTTCTACAGTGTTGAAGACATTTTGAGTAATAGATGAGAGTTCATTAGGAGATGAAGCAGAGCAGATAAGGGTGGAGTCATCTGCATATTGAATGCAGGTAGATTGAGGAATTGCTAAGTGAAGATCATTGATGAACAGGGAGAAGAGAAGAGGTCCTAGAATGGAGCCCTGAGGTACACCGATGGAAGCGGCGTGAGTGAGGAAATTTGGTTTTCCCAACGAACTGCTTGCTGTCTATTGCCAAGGTAGGATGTAAACCAGTTAATGGCAAGATTATCAAAGGAGAGGGATGTAAGAGTGTTAATTAAAATGGAGTGGTTGACCATATCGAAAGCTTTAGAGAGGTCAATGAAGAGAGCAGAAGAGAGAAGGTTGTCGTTGCGGTTCCTGTTGATTGTATCTACAAATGATAGGAGAGCAGTGGTAGTACTGTGATGTGGTCTGAAACCGTGTTGACAGTTTGCTATTATGTTGTTTTGAGAGAGATGCTGTAAAAGTTGTAGGTGAATACATTTTTCCATTATTTTTGCTAAGGGAGAAAGGAGGGCAATTGGTCTATAGTTTGAGTACTCAATGGAGTTTCCACCTTTATGTAAAGGGATAATATGGGATATTTTCCAGATGTCTGGGATGGTTCCCTCTTGGATTGTCCTATTTATAAGTATAGATACTGGATATGCAATTTCTTTGGCAGCTTTTGGAGGAAAAGTGAAGGGAGCTTGTCAGCAGAAGGGGTACAAGGCTTCAGTTTGTGGATAAGTCTAGAGATGAAAGATGTAGGAATAGGGTGTATTTTAAAGTTATTTGAAGGGTGTCTTTGGTTTATAGGTGGGCTGGAGTTATTAGTGCTAAGTTGTTTAGCTAGTGATAGAATAGTGTCAGTAAAAAAGAGTTGAAAGCATTTGCAGTGAGGTGGGGAGTATCTGGGTCGGCATTGAGAGGGGTGGGAGTTTTGGATGTTCCTGGGGAGAGGAGTCTATTTATAGATGACCAGAACTGTTTGGGGTTGTTATGATGAGTTTGTTGAAGTTTGCAGTAGTAGGTTTTTTGTCAGTAATTATTGCTTTTTTAGTCGAGTTTCTAAGTTGGCGGAAATGAAGAAGGTTAAGGGAATTTCTATGGTTTCTCCATTTGGCCCAGACTTTATTTCTGGAGAGAATTAGCTTTTTAGTTTCTTTAGAGAGCCATGGGGCAATATTGGGTTTCATTCTGATGGTGCGTTCAGGCGCATGTTTGTTGAGAATGGATAAAAAAGTGGTATTAAAGTATGATACTACATTTTCAAGGGGAAGAGATTTCAGGGGGCTCCAGTTGCATTTGCTGAGTTCATTTTGAAATAGGTCGATGTTAAAATTTTTAGTAGAGCGTATTTTTTGAATGTTAGGGGGGTTAGGGAAATCAGTTCTTTCTCTAGTAATAAAGGTTAAAGCATGGTCACTTATGTCATCAGGCAGGGTTCCTGCTTTGTAGGCGTGTTTGATTTTGTTTATGAGTATCCAGTCTAAAATACTCTCTTTATTGTTAGGCTTGTTGATTCTAGTGGTTGAAGTAATAGCCTGGGTGAAACCATATAGGTTCATATGAGAGGAAGGATTTTCTGCATTTATAGTGTTCCAGTCAACATTGATGTCACCTAGAATTATAGTTTCTTGGGGGTAAGTAGTAGATACCCAGCTGAGAAAGGGTTCTAGTATGGGTATATTGTTTCCTGGTGGTAAGTAGATGCAGATAATATAAAGGGATTTCTTGGTGTTTATTTGGAGTTTTGTTATGATGGCTTCTACTTTGCAATCTGGGGTAGGATATGCTGGAAGAGTAGAGATATTAAGCTGATTCTTAAAAAGAATTGCTACTCCACCACCTTTACGTTTTGGTCGGTCAAGTCTTATTATGCTATATCCTTGGGGTGTGATCTCAGTGTCTTTTGTTTCTGGTTTGAGCCGGGTCTCTGAGAGGCACAGAATGTCAAACGAATGAATATCAAGGAGGGCATGTAATTGAGCTATTTTGTTATTTATACTATGAATGTTTAGGTGTCCAATAAGGAGGGAGTCATAGATTTTAGGTGAATTATAGATTTTAGGTGAATTAGTTTTGGGAGAGGGATAAGCTGGCCCAGGATTAGGGTGGATGTCTCCATCTTGTAATGTAAGAAGATTAGGTTTAGTTATTAAATGGTTCTTTAGAAAGATTTGAAGTATTAGTTTCTTATTGGTAGGATATACATACTTAAGGTGGGAGAGTCTGTGGTATTTAGGTAAGAGATAGTTGGGGTTAAAGGTAATGTTAGAGTGTAAAATGGGAGAAGTATTTGTAAGGGTTGATGTGTGTTTATAGGGGTAGATGGAGTGGGCAGAAAGAGGGTTTTCAAAGAAGGTAAGAAGGTATGCAGAGAACAGGATGGTAAGGAGTGGAATTGTGAGTGTGGGCATAGTAGGGAAGTTGGGAGGCATAGTTAGAGAGTATTATAGTAGGAGTTAAGGAAGATACTAGAAGAGGCTAAGATAGGAGAAATGATATAAAGCCTAATAGGAGAGGGAGGAGAGAAAGAGGGCCAGTAAGAGGTAGTAAAAGGGTGTAAAATGGTAGTGTAAGAGGAAAATAAAAAATAAAAATGAAGTAGATGACAAATATAGAGCTGTGAGGTCAGATATAAGGGAGGGATTTTGGAAGGAATGAGGTATGAGGGGAGGAGGTGGTAAGGGGTGTGGTTAACAGAGGAGCGGGATAAAGCAGGGTAAGATATTGGTAGAAAGAAGTAGGGGGTGTGTTCAGAGAGGTATAAGAGTAGGACCCCTGGGGGTGGGTGGGAATTGGGGGTAGGGAGGGGAGCGGAGTGAGCCACTTGAGGCGAGCAGGAACAACTGAAGGTGAGATGGGAAAGGAGGCAATCAAAAATGCAGGTAAGTAAGGTGAGAGAGGTATATAGTGAGAAAAAGAAGGTAAAGTAGAGACCAGAGTTCAGGGAGAAGATAATGCAGACAGGTAAAAATCAGTATGTGAACATACAGTGAAAATAGACGAAGAGCAGGTCTAAGTTAAGGAAAGTAGGCAGCTTACAAGGAATAGAGCAAAGCAGGGAGATAGGGGACAGATGGAGAGTGAGGCTAGGATAGAGGTGAGAAGGAATAGGAAGCCAGAGTACTATTGTAAACAGATGTAAGGGCTAGTTGGAGCCAGAAGGGAACAGCATACGAAACAACAGAAACAGAGGGGAGGGAGCTACCTAAAAGATAACGCAGATAAAAAGAAAGAAAACGGAGAAATAAAGAATAAGACCAAGAGAGGTGTGAGGGAGAAGAGAAAATAGTTAAAAAGTAGGAGAGTAGAGCATACGAAGGGTGGGAGAGGGGGGGGCTAAGAAGGGCAGGTACTGGCTGCTAGAGACTCACACACAGGCAAACTATAAGACCCTTATAGGAATACCAGAACAGGAGCCCAATTTGCAAACAAATCTATGCCCCGAACCTACTTTCCTTTCCTTTTTTTTCCTTGGTAGAGTGTACAGTATAGGACAGGCAGTTTCAATCAGTCACAAGAGGGTTGGCAGGTTCTTCCGGCACCAGGAGGATTTACAAGAAGACTGGAAACGGTATAGTTCAGCTGGAATTTCTCTACTTTTCTTTCCTTTTCTTTCCTTGGTAGAGTGTACAGTATAGGACAGGCAGTTTCAATCAGTCACAAGAGGGTTGACAGGTTCTTCCGGCACCAGGAGGATTTACAAGAAGACTGGAAACAGTATAGTTTAGCTGGAATTTCTCTACTTTTCTTTCCTTTTTTACTTTTTTACTTTTTTCACAAGTTGTGGTGCTAAAAGTTTTTGTGCTCTAGAATTATTATAAAAAAACAGTTGCTTAACAGCATTCTTTCTAAACTCGTGCATATTATCGAGGTAATCCCTTATTTTCTGTTTAGCATTCTGCAGTTGCTCCTTTTCTTGTTCAGAGAGATTCCCCCTAGTTTGGCAATGCTTTAACATTTATCAGTCCTTTTAAATAATTCTTGTTACTTCTTAACCATAGCTCCCTTTCCTTTATTTCCACCCTAGTTTTAAACTCCACTTTAATTTTATCCCACTCCCTAGATATATTCTTCACTCGTAACTTCTGAATTAATTCCAAAACCCATTCCTTAAATTCCTCTCTTTTCAACTGATATGTGGGAAAGCGCCAATGTTTCATTTTTATTGCATTACCTTGCGTTTTTATTTAGTTATTATTGGTGCATGATCTGAAATAGTTATTGGGTGAGTTCAAGACCTTCAATTAAATACACATGTTCCTGTGAGATATAAATTCTGTATAGCCTAGCACAGTTTTTATATTTTGGATAATAATATATAAATTCACTCCGATCTCCTTGTACTGAATTCACACCTTCCATGCCAAACATTTTCATAAATTTCTTCAAAAATCTACCCTCCTTTGTTATATTTTCCCTTCTAGCCCCCCCCCAGACACTGTTGCAAAACAAATTCCAGTCTACACCTATAAGTAATACTCCTTGCTGAAAGATGATTATTTCTCCCAGAATTTTCTTAAGCTCCATTGTAGCAGTTTTAGGTGGAATGTAAATTCATGCCAGTGTAATTCTACTCCCTTGCCAGTACCCCCTTAGTACTATACATATTCCATTATAATCCTTTTTTCCTCTGCTATCACTATTTGAGCTCCTCTTGCAGTTAGTATAAGTACTCCTCTTTTCCTTTGGCCTAGATATTCCGCTGAATAACCATCCTGAAAACCCTTGTTTATCAAATTCACATGTTCAGTTCTTTCCAAGTTTGTCTCCTGTAGCATAGCTATTTGTACTCTACATTTTAATATAGCTCAGTACTCTTTCTTTTTTGTATTTATCTGTAAGACCGTTCAAATTGAAAGACATTACAGAAAGCATAATATTTGTGTAGTTATTATTACCATCTTTTATGTGTAACTGCTTTTTTTGTTAAATGTCTAGTTCTAACTTTGATGTTACATGCATATATTGTTTGGCAGGTTGGTCTTTTATACAGCTGTTTCTTGTTGTATCCATTTGAGTCCATTTCACATCTTACATAAGCTCTCAAACAGAACAAACACTCCCCCCTAAAATCTATTAACTTAATAATAACACAAAAAACTATGTACATCTTCACATATTGAAGTTTTTGCTTCCTAATGAGAACAAAATTTCTAAATTGATAGCCACACAGACAGGCTAGAGTTAACCAAAAAGAAAGGTTAGTGATGCTAAGACGCATGGTACAGCCTGTGCTATTAATAAGTGCTATTTGAGTTTGTCTGTCTTTATAGCTCTTCCAGCTGAAAAAAATACCTGAATGCTTTCAGTAAACACTTTTGCCAAGCCATTTGTCTTTATCAAATTGTCTTCTATTGGCATACAGTCACAAAACTGCTAAGGGTACCTTGTTTACCAGAAAATAGCTTTATAATATTCAGTGTTCTTTTTCATTTGCATGCTTTATAATAAACGTGTTCCTGGATAATGCCTGGGTCTTAACCCAGTCATTTTCCTATGCAAGCATGGGAAAAAGCACACTAATTTTTCTTTTGTCATACTCTCTTAACCAAACCTTTCCTCTCTCCCTCTTTTTTTTTTTTTTTTATATTGCAGTGCCTACATTTCTTAAAACTGAACAAAGAAAAAGAAAGAAGAAGGGATAAAATAAAAAAAAACAAAGGCATCTCTTTATATTAGTATCCCCGTTGCATTTAAAAAAAGTATGAGAAAACTTTACTTCAAGTCTGATTCGTTTTGTCTTATCTTTAAAGCCCCCCCAGCTGGGAAAAACCCTGACTGCTTTCAACGTAACCAATTTCTCTCTCTTTTTTTTCTTTTCCCTCAGCCAAGCCCCTTGCACCAGACTGTGTCCAGTTTCTATTTATCAGATTGTCTCTGTGGAGACTTCTCTTTATCAGATTGTTTCCATGGAAACATGAAGACCAGCTGCAGAATTGCTACTAAGTATGCAATATTCTTTTTCATTTGCTTGCTGTCTCTTAAAACTAATCAGTCTGAGGTCCTTAATGCAGTCATTTTCCCATACAAGAATGAATAAAAGCAAATTAATTTTAACTTTGTCATGCCTTTTTACCACGTCTTTTTTTTTTTTTTTTTACATCGGATTGCCTGTATTTTTCAAAACTGTAAAAGAAGAAAGAGAAAAGAGGGGAGGAAAAGAAAAACAACAGCACCTGTTAACAATCCTATTACACTTAAAGATAAAGTGCAAAGAAAACCATAAACCACAAATACAGTACTATTAAGAAAAGAAAATGTTTTCTTTACTTACAGTTAGCTTCCCCCCCCCCTCTTCCCCTCCCCGAAGCATTTTTCCAAACATTAATGAAATGAAGTAGATAATATACTTTAGAGTCCCCCACAAATCAAAAAAATTTTGAAAAGAGTCCAATATTTCCAGAATTTCTTGTTCTGTCATATATCTCAAATGTTATTATTGCATTGTAATCCCACATTGAGTTACTGGTTTTATTGCTGCTCTTCTCCATTGCCCATATCCTGTCTCTGCTTCATTTTCAACATACTCTCAATTCTTCAAGTCAGCTCTTGTGCTCCCTTCCTTCTCTCTAACATTTTCCATTGAAATACTGGAAAAGTCTGTAGTCTTTCCTACCAGAAGAACAAGCAGCAGAATATCCTTTTGTTTCACAGTTCACTTTTTGTTGGACAAACTTTTGTATTTCCTCCTTACCGAGTACTTAGTCAAAAAATTATTTTGCCCCTCCAGTGAAGAATACTGTAAAGATAGCTTGATACAGCAATTTCAATCTCACACCCGTATCTCAACATTCCCCGAATAGTGGAATTAATTTACTCCTCTTCTGCCTGGTGTATAGTGAGTAATCATTCTCACAAATGCTCTGCTGTCTCCCACTTGTAATATTTTGTCCTTCTGCCAAAGTTTTATAAGAATAACAACTCCTTCTGCTGGTTGGATTACATCGAATAGCTCTTTATTGAACTTTAATCATCAAACGACCATCCATCAAACATGCATTTGTGAGACAGGGAAAGTAACTACTTGGCCAGTACTTCCCTTTCTCATGCAAGGCAGTATTACAAATCTCTTTTCTCCACTATATTCTGGTCTCAGAGTTGGTATATATAGTTAGGGAGGCTGGGGAGGAGAAACTTCCAACCTGGGTGGGTTTGAAATACTGCCATGCATGAGACGGGGAAGCGTTGACCAAGTATTTACTTCCTTGTCTCACAAATGTACGTTCAATGGATGGCTGGTCGATGATACCTTTTGATGAATAGCTGTTCGATGCTTATTTCTTTCAATGATTAACCATAGACCCAGGTCACAGTGTTTTAGAAGAAGCTGGTTTGAGAGATGCTCATTGGATGTACTGGATCTAGATTGATAACACAGAAAATCAAAGCAAAGCATCTAATATAAGTAGCTCTTCACCTTTAGAAAAGTAAATATTTCCAAGCTGGCTCAGATCCATATAAATTCAACACCAGTGAAACAACAAAATATAAAAAAAGTGTTACAAGGTTAAAAGTGTTAAAAGGTACCTAACCAAGAGGATTACTGGCCTCAAACAGTTGCCCTATGCAGCACGATTGAAAAAGCTAAGACTGTTCTCTGTTGCATACTGCTTTCTCAGAGGCGATCTCTGTCTAATGTACAGAGCCATGTCCACCCCAGAATTGTTGAACATGCTCCATCTTAGCAAAACCAAATCTACTCGAGCTACACGCTCTAGGGATATAAACCTCAACACAACAATGAATAGAACATGCTGGAGGGATAGATTCCCTTCGCAGAGACTTCCCTTACTATGGAACAGGGTCCCGATCTACATAAGACAGAGCCCCTCACTATCACTCTTCAAGAGGAACCTTGATGAGTGGATGGGTAACAGAAAGTTCACACCGGGGATCACACCAACAGCACTACTAGATAGGGGCCAAGAGTACTAGCTGCTAGTACAAGGGTCTAGGGAACTACTAAAGGGGCGGTGAATACCGCACAACGTGGCTGGGCTAATATATGCCTTCGGGCAGATATCACAGTACCAACCTATGAACCTACAACTTTTGCTAGTCAAAATATTTCTTTTGTGTGTAAAAGAAACAAAAGCTAAGGGTATTTACCACAAAAGCTGGAGAACTGTCTAATGAAGATGCAGGGGTAATGCTGCTCGTTTTAGACTTGTTCAACATAAAAAAAAAATCTAGGCTAAAAGAAAAAAAACTGTTCCTCATCCCTGTAGAACACTGTTCTTTGTTGAAGCCTATAGTACTTGACCAAGAAAACAGAGAAGATGCTTCCTGAAGCCAGATTTCTTCTTATTGGTCCAGCTTTATGTTGACTAGCTATAACTTATGTGTGTGACATTAAAGAGCTCAGGCTGCAAGAAAATGAATGTGAGAGCCTGGGTAACTGTCCTGTGGAAACATAACCCTGATGACTGTGGCCTCAAAGGAAGATCTGGACTATTTGTCATGTCCAACATGTAGAGGTTACTGGGTATAAAGGTATGTCCAATTGGCTACCATACGTCTATCATCAGGTTCCCTCATTCCCTCAATAGAAGCACTGGAAGTTTGTACTCTTAACTTCCAATGTATGCATCTTGAACCTTTTGACAAAATCACGTTATATTCTCAGAACTAAAAATAAATGTCCCTATCTGTAGAACCAAAAAGGCTACTAAAGAAATGTAAATTGCAAACAGTTCAGCATGAACTAATGTTTACAGTGGTCACTGTCATTAGCTTCTAAGTTTTAAACTGGAATTTAGAAGTCATAATAAATATTGCAAATATTAATCTTATATATCTGTTTAAATGATTTTCAGTATCTCGTTAATCAGTCAAACTGTGTAGGTACTGTCAGATGCATTTTATTGATCTAGCTGTGACCTTTCTTCTGAGGCTAAGCAGCTCTGTCTGTGTTACTTCGTTGTTGATACTTAGAGGAATATGAAAATTATGAAAATGTACATAAATATGAACATTTAATATCTTTTTAGCTGCTGCAAACAGAACTCAAGCATCAGTGCAGTTTTGCTGTCCATCAGATAACCTTCAGTGGTTTGTAGCATGGTTTTGAGCTCTTATTTTAAATATGAACAGACAATTGTCACGAAGGGTGTTTGAAACAGTTGGGACCATTACTGCAGAAACAACGTAACTATATTGTTTTTTAATAGAAGTCGCTTTACGGTTCAAGAACTAACATTTACAGTAGCAGGGCAAAACTCCTGTTTAGAGACAAGCTTGCTGACAAAGGGATTGGCCCAAAGGTCCATGTTATTCCACTTTTTTTTTCACTGTATATTAATAGCTTACCTTGGGACCTGCCACATTTAAACCGAGTAAAGGTACACAGTCGTATTGTCTTTACTAAATTTCTCAAGACAAGACAGCATCTAACGTCTGCCTTACAACAGGAATTCATTCCAATTTGAAACTAGTGCAGTGGTAACAAACTGTCATTAAAAAAAAAATCTAGTTGTTATTTTAGGTATTGCTGAAAGATTAGCTAAAATCCAAAATCACTCATTACTGACCCCACAGGAAACCAGTTGTGTAACACAAGAGAACAAAGATACTTAGGCATTTTACTAGACAAGCCACTTTCATTTCAAGCTCATACAGAACTCTTTTAACCACAGACGTCTGTAGGAACTTAAAGAAGCTTACGGCCAGTGCTGTGGCATAAAAGGGATAAAGCCCTCAATATGGTCCAGGTGACCTGAGTTTGATCAGTGGCTTGAACATCTGAGGTGCTGGCAAGGGGAAGAAGAGCAGGCAGTCAGATCCATGTTGTTGCAGCTGATCTGTGGTGGTGGCAAGGGATGCACAAGGTGTTGTCTTTAGGAAGGCAAGTCATTGGCTGAGGCACCATGGAAGCAAGTTGATACACTACCACATCCTTTGCAAGTCTTTTTATAGACACTATAGGTATATGTAAGGGGAGGGAATTTAGGGCATAATAAAGCTATTTTCTCCTTGGCATCAGTATGACTCTGCCTTGGGGTGCCTCTCTTTCCTCACCAAGAAGGGTCAGTGAAAATCTAGGAAGAGCATGTCAGGTTTGGTAGACCCAATGAATGAGGAGAGTCTCCCAGAAGTAGCTAATGGTCAGCTGCAGGAAAAGCAAAAAAAAAAAAAAAAGCAACTTTGCATAAATTATAATATTCAAATTTTAATTTAGTTTGAAGCTCATCTTGCAGCAGCTGTCAGTGTTTTTAATTCTCAGACTAGAATATGCTTTACCTATTATTGGTACTGTCTCAACTCAGAGCACTTGCTTATTACAAACTGTCAAAAACAAAGTTGTTTGATTTATACATAATACCAGCAACAGTGAATGGCACTGCTTAACAATGCAGAAAGGCAAATGGCTTCCAGTTACTGGGAATTGTAGCCTGTCAATGTGCAGAGAAGGATGGAGCCTGACTGTGACCCAGGCAATTAGGGTACGATTGGCAGCCCCAGCACTAGGGGAGGAGTGAAAGGGCATGACCCCTCACCTCTACTGGGGGTTAGTGGAGGGATCTGTACACTTAAGAGCACACTGGGCAGGTGCAATATCCCTGTTAAAGACTAGGCAGACCATTTCCTTTGCTTTGGGGGGGGGGCAGGGCTGCTTGAAGGGAATGCCATCTGTGGAAGTAATGGAATGTCCTTTGTTGTCAGCCTACTTTATGTCCCCTCCCTGCCACATTGCAAAATACACAGAGGGAAACAGTACTAATTTAATGAACTCTAATCATACCCTGAATTAAGAATGGGGTCCGTTCCTGTCATGGTATTAGAAACCTAAAAGACTTGGTGAAATTAAACTGAGGAACAGGGCCACATAAAGAAGAAAAAAAACCCATCACAAACAACCCTCTGACAGTGTTGTCCTCATGGCCTAAAGTTACTGATTTCCAGAGTACACATAAGAGATTTAATGGGGAATAGCTTGCTTGACCAGAAATTAGTGAATTACTTTGAGTAGGCAAGAAAGTAACAACTTTGCCAGGTTTGAGTATCTTGAAGTCTTTCAGGATCTGCCCAATGGCTCCCCTTTCCTGTACCTACTGAACTCATTTGTTCCTACTTCTAGGTGAGATCCCTTCAGCCCATTTGTTCCTCATTCCACAATGGAGTTGCAAGTCAGGTGTTACGGAGTGGGACAGTGTGATGTTCTTGCAGACTGTCCTACCCTCAATCCCTTGGCAGCTGCTTTGCTCCACAACTGTTGCTCTCAGGAGGTGTATGCTTGCTACTATGCATAAACAACCTTCCAGCTAGGTGGATCACTGTTCTGCACTGTGGCTCACTATGCTGCTGGTGATGTGCTTGCATTCCGGTACAGCAGCCTGTGCTGCCTCCCTCTGTCTTGAATGGATGAGCTGGAATCAGCCATACTCCCAGCCAGTGCTTCAACTTGAATATGGGTTGTGTAGGATGCAGTTCTGGCTTTATCCCTCAGTGCCACAAGGCCAGATAAGTGTCTTGGGGGCCTTGCCTAAAAGTGAAGGTGAAGGGGATCTGGAGATTGAATTAATTTATGGCTGCCGTGGCAGCAGTACTGCAGGAATTATACTGGACTGTGGTGGTGAAGTGAGGTGGTGAAGTGAGATCTCAGTCAAAGGACAAAGTTTTCAGTTTTCCTGTCAGTCTGTGTTCCCATCTGTACTTGTGGTTGCAAACTTTAAGTAATGGCAATGCAGACATGATCACAAATGCAAGCATCAGAAATGAGATTCATTTGTATGGTTGTTGGGCTCTGTTTCTGTGACATAGTGAGCTCAGCAGTTCTGGGGATGTTGGAGTACATATGCTGCTTTTTGGGTTGATGTAGAGTCAGCTGAAGTGGTTAGAGCACGTAGTATGGATGCCATTTGAGTTTATCCAAAGGAATGTGTAGCAGGTACAGCCCAATATGGGAACCATGGGAGGTGTACCAGGCACAGCCCAATGTGGAACTATGGGAGGTGTTCCAGCCACAGCTCAATGGGACAAGGCCCAGTGGCAGACCTAGGAAATGCTGGAGAAATGTTATCTCTCATCTCACTTTGGAGTGCCTGCGGATCCCACAGTATGATCCAGAGATTATTGATGAGTATAAAGAAATCTGGTCTGCCCTGCCTATCTTGTTATCACTGCAACTCTTACCAGGGCAAGTGGTTTAGAAGATGAATGAATGGATTGATTTGACTTTGTATTTAGTGTTATTAGCACTCCACTTTTTGATATCTTAGTTCATTTTAGTGATTAGAATTTCAAGCACTTATTCAGAGGTGGAAATGTAGGTATACTAGCAGGTACCTGAGCTATTTTAATGTACTTTTTAAAAAAACAGTATTGATCTTTATCGTTAATACACTCTTTTAACACTATTTTATTGCTTCACTGTTATGTATTATGTAAATTATGATTTACTATGTGGAAAGTGATAGACTTGTTGCCTTGGCACCTTTCCCCAGCAGTAACATTGCTTTCAAGCTCAGGTTCCTCTCCTGTCCCATAAACCCCTGCTCCCTGAGAAGTACTTCAGAACTCATTGCTGTCATTGCAACTATGATGTCTCCATGCTTGCCTGATCTTTTTTTGAGTTTTTCACTACATTTGGTGCAGATAAATGCTTACATTTTCTACTGTTCTTCATCAGCTTGTACTCTGATGCATTAGAACCATTTTCTAGGTGCTTAAGACTTCCCTTAAGATTTTCTGAGCAATCTTTTCACCCCTTCATATCATCCCTATTCCTCACCAAAGAAAAAGAGAGTAAGTACAAAAATCTTTGTCTTTCCCTCAGTTTTCTTTGTTGTTTTTTGCTGTGTACAGTGGATTGCTTGTACTTTTCTTGTCTACTGAGAGAGTTTGAGTTAAATTCTGATGCTGGCCTAGTGTATCTGGTGAAGAGCAGCGTAGCATTATCATTATCGAGAGTTCCAGTTAGTGGCTGTTTAAACCTTTGTTGTGACAGCCTTTTAGAAAAAATGAAGACAGAAGTTAAACCTGATTTTAAGAAATGTTCAGAACATGGGCACAAAATCTTAGATGATGCATAGCCTTCGGAAATGCATTTATGCATCCAGTGTATTTTCAGTCAGGACATTGAATGGCAGACTTGGCAGAGAAAACATCAGATACTTTGAAATAGTTGCTATGAATGATCTGAGATCCCAGTTGGAAACTTTGGTGGTTATTACTTGTATCTCTTCACTGTCCATGCAGTTGATTCACAGTGCAAACAGATGGAGCAGTAAGAGTTGCAGGCACAGGTATTGCACTGCGTTAGCAGGCCTAGCTTCTCCCCACTGATTTTGTGGACCACTTCAAGGTAGTGTTTGCCAGTGCTCCTTTTGACCAAAACTCCTTGTGTGGGGAGTAAAAGACAAACTGTTGCGGTGTGCACAAGATTGCAAAATGCTCAGTGCTGTTGGGGTGAAGTATTCAACTCTACAAAAGTCCTTTCAAAGAATCCAAAAGGGTGTCAAAAAGTTATAGCTTAGGAAATCCCAACAGCCTTAGCATAGACAACACCACAACAGAGGTCCTGCAGTAGTGGGGACTTCTCGTTTAACTGCCACTCCTGAGAAATAAGTGGCCTGCATCAGCAGGGGTTCAGGGGATATTTTTGTTTGTGCATTTCAGTATGAACCCTCAAAGGTTGCCCAACTGTCCCACTCTGGAGGCAGTTTAGGATTGGATTTACCTGTATCTGCCGGTGTAGTTGGCAATCATGCAGGACAAATAGATAAGGGAAAGTATATCCAGGGGGTTACACTATCCGTTCTAAAAATGTCGAAACATCTGCCCTCACACCCTCTAATAGTTCCACATTGTCAGACAGGGGTGGTCCAGCAGGAGGTAGGAAACTTTTTACAAAAAAGAACCATCCAAAAAGTCCCACCAGACCAGAAGGGTTCTAGATTATGATCTCTATTCTTCTTGGTGCCAGAAAACACTCAGGACCTTAAAGCAATTGTTAGCCTAAGTTGACTGAATCATTACATGAAGGAGTAATTCTGAGTGGTCACAGTGCACTCTGTACTACCATGCTTTCAAACAGGAGACTGGATGTTCTGTTTGGAACAGAAAAAACATCTAGAAGATTCCTTTGTTTTCAGCTGGGAGCCAGTCATTTCCAAATTTGAACTCAACCATTTGGACTCACCACAGTCCCCCATGTGTTTTCCAAATGCATGGGTGCAGTTGCATAGCACATGCGAATACTGTCAGTGAGGATTTTTCCATACCTGGATAACTGTTTCATAGTGGCACCCACTATGGAAAAACTTCTGACAGCAAGACTGCAATAGCACCACTTGTGTCAGTCTTTGGGGATCGTAGACATTGTGACAAAGTCCCAACAGGATCCATCACAGTCCTTCATATTCATTGAGTTCCAGTTGGATACAGTTAGTCAGAAGACAAAATTACCACAGGATGTGGTCTCTTCCATAGTTCAGGAAATGTTGTATTTCAGAAAATCCACAGTATTCCAGCTGTTGTATCTGATGGCTGCTTCTATTCAGACAGTACCATATGCCAGACTAAACTTGAAGATATGATGGTGGACACTTACAACTCAGTGGAACCAAGCAACACAGATCATGACATATACAATCAGGCTTTCAAAGGCTTGCATCAAGCATCTACTGTGTTGGACAAATCCATAGAATTGTCTTTTGGCTCACCATTTCCTCCACCAACCCTAATGGCAGTAGTAATGATGGACACGTCTACTCTGGGGTGGGTGAGCTGCATCTAGACAAAAAGTCCAGATTATGTGGACATCACAAAAGGCCAAATCACATATTAGCATTCTAGAAATGTGAGCAGTCCTACTAGCATTGTAGGCGATTTGGGGATGGCTTCCCCAGTGTGCAGTATCCATCTAGTCTGACAACATGGCAGTGGTGTGATACATAACAGGCAGGGTGGAATATGATCCTACCCCTCCTTGCTGAGAAGCAATGAGAGTATGCGTATTGGCTGTAACATCACATTGCTTTCTTATAACAATGCACATACTGGGTACATCCACATGATAGTGGACAGCTTGAGCAGACAAATATTGCTTACATTCAAATGGTCTTTTAATGATACAGTAGCACAGAAAATGTTTTGGAGAGGGGAACGAGGCTGTTGAGGTCTCTCATCCTTCAGTACCAAATGCAACAGTTTCTTCGCTATTATTCCCCAAGAGGGACTCTTCCCAAGAAAAGCAATCTCTGTCATTTGACTCCTGGGCCTCCTGTATGCATTCCTCCCATTTCCACACTTAACCAGATTCACCCAGAAAGGCAAGATATGCACAACAAAGCTCATTCTCATAGCCATGTTCTGGCCGCACCACATATTGTTTCCCCTGCTGTAGCCTCACCTCTAAATCTGTTCTCCTTCCACAGCATCCTGGACTACAGTCTCATCCAGTCTGGCAGCTTCACCCGGACATTCAATCCCTACACTTGACCACATGGTTTCTCCACTTCCAGTAATGGTCAGGGACCAGTCACTCCCGTGATGGTGATCAGTCTGATAACTGATTCCAAATACTTTCAACAAGAAGGTTTACAAAGGCAAATGGAAAACATGCTCTCTCTTTGGCCTGCACTGCAGAATATACAAAGTTTTTCAGCATTTATATCACAGTTGCTTACCTTTTTAGTAGGTATATTCAAAAAGAACTTGTTACTTTTCCATAAAAGTTCACATAACTACCATATATCATCCTTTCATTTGCCATTATTTCTTCTTCCTCCATAAGTAAGCAAACTAGTTTTAAAAAGGAATGTTTTTCCTACAGGACACTCTTGTTTTGCTCTGCTCCCCTAATGAGATATAAATTTTGTTCTTGAGAGGTTAAGTCTCCTTTTTAACCCCAACAAATTCCACAGATAGTAAATTTCTGAATTGGAAGACTGATTTTCTGGTATCCATTACTTCTGTAAAAAGAGTCTTAGAGCTTCATGCTCTAAATTCCCTTACTTGACTTTCCATCAAGACAGAGTCACGTTTAGAATGAACCCTTCATTTATACTGAAAATAGCAACTGAAGCAAATTTGAATGAATCCCTTCATTTACTGCTATTCTTCCCAAAGTATTCTAGCAAAGGTGACTACCATTTGCATTGTTTGGATGTACACAGATAAAGTCCAGTTGTATAAAATCTTACCATAACAGTACATGTCCTTCTCTTCACTGTTGCAGTATTCCTGAAAGAAAGGATGTCCCGTCCCAGGCAGCCCGCCGCTCAGCCAGTATGGAAGAGCTTGAAAAGGATCTTGTTTAGCCGTATGTCTCAGATGTTCATCGTGCATAGAGCTGCAGTCATAATAGATGGGTTCTCCTGCCGTCAGGCGTGTCCTCGGTCGGCCGAATTCCAAAGTCTAGGTCCGGCGTTGGTTGTCGTCGCTTCTTCCCTGACGTTAGCACGACAGGGGTATAAAAGAACCAGCCGACGCCATTTTCTTCAGTCTTTCTTGCCGCGCGGTGTCCGAAGCAGAAACAGTTCGCAAGTGCCGGTCGGCCAGCTCCTGAAATTACAAAAATTTTGCAACCGAAGTCTTCTTGAAAGCTAAGTACCTCGTTGGGGAAACTTTTCTTGCCTCAGACCGATGTCAGACAAAGTTAATAATTGTATTTCATGTGGGAAGCAAATACCGCATAAGGATTTCCATTCCCTCTGTATTCCTTGTTTAGGCCTAGACCACGACGTCTCGGTCTGTCGTTTTTGTGCTACATTCAACAAACGCACCATTAAGCGTCGGGCGGAGTTCGCCCAGCATTATTTTGGCAAAAAATTTAACTATATTATGTCGTCGGATACTCCAACTCCAGTTTTGTCTAAAAAGCGCAAAGATAAGGACCGACACACGAGGTCCGCAGCCTCTACCAGCACCACGCCAAAGCCGACTACAGGTGGTCCGGTTCTCAGCGAGGCAGCTACGCAGCCCCTGACTACCGACGACACTTCATTGGCGGTGTCTTCTGTGCCCGAGGTCGCAGGCTCCTCGGCCCATACCCCGACTACAGATACCGAAGCCACTCTTGGTGGTGAATCTCAAAATGTGGACAGGTCTGCCTCCTCTCAAGGTGTCTTCAGACCTTCCTCTTCTTTTTCCATCAAGGCTTTCACTAAGACTAAAGCAGCCATGCATTCTAAGAGACAAGCTACACAGGGCCCATCTCCAGGCCCCATGCCTAAAAAACAGATGCTTAAAATGGCTGAGGATTTAATTACTCTTATCAGGGGTTCTCAAACCCCCCCCCCCCCGGTCAAAAGGCCCAGAGTGGAGGAAGAATCCCCCTCCTCTGATCAGGCCTCCATTATATCAGAGCACTCTGATGAACAGGAACATTCTTACTCCCCTTTTGAAGATTCTGATGCAGAGAAGTCCTTTCCCTCCGTATCTCCTCCAGAGGATTACTCATTTGGGGAAACCTTGCATACCTTAAGGGAACACTTCCACTGGGAAGGCCAAGAGTACTCAGATTCCAAGAAAAGGCTTAGGGAATTTCTCTTGCTACCTCAGCACAGGCCTCTGGCTATACCTCCTGTCTTGGACATACTAGATGATGTGTACTCGGAGGCCTGCCTTTACCCGGATTCTTTACTTCCAGCCCCAGTCAAGCCTGACAGGTACTACCGGGTTCCTGACTCACACCAATTTCTATACAAAAGCCATGCTGCTGACCCAGAAACTATCTCACAGGGCCCCAAGGGAATTAAGGCCTCCACTGCTAAAAATCCATTACCTTCTGAGAGAGATTCCAGATCCTTAGAAAGGTGGGGAAAAAAGGTATATACCTCGGCCACCTTAACCATGAGGGCATTAAACTGCCAGTTCCATATGCTAAAGTACCAACAGTTTCTGTTATCACAATTGAGAAGTAAAATGTCACAACCTGAACAACCAGACTTGAAGGAGTTGCAGGATTTGATGCATAGTGCAGAACAAGTGGGTAAACATACCTTGCAATGTGGTTTTGATGCTCTAGAGGCCTCATGTAGAGCTGCTGTTACAGGATCAGTCATACGTAGACATGCCCCTCTACAAAAGGATGTATTATTTGGTGCTAATGCTGAGGAGGTATTAAAGAAAATTGAGGAAAAGGCTAAATCAATGCAAACAGTGAAAGATTTTCTACAGGTACAACCCCCACGTTTCAGTAGAAATTGGCCTTCCAAAAATTGGTCCTTTCCAGCCACGGACAGACCCCAAAGAGGTAGATACAGGCGCCCGAGGGGCAGAGGGCAATCCCAAGGATCGTTTAGAGGCAGACAATGGCAAGCTCCTACACAAAGAGGTGGTGAGGATAGTTCGCAGCCATTCAGTAAGCAAGCCCAATGACTTTCCCCTTTGCATGCCAAGCAAGGCTCAAATGGCAGCACCCTTAGGCGGAAAACTGGCATTATTTTCAAAAAATTGACATATTGTCACAAAAGACAAATGGATCCTGGACATTATAAACAGAGGCTACAGATTCCATTTTCACACCTTTCCAAAAATGAGAGGCATGCCAAACCTGCCACACAATCAAAGGGCAGAGGCACAAAGACAAATTTTAGATCTCATAGACATGAAAGCTATTCAAGAGGTACCTACTCACGAACAAGGTCAAGGTTTTTATTCCAGACTATTCCTGGTACCAAGGAAGGGAAAAGATTGGAGACCTATTTTGGACCTATCCATCCTAAACACATTTTTACTCGTACCAAAATTCAAGATGCTCACTTTACAGCAGCTTCTTCCCATGCTGGGCAAGGAGTCTTGGCTGGTAACACTGGACCTCAAGGAGGCATACCTGCATGTCCCAGTCAGACATAATTGCAGAAGATACCTCAGATTTCTTGCAGGTTCAACCCATTATCAATTCTCTGCATTGCCCTTTGGCTTATCTACTGCGCCCAGAGTATTCACGAAATGCCTGGCATCAGTAATTGCCTACTGCAGACTTCAAGGGATACGAATATTCCCCTATTTGGACGACTGCCTGATCCAAACGGACAGCAAGCACATACTTCTGAAACATCTGGCTTATGTAATAATGTTGTTGAATTCTCTGGGATACACAGTCAGCAAAAAGAAATCAAGGCTAATACCCTCTCGGAAAATAATTTTCCTGGGTGCCAACTTGGACACAAACACCCAGATGGCCTACCTCACGCCAGAGAAGCAGGGGTAACTAACTCAATACTTCAAAACACTAGCAAATTTCACCAGGCTGACTGCAAGGAAAATCCTGCAGGCTCTGGGATTCATGGCATCTTGCATCTTACTAATCCCATGTGCAAAACTGCATATGAGGAAACTTCAATGGTACCTGAAAAACCTATGGTCTCAACACAGCCACAGTTTGGAAACAATAATACCAGTAATTCCATGTCTTCAAAAGGAATTTCTATGGTGGGCTCAAGCATGCCAAACAAACACAGGTCTCCCATTCAACAAGCCTCAAGCAAATCAAGTCATCACAACAGACGCCTCGGACTACGCCTGGGGGGCGCACATGACAGATCGGTGCATTCAGGGCAAATGGTCCCAAAAAGAAAAGCACCTTCACATCAATCAAAAGGAAATGCTAGCAGTAATAAATGCTATTACAGCTTTCAAAGACCTTCTGCATCCAGGTCAACTTTTGATAAGGACAGACAACACCACAGTAATGTGGTACATAAACAAACAGGGAGAAACCTATTCATACCCCGTATGCAGGCTGGCCATGTCACTTTGGAACATGGCTCTGGACTTACAAATCGAACTTCAAGCACAGTACTTGCCAGGCAAGGAAAACACGCTGGCAGACAACCTAAGCAGAAATATGACAGATCCACACGAATGGAAGTTGCATCCTCAAGTTTTTACAGAGACAATTCAAGCATGGGGAAGGCCAGACACAGATCTCTTTGCCTCCCACAAAAATCACCAATTGACAAAATTCTGCTCAAGGATATTTCATCCAAAGGCCTGGAGAGTGGACGCTGTCTCTTTCAGTTGGACAACAATGACAGTTTATGCCTTCCCACCTCTTCCGCTGCTGCCCAAAGTTCTATTAAAAACCAGAGCAGACAGACCAAAGATGATTCTCATTGCTCCAGACTGGCCAAGACAACACTGGTACCCACTCCTGAGGAGCCTGACGCATTCCCCACCATGGACCCTGCCTCTAATGCCTTATCTTCTGACTCAGCACAGCTTTAAAACTCTTCACAGTCAGCTGAAAACACTCAGTCTTGCCGCATAGAAGATTCCTTAACATCACAACAGACCCTACTCTCCAAGGAGGTGCAGAATGTCATTTTGGAGGCCAGAAGGCCGTCTACTAGAAAAGCTTACTCCGCAAAATGGAAACGGTTTTGTGCCTGGAACGAGAAAAAGGGCCAGAATCCTGGAAAACTGAATTTACCTCAAATATTACAGTATCTAGCTGAGCTGCTAAGCAGTGGACTTTCATTCTCCTCCATCAAAATCCATGCCTCAGCCATTTCTGCAGAATACAACACTGATCCACCTTTATTCTCTCACCCCCTCTTAAGACAGTTCCTCAGAGGGGCTAAGAATCTAAAACCCCCAAGGAAACAGCCAATACCTGCTTGGGATCTCAATTTCATTCTAGAAAAGCTGACCTTGCCTCCTTTTGAGCCAGCTGCCTCAACAGATTTGCAATATTTGTCCTGGAAAACAGCTTTCCTTCTGGTTATTACCTCAGCTTGTAGGGTATCGGAACTACAAGCTCTCATGGCTGTGCAGCCTTTTATCATCTTCCATCAGGACAGAGTTTCCTTACGAACCAACCCGTCCTTTATGCCAAAAGTGGTATCCAGGGTAGCTTTGAATCAGGCTATACACTTACCTACCTTTTATCCTAATCCTCAAAACAAAGGGGAGAGATTACTACATTCCTTGGACATCCACAGACAACTGCGTTATTATTTGGACAGAACAAAGCCTTTCAGAAAATCAGAACAGCTCTTTGTGTCCTATGCTATAGGAGCTCAAGGGAAGCCAATTTCCAAACAGACAATCTCAAAATGGATAGCCCACTGCATACGCTTTTGTTATTCTTTTCATGGCAAAACTGTACCTACAGGCATCAGATCTCACTCCACAAGGGCCACGACTACCTCTGTAGCTTTCCTCAGAGTAGTTCCTACCAAAGATATTTTGGAAGCAGCCACTTGGAGTTCTGTGCATACTTTCTCCAAGCACTACCACCTTCCATTATACTCCAAATCTAGAGCAGGCTTTGCCACTGCAGTCTTGCAGGGCATTCTGGCTCCTCCTAGTTCCACCTAGTGCCTACCACCCCTTTCTTAGCTTTGGGATTCTACCCATGTGTTATGACTGCAGCTGTATGCACGATGAACATAGTACAGTTTTGTACCTCCCATAAATGTAGATGTTCGAGTGCTAATACAGCTGCAGTCCAGGTTTCCCTCCCTCCTTCCCCTCTTGGGACAGACCTATTGGCTAACACCTTCTCATACAACCTGATTGGGGTATTCATTCATGGTGTATTTGCTTGCACTACTTTATTTTGATTATATGGCATTGCTTTATTACACAAATTTATGTATTGCCTTCCTTCTGAGGGCACCTGACATCTGGGGCAAGAAAAACTGAAGAAAATGGCGTCGGCTGGTTCTTTTATACCCCTGTCGCGCTGACGTCAGGGAAGAAGCGATGACAACCGACGCCGGACCTAGACTTTGGAATTCGGCCGACCAAGGACACGCCTGACGGCAAGAGAACCCATCTGTTATGACTGCAGCTTTATTAGCACTCGAACATCTACATTTATGGTAGGTACTAAACTATACTTTCTGCTCCTGTACAGAAAGTAGGGCATAGAAGGGACATATGGACGCAACTTCCCTGAACTGACTTACAGAGACCAATCATCAAAGGACAAAATAATCCATGCACATCCACAAGGAAAAAAATTGCAGAATAAAGAAGAGGGTTGTAGATCAGTATATGTGTGTATACCTTTAGGAAGCTATCCAAGGGCTTGTACAAGTGTATAAATACTGAGCACGTGCCCTGACTGCCATTTTGTAGTTAGCTGTTGAGATGTAAGCATGTATGTGTGTAAGCTCTGTCTATTAACTAGTTTGTTCGTATTTAACGATCTGCTATCCATCCTGATGTGTTTGTATGTATTAAAGCATCAGAATGAAACCCCCAAGTCTTCTTGTGTTATATATTAGAGACGAACATGGTGTCAGAAGTGGCATGTCTAAAAGGACGTGGTGCAGAAAGGGATCCAGAAGCAAGACTGAGAGACGCACAGCTAATATAAAGGAATGGGATTGTTCCTAAAATGTGCATACTTCACAAAACAGGTCAGAAATGAATTTCAGATATTAAAAATTGCTCAGCACTATTTCTTTTCGCATAATATGGACCGAGGCATTCAGAACATTCTAAATAATTTTCACATAAACCGATATGCACGATATTGATAAAAAATATTCAAATTACTATGGAAAATGTTACAAATAAAGTCTAAATTGCATAAAACATAAAATAAAGGGAAACGATCACATTTTCGCAAAGCATATGTATTTTCATATTAAGCAATGGCTGCGGTGGTGGTGCTGCGGTAGCGTTGTCGCCTCACAGTAAGACATTGTCCTGTTCGATTCTCAGCTAGAGCGTTTTCTGTGTGGAGACATGCGTGAATGGGCATACCTTCGTTGAAGGTTGTGTGTCAAGGCTGGCAACTCGGCACATAAAAATCTACTGCCAATCATTAGCGGACCAGAGTTCTGCTGTGGCGACCCCTAACCGGGAAAAGCTGAAAGACAACAACATTCAAGTTATCAGAAATGTGTAAAGTGTTCGCATGTTTATGCAGTGTTACAGTAAAAGCTCTTTTGCAGAAGTATAGCCATTACAGAGCATATTTCACAAAATATTTTGAAGTGTTTGTTGTGCATTTGAATGTTATTACAAGCTCACAGAACAGTTTGTTTATACATAATTACAAGGGCCATATTCTCAGTGTGTTGGTGTATACTTTGTGGGCATGGCAGACGGATTTTGGAAACCCAATGTACTTGTGTTTGAGAGTAATATTGCTGAAAACTGGAGAGTGTTTGAGCAAGAGTATGACATTTTCCTACAGGCTGCATTTTCTGATGAAGATGACTGTACAAAGACATTTATTCTGCTTAATTTAGCTGAGTCAGAAGCAAGTGAAAAGGAACGCTCATTTGTGTATGCACCTGCTATCTACAAAGGAGAGGGGAAAAACTGTCATGATGTTGTACCGGCTGAGTCAAGGGAGGACTTGAGTGCTTAAAACATAATTTTAAAGAAATGTGTAACCACCAGACAAATGTTACAAAGGAAGGGCACTTATTTTACACAAGGGATCAAAAGCCTGGTAAATCTTTTGCAGCATATGTAACTGGCCTGGGAAACAAAGCTAAAACGTGCAGATTTGGTGATTTAGAGGATGAGATGACAAAAGACAGACGTGTGTAGTATAAAAGATGATGCTGTGAGAAAGATGTTGCTTTGTGACAGTGATTTCACTTTGAAGAAGGCCATTGAGATATATCAGATATACGAGCTCACAGAAAAGCGCACATAGGTTCATAGGTTCATAGGTTTATACTAGGCTATCTGCCCTAAGGCATTTATAAGCCTAGCCCAAATTATTGTGGCTTACGCCACCCCTTATATGAAAAAATACTGTGCCCATTAGTTTGTTGTGCCTCTGTCCAGCAGTGACACAGAGATGATTCCTGGGGTAAACCTACGATCTCCCATCCACAGGTCTAGATTTCTCTTGAACAGAGTCAGCGAGGTGCTCTGCCTCACATGGACCGGGATTTTATTCCACAGCATAGGGAGTCTCTGGGTGATAAATCTATCCCTCCAGCACGTCCTATTTATATCCGTGCTAAGGTTTAAGTCGCTTGCTCTAGTGGTTTTGGTGGATTTGGATTTTTGAGGTGGAGCATGTCCATTAATTCGGGTTGGACATGGTCTTGTATGTCAGGCACATGTCACCTCTGAGCAGGCGGTATGCGACTGAATAGAGCTGGAGTTTCTTCAATCTGGCAGCATATGACAGATTTTGGAGTCCCTTTATCCTTTTGGTGAGGAACTTTTGGGGTCTCTCCAATTGCTGCAGATGTCGGGTGAGATACATCCCGAATGGGGCATTGTACTCGATCATTGGTCTGATAAGTGAAGAGTACAGGGAACAATGACCTCACTAGATCTGGATGTGAATCCCTTCATGATCAGGTGGGCAATGTAGAAGGTCTTTCTAACCACTTTAGCAATGTGAGTGTCAAAGAAAGGCCACTGTCAACCTGGGTCCCCAGGTCCCTGATAACCTCTTCTGTGCTTAGTGGATTGCCACCTATATGGTAGCTTGGGGTTACCTTGTTTTCCCGAAGGGTATGACTATACATTTTTGGCGTTTAACTTCAGGCCATGGCTCTGGCACCAGCTATCTGTTTCCGTGAGTCCCTTCTGAAGGATATCCGTGTCCGATGCACTTTCCACTATGGCCCAGTTTGCAGTCATCTGCAAACTTTGTCAGCCAAAGTCCTCCCATGTTGGCCTGTACTTCTGAGAAGTAGATGCCAAACAATAGGGGCCAAGGACCGAGCCCTGTGGGACACCACTTGTGACCGGCTTGGAGTCTGACACAGCGCCAGCAACTCTAACCCTGTGGGTTCTGTCCTTAAGCCAGTTTGCAACCCATCTTGTGACATATGGGTTTACATTTAAGCTGGTAAGTTTTTCTACAATACCGAGTGGGGTATTGTGTAAAGCTTTGCAAGGTCAAGGTAGGCTGTATGGACTGCCTTTCCCTCATCAATGGCCTTGGTGACTGTTTGAAGAAGTCAACCAAGTTCAAAAGGCATGATCTTCCCTTGACAAAGCCAAACTGGGTCGGGTCCAATGTCTGCAAGTCCCTATATCTTTGTTTATGAGCTCCATTATGATCCTCTCCATAGCTTTGCAGACTAGACTTGTTAAGCTTATGGGCGGTAATTACCAGGGTCCGTGAGGCACCGCCTTTGTGGAGTGGGACCACAGTTGCCGTCGCCACTCCTTGGGCACGTATCCTGTGGTAAGGCTGAGATTAAACAGCTGCCTTATGCGGGTTTAATTCCTCATTTAGCTCGTGTAGCACACAGCCGGGGACACCATCCGGTCCCATTGATGCTGTGTTTTAGCTTTAGAGAGCAGCTTTCACCTGCGCATTTGAGATGTCCGGGAGGCTACACTCGGCTGGGATAGTTATCTCTCCTTTAGGGGAGAGGGGTGAAGTTTGCACTGAACCTGTCTGCCAGTATGTTGGCAATGTCTGTGGGTTCAGTGATTTTTGTATCATTTTGGACTAATTCTGAGCATATCTGGGAGTTTCCACCCAGGTTCCTAACATAGCTGAAAAGGCCTTATGATTGTCCTTTGAATCCATGGCAATTTTTCTCTCAAAATTGGCCTTAGTTGATTTTATGAGTGCTCGTATTTTTTACTAATAATGATCAGGGGTGACTTCCCTTTTATGGATTTTGTTCTATCATGTAATAGCTTTCTCCTCTTATTGTAAAGTTTGTTAATGGCTGGGGTCCACCAGACTGGACGTTTGCCCTTTGTGGAAAGAGTCTTGGTTTTATTTGGGATTGCCTGATCCATGCAGTCCTGGAGGTGTTCATAGAAGGCATTTGTAAGGGCTTCCGCAGCTTGGGTTGTGGTTTCCTCTGGCTCAGGGCCTTGAAGGATACCACACCAGTCTTGAGTAGTGTGAAGTTTGCTTTAGAGAAGTTCTTCACTATGGTCTTTTGCTTGGGGTGGGGGCGGGATGTGGATTTCCAGTGAGATTAGTTTATGATCAGATCTCACCAATGAGGGATATACTTCGGTGTGGAGCATTTTGTCCCCATGTTTGTGACAATGAGATCTAGTATATTTTCTCCTCTCGTGGGAACAGTGACTAGCTGTTCCATGGCATTTGAATTTATGAACTCCAGGAACCGTTGGGCTAGAAAGTTAGGGCTTGAGTAATGTTCCCAGTCTATATTCGGGTAGTTGAAGTCACCCAATATGATGGTGTTTGGAGATACATTTATACCCTCCAGTGTCTTCAGGAAGGCTGTGTGGGGTTCCTGAGTTTGAGAGGGTGGCCTGTAGCATGCTACAATTTGTAGAGCAGTTTTGCCTATGGTTAGTTGCACCTGTATGGTTTCGAAGCTTGATGCGTTGCCACCAACCTGGAGGTGTGAGTATCCTTTATGAATATGGATACACCCCTCCTTTTGTGGTGTGGTCCGGGTTTTGGGGCGGGCATGATATGAGGTAAAACCTAATAGTGCCGGGTGCTCTCAGGAGCCTTGAACCAGGTTTCAGTTACAGCACAGACATCGATGTTCTCCATACTGAGAAGGGCCTCGAGTGCGTGCATTTTGAGATTTAGACTTCTGGCATTGAGCAGCATTACCCTCAGTTTCTTCCCATTTTTGTTTTCTAGGGTGATAGGTTTAGAATTTGAGCCTTGCCTAAAAAAGGCACTATGGGGTGGCAAGAGCCTTAGCCAATATCCGGAATCCCAGGGTGACAGGTGCAAGCCGTCCCTTGCTGAAGCGTGGCTTGTCAAGCATGTCATCCCAGGCAGACAGACACTGGATCCCCTTTGAATGACACCAGACATTAAGCCAATTGTTAAAGCTGATCATCTTGTCTCTATATTGTGGCATCATTCTTGGTGAAGGAAGGATACTGCTCAGGGTTAGGGTCATACCTGCCTGGGCTACATAATCAGAGAGCTCCTCTATGTCTCTTTTCATGTAGTCTAGGGAGGTGCGTCTCAGGTCGTTCACACCAGCATGGACAATGACTGTGTCATATTTGTACTTGCCATGGAGTGACCAGTGCTTGTGTTATGTGGCGGATTCTAGCGCCCGATAGGCAGCTTACTGTGACCCTCTCCTTGTTCAGCCTGGTGAGTGGGACGTCAGTGTGTCTGACTATGGAGTCACCTATGACAAGTATGTTTGGTGTTGTATTTGGCCTTAAGGGCTGTGACTGCTTTGCACACTGCTTTTGTGGTTTATGTGTTGCTTGTGGGGTGTCTTGAGGTAGCAGTTGTTTGGGTGTCTGCTTTGGAGGCCTCTGCTGTTTAGGTAAATTTTTACTCAGAGCCTCGAGTATGTCTTTGTGTGTTTATGTGTTTGATTCAGTGGAGTGGTAGCATTATGTGAGGCTGGTTTTGTGGTGTGTGTAGTTGCCTTCTCCTCCTGTCTGGTCTTGCCAGTCCTGAGTTGAGAGAGCTCAGCCTCCAGTTTGGCTAAATAGCTGCATCTCTCGCATGAAGTATTTGTGTTATGTGGGAGGAGGAGAGGGTTGTCTGTGTACATGAGGCAGTTATAACATTGCCTCAAGATTCCCAGATTCACCAGCTGGACCGGAGAGGAGATTGACAACTGACCTTTGGACATGCTAGAATAATATTGGGAAATCCTTAATTGAAAACAAGGGCCAGTGGGGAGTGAGGGTGTAGTGCTTTTAATTTTTAGTGCTGACTTATATAATTGCTTTAGTGAGCAAGTGCCAGGTAACTTGAGTGCAATGTGTTACAAGTAACTAAATGCAAAAGCGACAAACAGTAACTTTCTTGCAAGTGAAACAAGGAAATAAGTACAGTAAGCAATGCAGATATCACTAGTGATCCACAGAAGCTGAGAAGTTGTATTAGGTGGAATTAGCTTCCAGGAAATAACAAGCAAACAAACAACAAGCATATAAACAAAGCTAGATTCAGTAGGCCTGGATCTAGTCTATGCTAGAGCAAACAAGGTGAACCAATTTCAGTAAGATACAGTTCAAATATTCAGGCACTATAAACCTTTAACCAGAAAATTCCCAGCTCAGAAGGGCAGAGTCCAGCCTCTTCTCCCACAAGAGTGCAGACCACGAACCTTCTTAATGTAAAATAACTGGCCTGAAGCCCAAGTGCCTAAACCAGAACTAATACACTTGGACACTGGGCTCTCAATCAGCAGTTCCCAACTTAGAAGGATGAAAGCTACCTGTCCTGCCACCACAGTGCTTGCCACAAACCTTCCTAATGTAAAACAACTGTTCTGAAGCCCAAGTGCTTAATCCAAAAGACTTGAATGATAGCTACACTTTAATCAAGTTACAACCAAGCAGTAATAAATACCATTGAATACTTTAGAGAATGTCTGGATTAGTGCTCAAGTTACACAAACAAAGCTAGATCCAGCAGGCCGAATCCAGTCTATGCCACAGCAAACAAGGCACCAACTTCAGTAAGGAACAGTTCAGATATGCATGCACTATAAGCCTTTAACCAGAAATTCCCAGCTCAGAAGGGCAGAGTCCAGCCTCTCCTCCCACAAGAGTGCAGACCACGAACCCTCTTAATGTAAAATAACTGGCTTGAAAGCCCAAGTGCTTAAACCAGAATTAATACACTTTTAGAATAACAGACACTGAGCCCTCAATCAGCAGTTCTCAACCTAGAAGGATGTAAGCTACCTGTTCTGCCACAACAGTGCAGACCACAAACCCTCTCAGTGCAAAACAACTAACTGGTCCGAAGCCCAAGTGTTTAAACCAAAAGGCTTAAAATGAGTTACACCAAGCAGTAATAAATACAATTGAGTATTTTAAGATGATGCAAAAGTAAAAAGAAGTAGGTAAAAACACAAGTACAGTAAAAGCAGATGAAATTTTTTTTTTTTTTTTCTGAACAAGTGCTGAGATCAAAGAAACAGATTTGAGTGCTGAAACTAGAAAACTGGCTAGTTATAAGAAATAAACAAGCTAGAAGGCTTCCCTCAAACACAGAAGGGCTTGGGGGCTCAGAAGCCTACAAATAGTTTGTACCACTTAACAAGAACGGCAGGAAATAAGCTTAATTTTTTTTTTTTTTTTTTTTTTTTTTTTTTTTTTCTATTTACCAGATGCTCTCTTTGTACACAGTAGGAGTGCCTGAAATCAGAATATGATCTCACTGCACTCAGTTGAGTGAGCAAATGAGATGGGCCCAGAGGCAGGCTGAGGGGCGGGCAGTTTCAATGCCACTAAGATTAACACGGGTGGGTGGGAATAACTGAAGAGCAGAATAACTTCAGATAAAAATTCCTTCAACACTCCTTCATACACAGTTTAAATCAATTTAAATACTGTATTTTTAAAAAAAAAATGTGCATAAAAAGGTACTTAAATTCTCTTATACGTCCAGTTGAATATAACCAAGTTTTTAGCTGGCCAAGCTGAAGTTTTAAGGCAGGAATTATTTCACATGCACCAGTTTAAATATGCAAGGACAGGAAATCCAAGAATGTGGCTACCCCCACACCTGTAATTACTAGCAAATGACAAAATTCAGCCAACACTAGCTTTAGTTCAAGTTACTGAAGAGCAGAATAACTTCAGATAAAAATTCCTTCAACACTCCTTCATACACAGTTTAAATCAATTTAAATACTGTATTTTTTAAAAAAAAAATGTGCATAAAAAGGTACTTAAATTCTCTTATACGTCCAGTTGAATATAACCAAGTTTTTAGCTGGCCAAGCTGAAGTTTTAAAGCAGGAATTATTTCACATGCACCAGTTTAAATATGCAAGGACAGGAAATCCAAGAATGTGGCTACCCCCACACCTGTAATTACTAGCAAATAACAAAATTCAGCCAACACTAGCTTTAGTTCAAGTTACTGAAGAGCAGAATAACTTCAGATAAAAATTCCTTCAACACTCCTTCATACACAGTTTAAATCAATTTAAATACTGTATTTTTAAAAAAAAAATGTGCATAAAAAGGTACTTAAATTCTCTTATACGTCCAGTTGAATATAACCAAGTTTTTAGCTGGCCAAGCTGAAGTTTTAAAGCACAAATATGTTTACAAATGAGAACAGCCTTAGAAGGCACAGTAACAAAGCTCATGTTGATAGTATGGAGTACATTATTAAAAGAAACAGGCCCAAGCACGTGGCAACTCTGTAACCCCTGCAGCACTCATTGGTAAATTCCAGAACTTTCTAGCAAATTCCAGACTTCACCCACTCTCAGTGAAGCAAAAGGTGAGTCAGCAAACACAAGAATGAGCCCTCACCCAGTTTCATTGCCAACTGTCGTAATTGTGGTTGAAGCCATGAATCAGAAAAGGAAAAATGTTTAGCTTTTGGTCAACAATGCCACAAATGCAATAAATGGAATTATGTCAAAAGATTTTGTAAACACAAAGGCCCACATTCTTTTATTAAATGGAACATTTTAAGAAACAAGTTGATCAGTTATACAGTGGCAGTTCTACTCTTTATGTTAATTGTGTGTCACTGTTCATGAAACAGTTAATGTAGTAGATTTAATTGACAAAGAATGAAGTATTTTGTGCTTTTCAGATAAATGACAAACCCACAGAGCTCAAAGTTGATACAGGTTCCAAGTGCAATATTATGTCTGCAGAAACATTTGGTAGAGTATGTAAAGGTGAACAGCTTGATTGGACAAGGTTTGCAAAACTTGTTGCTTATGGAGGTGAAGAAATTCAAACTGTAGGCTCAGTAGTGCTTTCATGTTACTCTGCTGGAAGAAGCTATGACTTGTTATTTTATCTGGTCAAGAGGCACGTCCAGTCATTACTGGGACTCAGAGACAGTTTGAAAATGGGACTGCTTTCATTTCACAAGGAAGTCCACCATGTTAGTTTAAAAGACCACTACTCTTATTTTGCCCAGCACATTTTTTCTACCTATGCTGATCTTTTCCAAGATACAGTAGGCAAGCTTCCAGATGTGTACTCCATGAAGTTAGACCCAGAGGTCAGTCCAGTTATCAGGCCAGCACACAAAGTTCCACTAGCCATGCAGGACAGAGTCAAAGCCGAGTTAAATAAAATGGTGCGACAGGGTGTGATTTGTCCAGCCGAAGCTCCAACTTAATGGATATCTTCAATGATAGTAGCTCATAAGAAAAGCTCAGATGACATCAGAATACAGTGGATATAAAAAGTGTACACACCCCTGTTAAAATACCAGTTTTTGTGAAATAAAAAAATGAGACCACAATACATCATTTCATAAGTTTTCCCACCTTTAATGTGACCTATAACCTGTACAATTCAATTGAAAAAGCAAACAAATCTGTCAGGGGGAAAAAATATAAAAAATAAAAAAAACATACAGTAAGCTGGTTGCATAAGTGTGCACACCCATAAGCTAATACATTGTTGAAGCACTTTTTGATTTAATTACAGCATTCAGTCTTCTTGGGTAGGAGTTTGTCAGCATGGCACATCTTGACTTGACAGTATTTGCTCATTCTTCCTTGCAAAAGCGCTCCAAATCTGTCAGATTGCAAGAGCATCTCTTGTGCACAGCCTTCTTGAGGTCACTCCACAGATTTTCTATTGGATTTAGGTCTGGATTCTGGCTGGGCCATGCCAAAACTTTAATTTTTCTTCTGGTGAAGCCATTCTTTTGTTGATCTGGTTGTATGCTTTGGGGGTCATTGTTGTGTTGAAAGGTGACCTTCCTCTTCAGCTTTCTAGCAGATGCCTGAAGGTTTTGGGCCAAAAGTGATTGGTATTTGGAATTGTTCATAATTCCCTCCATCTTGACTAAAACCCCAGTTCCAGCTGAAGAAAAGCAACCCCAAAGCATGATACTGCCTGGATGTTTTTCTGTGTAAGAATAGGCATCCTTCTTGCAATGCTATCCCATAGCCCAAACATATGGAGAATACGGGAGATTGTTGTCACATATAGTACACAACCAGTACTTGCCAGAAATTCCTTCAGCTCCTTCAGTGTTGCTGTAGTTCTCTTGGCAGCCTCCCTGACCAGTTTTCATCTTGTCTTTTCATCAATTTTGGAGGGAGATCCAGTTCTTTGTAACGTCACTGTTGTTCCATATTTTCTCCACTTTTTGATGACTGTCTTCACTGTGTTCCATGGTATATCCAGTGCTGTGGAAATTTTTTTGTACCCTTCTTCTGACTGATGCCTTTCAACAATGAGATCCCTTTAATGCTTTGTAAGCTCTCTGCGAACCATGGCTTTTGCTGTAGCAGGCAACTGAGTAAATACCAGGAAAATCCTACTAGGACAGCTGAACTTTATTTGGGGTTAATCAGAGTCTCTCTAATTGATGGCAGGTGTGTACCCAAGAAAGACTGAATACTGTAATTAAATCAAAAGGTGCTTCAACAAAGTATTAGTTTAAAGGTGTGAACACTTATGCAACCAGCTTATTGTACATTTTTTATTTTTTATATTTTTCCCCTAACAGATTTGTTTTTCAATTGAATTATACAGGATATAGGTCACATTAAAGGTGTGAAAAGTTTTGAAATTATTTATTGTGGTCTCATTTTTTTATATCACAAGAACCTAGCATTTTAACAGGGGTGTGTACAATTGTTATATCCACTGTATGTGTTGATCCACCAGATTTGAACAAGGAGCTAAAAGGACCTCATCATCCAATGTGCACAGTTGAAGAAGTTGCAGCCTTGAGGCCCAGTGCCACTATTTTTTCTGTCCTAGATGCGAAGAGTTCATTTTGGCAAATTCAGCTTGACAAGAAATCATCATTGCTCACTACTTTCAGTACTCCATTTGGCAGGTATAGATTTTTGAGAATGCCATTTGGGATAAATTCTGCAAGTGAAGTCTTTCAATGTGCAATGGAGTAAATTTTTTTCTGGGTATCCTTGTGCTATCATAGTAGACAACATACTAGTAGTAGGTCATGATGAAGCAGAGCATGACAGAAACCTCAGAAACGTTCTAGAAAGGGCACGTCAAGTGAATCTGTAGCTCAATCCACAAAAATACAAGTTCAAGGTGCAAGACGTTACTTAAGTTGGTCATTTATTTACGAGTACGGGACTATGACCAGACCCTTCAAAACAAATAGCCATTCTCAAGATGCCAGCTCCAGACAATGTTTAAACCCTGCAACATTTTCTTGCTATGGTTAACTACCTAGGGAAGTTCATTCCAGACTTGAGCTAACTTTCAGCACCACTCAGAGAGCTGACACGTAAAAATGTAGCCTGGTCTTGGTTAGAGCAACACCAAAGAACATTTGATATCCTGAAACAGTGAATTGCTAGACCACCTACTCTCAGATACTATGATGTTCACAAACCAGTTCCACTTTCCTGTGATGCTTGGAAATTTGGTCTTGGTGCTGTCATTCTACAAGAGGATCAACCTGTTGCCTACGCATCGCAAACTCTTACCCAAACTGAGATGCAGTATGCCCAGATCGTTTGCATGTTCAAAGTTCCATGATTATGTTTATGGTAGACCTATCTAGAATGAAACAGACCACCAACCTTTAGTCGCTGTCTTGAGAAAGTCTATGCATTCAGCTCCAGCCATACTGCAACGTATGATGCCGAGATTGGAAAAAGTACAATTTCAATCTTGTCTACAAGAAAGGCAAACTTTTTTATTTTGCTGATACATTGTCCAGATCGCCCAGAAATACCATAAGACCAGCACAAGAATGAGAGTCTTGATTTTGAAGTCACGGAAGTGAGAAATTTTTCTTCCTGTCGTCTTGGTAAGCTGAAAGATCACACAGCCACAGATCCAATTTAACAAAGGCTCAACCACTTTATCAATCAAGGATGGCTGTCAAAACAATCTAGCTTACCTCAAGAAGTGCAACCTTATTTTCCATACAAAGATGAGATTTTGTCTGACAAGGGTATTACAATGAGAAGTCCAAAAGTAATTGTTCCAAAGTCCCTGCAACAAGAGTAAGTTACTGTTTTGCATTGTGGTCATCCAGCAACTGAGTCTACCAAAAGAAGGGCGAGAGGACTTGTATTGTGGCCTTTTATGTCACAAGACATTGAGAGAGCACTTTCATCTTGTTCACTGTGTAGTAAGTAGTACAAAGCCACATCAGGAGAAGGAACCACTTCATCTAAACCAGATTCCTAGACTAGCATGTACAAGTCCGCACAAAGATATTTCTGACAATGGCACGCAGTTTACAAGCCAACAGTTCAAAAGATTTGCCAACGAATGGACTTATTTATGTCACAAGTAGTCCAGAGTACCTGCAGTCAAATGGTTTGGCAGAACGCGCAGTCCAACATGCAAAACAGTTACCAGAGAAATCAAAATGAAACAATAGTGATGTTTTCTCGAATTTCAGAAATGTTCCTCATGATAAACATCTTGGGTCACCTGCTCAGAGACTTCTGCCGGGACAAACCAGAACCACATTACCAGTCAGTAGTCAGTTTGTTCTCTGTTCAAGTCACGCCTATCCCAGTGGTAAGGATACAGATGTCCAGAGGTTATGATCAGATTGGTGTTGTGAAGAATATTGGTCCGGAGCCGAGATCGTACATTATAGAATCAGGCGCAACTTTTAGGCGGAATCCAAAGCATTTGAGACTAGTGTCAGAGCCTATACCACAGCAGATGGCCTGTGAGAAAGACACTCTATCTCAGAGTGAGTTGTCCAGTGTTCCAATTCCTGAGGAAGTTCCAGAGGACATTCCTGTTCCTGTGACGAATCCAGGGGTTCCTGATACGAGTTGTGTACCGCAGACCATCCCTGTTGCTAAATTTGTCCCCAATTGTTATGTTGCGAGATATGGTCGAATCTCTAAACCCTGTAGCAGATATGAAACAACTTGGACACGAACTTTGTGTTTTGTTTCCAGTGTATATAGTAATGCATGCCTAACTCTTGATATTGTTTTGTGTAAAAGGGCAATCTTTTTAAGAGGGAAGATGTAGATCAATATGTGTGTATATGCCGTTAAGAAGCTATCCAATGGCTTGCACAAGTGTATAAATACTGAGCACATGCGAGCCTGACTGCCATTTTGTAGTAAGCTGTTGAAATGTAAGGATGTATGTATGTAAGCTCGTCAGTTAACTAGTTTGTTCGTATTTAAAGATGCTGCTATCCATCCTGATGTGTTTGTATGTATTACAGCATCAGCAGAAAACCCCAAGCCTTCTATTAGAGACGAATGAGTGACAAGGGGGTTGGAAGGAGGGAGCGAATACTGCAACAGTTTAGAGAAGGACATCTGCTGTTATGGTAAGATTTCACACAACTGTATCGTGTCCTTCTATAATCACTGTTGCAGTATTCCTGAAAGAAAGGAGAGTAAAAAAAAAAGTTCAAGAAACAGAATAGGAGATGGAAGTCTGAGAAGAGCCCTTAACAAACCCACATAAAATGGTTTCAGCAAAACCTGCTCTGGCCCTAGAAACCATATCCAACCTATAATGCTTAGTAAACATTTGCACGGAAGCCCAAGTTGCAGCTTCAATTATGGAATTGGTGTCCAACCCCTTGAAGAAGGCACCAGAAAATGCAGCAGCCCTAGAAGAATGAGCTCTAACAGAAGCAGACAGAGACTTGCCGTGAAAAGAATAACAAAAAGAATGAGAAGAAAAAAAAATTGCCTTAGAGATCCAAGAGGAGATGGTTTGCTTAGAAACATCCAAACTCAAAGACCTGGGATGAAAAGAAACAAAAAGCTGATCAGACTTAACAAATAGTTCAAGTTTTATCCAAATAGTACCTGAGCTATCTATGCAAATACAAGGTGTGCTGGATACTCTCAGTAGCAAACTGAGGAAAAGGGAAAAAGGAGGGAGTTTATTACCTTTTTTTTCCAAGTATCTTTATTGAATTATCACTTGTTGTTGTTGTTGCGTCTTTCGGCTTTTCCCGTTTAGGGGTCGCCACAACGGAACTCCGGTCCGCTAATGATTGGCAGTAGATTTTTACGTTCCGAGTTGCCAGCCCTGACGCACAACCTTCAACGAAGGTACGCCCATTCACGCATGTCTCCACGCAGAAGACGCCATAGCTGAGAATCGAACCGGACAGCTTGTAACATAGGAAAATTTACATTCATAGAAAAGTAAGCAAACTATATTAACATAACAAACATTATACTTCACATGTATTGCTATATATCATATAACCTAAGCAATATTACATAAATTGTTCAATTCCTGCCTTTTTTAAACAAGAAACATCTTTATGAAACCATCACTTACTAAACAGGCAATCATACATATATATAAATGAAAACAAACCACACCGACACAATCCTAGTCTTAAGCATTTTACATCACAAACTGTACTGACACACTCCCAGTTACAAATATTATACATCACTTATAATATACCTAATCTTTCTCACTAACATTCCATGGCTCATTTAAGTTCTGCCATCTTTTATACCTCATTCATCCCTTGTATGTATTGTTCCTACAACTCCTATTTTTTACTGTGCAGTTTGCTCCTCCTCTTTTCCAAAGATCTCATCTCCAGTTGTTTTATCGCTGTTACTATATTCAGTAGAGCAGCCACCATTATTAGACACAGCAAGGCCTTACTGTGTGTAGGCAATTCCAATTTTGTATCATAGTTCAGAAAAATCATCTCCCACCCAGCATCTCCGACATTGCATCCTGCAGGGAATACTTAGTCTGCTAACTCACCGC
This sequence comes from Protopterus annectens, assembly GCF_019279795.1. NCBI lineage: Eukaryota > Metazoa > Chordata > Ceratodontiformes > Protopteridae > Protopterus > Protopterus annectens. Next base: position 341,727,945 of record NC_056736.1, read on the forward strand.
ACTCCCAGAAAATATGTTCACAATTACCTCTTTCTTCCTCTTCACACCTCCAGTATTTGCTGTCTGCCTGAGCAAGAATTCTCTGGAGTCTGCTTGGGGTATAAAAATATCTGTGTAAACATTTCCAGGCAAAAATACTAAATCTTCTAGATTTTGTTGCACATTTGGGAGTCATACATATATCCTCCCATTGTTTCTTTGTGAATTGCTTATCCATTCTCTCTTCCCAATCCTTTCTAACCTGCTATGATTGATTCTTATAGTTGTCATGCAATATTTTATATGCTGTACTAATTATTCCTTTTTTAATGGCAACTTCTGTTCTAGATTCTACTAAGAACTGTACCAGAGCTGGTCTTTCATTTAGGACCCCCCTATGTCTTTGTCTTTGCTTACACTCCAATATCAATACCTGGTAGGGAAGGCAATCTCTAACCTGCAGTCCAAATAAATTATTGGTGTCTTCCCATTTTATTATATATTCTACTCTAGTTATTTGCTCCCAATACCTTGGTTCCTTTGCCATTTTTTTTCCAATAAATTCTGGCCCCCTCTTGCCTATTGTCTGTATCCCTAATTGCAGTCATCCCTATTGGCAGAATCACCATTGTCCATTCCCGTGTTGGTTTAGTTCTTATAATACTTTCTGCTGCTTTATGAATATAATATTCTGCATGATTATTCTTATTCTTCTTAAAGGCCTCCATCCAAAATCCCAGCCTGTGAAATACCCCTTCAAATTGGGTAATCCCAATCCACCCTGTTCTACTGGAAGAATCAGCATATTCCACTTGACTCTTGATGTCTTCCCTCCCAGGTAAAGTCCTTCAGCTCTTTATTAATTGCTACTCACAACTTCTCTGGTCGATAAAAATATGCCTGACCTGTGTATAACACTAAACGGACCAAAAACATTTTAACTGCTTGTATCTTACTGTCCATATCCATGTAACAAAGCTTCCACTTTCTCGGTTTTCGTATTATCTTTTCTTTAGTCTCTTCCCACATATCCTTAGCTGCCACACTAGAATCATTTTTAATCTATACTCCTAAATACTTCATTTTATCATGTCCCCATAAATATGGATATTCCTGAACAAGTTCATGTGTGGGTACATAATTTACCCCTATTGCCTTTGTTTTAGCTTCATTAATTTTGTATCAGAAAAAGATCTGAAACTGTCTCAAAATGTCCCACAACACTGTAATGTCTTTTTTTTTTTGGTTTTGTCAGGTACGAAATAATATCATCTGCAAGTAAATCCAACTTTTCTTGACTACCATATCAATTATATCCTTGAATTTCTAAGTCCTTTATTTTCTTTGCCAGTGGTTCTAAATATAATGCAAATAATAAAGGGGAAAGAGGACACCCCTGCCTGGTTCCTCTGCTTGAGCAGAAGTTATCAGAGAGGTCCCCACCCACTTTAATTTTCATCTCGGATCCCTAGTATATTTTTCTTATCAACCTTATATTTTTTTTCAGGAATTGCAAATGATTCCATTGCCCTGCTCATAAAGTCCTAGCTTACCCTGTCAAATGCTTTCTCTGCATCAAGATCCACCAACAACAGTGGTATTTTCTTACATTCTGCTTTCCTCTGAATCATCAGTGTTCTGTTAATGTTGTCAAATGTTTGCCTCCCCTCCACAAAACCACATTGATCCATATCTAGCAGTTTTGGCATTACTTTTGCCATTATTTTAGCTATTGTAGACATAAACACTTTATAATCATGGTTTAGTATTGAAGTGGGCCTGTATGAGGCTGGATCTGATGAATCCTTAGCCTCTTTAGGTATTACAGCTACCACTGCTTTCTTCCATAATGGTGGTACTTCAACCCTTAAGATACTGTTAAACAAAACCTTCCAGATCTTTATCAGTTTTTTCCTCCTAGCTTCCAAACTTCCATAGGAATACTATCTATTCCTGGGGACTTTCAGGTAGATTGGTTATACATCACAATTTTTATCTCGTCTCCTCCTGTCCTAACTGTTAGTAATTGAGCCTCATCATATCTCTAACCTTGGGATATTTAATTCTTCCATAAACATTTCCATTTGTATTTTTTCTTGATTTCCATACTTCTCTGCTTTATACAGACTTTCATAGAATTTCCTAAATATTTCTAATACCTCTACAGGATCTCTTGTTACCTTCTTTGTTATATGTTCACTAAGGCTGGCGACAGCCCTTTCTACATTCTGTTGCCTGAGTTGTTGTGCTAAAAGTTTTTGCGCTCTAGAATTATTATCAAAAATCATTTGCTTAACAGCAATCTTTCTGAGCTTGTGTATATTATCGAGGTAATCCCTTATTTTCTGCCTAGCATTCTGCAGTTGATCCTCCTCTTGTTCTGTGAGGTTCCCCTATTCTGCAATACTTTAATATTTGTCAGGTCTTCTGAGTAATTCTTGCTACTTCTTAACCATACTTCCCTTTCCATTTTCAGTGTTTTTAAACTCTATCTTAATTTTATCCCACTCCCTAGCTATATTTTCAGAAGAAGTTTCTATCCTCTCTAACAGCTGCTGAATAATCTCTACTACCCGTTCCTTAAATTCCTCTCTTTTCTGTAGACAGGTGGGAAAGCTCCAATGTCTCATTTTTATTTCATTATCCTGTGTTTTTATTTTAGCTGTTATTCATAGGTAGGTACTAGGCTATCTGCCCGAAGGCATTTATAAGCCTAGCCAGAATGTGTTGGCTTTCGCCATCCCTTTAGATTAGTTCCCTGTGCCTCTGTCCAGCAGAGCCACTGAATTGATCCCCGGGGTAAACTTTCTGTTTCCCATCCACTCGTCAAGGTTTCTCTTGAAGAGTGCTAGTGAGGAGCTCTGCCTAATGTAGATTGGAATCTTGTTCCAAAGCATGGGAAGTGTCTGGGACAGGAATCTATCCCTCCAGCACATCCTATTTATTGTTGTGGTGAAGTTTAGATCCCTAGAGCATGTGGCTCGAGGGGATAAGGTTTTCTCTAGGTAGAACATGTCCATCAATTCTGGGTTGGACATGGCGTTGTATGTCAGGCAGAGATCATCTCTGAGCAGGCGGTATGCAACCAAGTAGAGCTGGAGTTTCTTCAGTCGAGCTGCATAGGGCATCTGTTTGAGGCCAGTGATCCTCTTGGCGAGGTACTTCTGTGGTCTTTCCATCTGTTGCAGGTGTTTTGTAAGGTACATCCCAAATGGGGCATTGTATTCTATGATGGGTCTGATGAGTGATGGGTAGAGGGGCACAAAGACCTCTTTTGATCTGGATGCAAACCCTTTTGTGATTAGGTGAGCCACATAGAAGGATTTTCTAACCACTTTGGCAATGTGATTATCAAAGGAGAGATTACTATCTACTTGGTTCCCCAGATCCCTTATTACATTTTCTGCATTTAGGGGATTACCACCTATGTGGTAGTTTGTGGGTACTTTGTTATTTCCAAAAGGAATAACTGTGCACTTTTTGGCATTTAGCTTGAGGCCATGATTTTGACACTAGGTATCCGTCTCAGTGAGACCCTTTTGGAGGATGTCTGTGTCAGCCGGTGGCTGAATTATAGCCCCTAGTTTGCAGTCGTCTGCGAACTTGTTCAGCCATAGTCCTACTGTGCTTATCTGTACCTCTGAGAAGTATATGCCAAACAGGAGGGGTCCTAGGACTGAGCCCTGGGGAACGCCACTTGTAAATGGTTTAGAGTCAGACCTAGCTCCCGCAACTCTGACCATGTGGGTTCTGTCCATGAGCCAATTGGCAACCCATCTTTTGACATAGGGGTTTATGTTCAGGCTGGTGAGCTTGTCTATAACACCAGAATGGGGAATGGTGTCGAAGGCCTTTGCGATGTCTAGGTAGGCTGTGTGTACCACCTTCCCTCATCTATAGCCTTGGTAACTGCCTCAAAGAGGTCCACCAGGTTTAGGAGGCATGATCTGCCCTTAACAAAGCCAAACTGGGTAGGGTCCAGTGTTTGGAGGTTCCCAGTGTCTTTGTTAATGAGTTCCATGATGATGCACTCCATAGCCTTGCAGACCAAGCTAGTCAGGCTTTTATAGGGCAATAATTTCCGGGGTCTGTTGTGGCTCCACCTTTGTGGAGCGGAATAACTGTTGCTGTGCACCACTCTATGGGTATGTATCCTGTGGAGAGGCTGAGTTTTGAACAGTGCGTTTAGGTGAGGGGTTAGTTCGTCTGTGAGCTCATGTAGGATGCAGCCTGGGACACGTCCAGTCCCATTGATGCTGTGTTTTTGGCTGTGGAGAGGGCTATTTTAACCTGAGTGTCTGTGATTTCAGGGGCTCTACATTCTTCTGGTATGGTTATGGGCCCTTTTGGGGGTGAGAGGGGGGTGAAGTTTGCACTGAATCTGTCTGCCAGGATGTTGGCAATATCGGTTGGTTTAGTGTATTTTGTGCCATTCTGCACTAACTCCGAGCAGATGTGAGCATTGCCACTTAGATTATTGACATAGCTAAAAAATGCCTTGTGGTTATCTTTGGAATCCTTGACAAGTTTTCTTTCAAAGCTCACCTTGGATGATTTTATGAGGGATCATAGTTTCTTGCTGATACTGATCAGGGATGTCTTCCCTTCTTGGGATTTTACTCTTTTCTGTACTAGTTTCCTCCTTCTATTGTATAGCTTGTTTATGGCAGGGGTCCACCAGACTCGTTTCCTTTTCTTGGAGGAGTGAGTCTTGGTTTTGCTTGGAATAGCACGATCCGTGCATTCTTGTAGGTGCCCGTAGAATACATTAGTAAAAGATTTTGCAGCTTGGACAGTGTTATCCTTTAGCATGGGGGCTTTGAAACTTTCCACCTCCGTCTTAGGTAATGTGAAGTTTACTTTTGAAAAGTCTTTCAGGGTGGTTTCCTTGTCCGGGGGTAGGGGCGGAATGTGGATATCCAAAGTGATTTGTTTATGGTCAGATCTAACCAGCGAGGGGCTGACCTCTGATGTGAAACACGGTCGCCCATGTTGGTGATGACCAGGTCCAATATGTTGTCACCTCTAGTGGGAGTGTTGACCAGTTGTTCTAGGGCGTTTGAGTTTATAAATTCTAGGAAATGTTGGGCAAGGGAGTTAGTACTTGAGTAGTTCTCCCAGTTAATGTTTGGGTAGTTGAAATCATCCAATATTAGAGTGTTTAGTAGGACCTTTATGTTACCCAGTGTTTCCAGAAATGCGGAATGGGGGTCCTGGGACATGGTGGGTGATCTGTAGCAAGCTACAATTTGAATTGCAGTTTTGCTCATTGTTAGTTGCACGTGGATAATCTCTGAAGCATCGTGCTGTGCCACTAACCTGGATGTGTGGATATCCTTGATGAATATGAATACTCCCCCACCTTTTGTATTTTGGTCCAGGTTCTGTGGTCGAAATGTATGGTATGAGTTGTAGCCTGGTAGTGCTGGGGTGCTCTCTGGAGCCTTAAACCAGATTTCTGTTACTGCACATATATTGATTTTCTCCATACTGAGGAGTGCTTCGAGTGCGTGCATTTTGAGGTTTAGACTTCTAGCATTGAGTAGTATTACTCACAGATTTTTGTTACTTGTGCTTTTTACGGCGGTGGGTTTGTCTTTTGAGCCTTGCCTAAAAGAGGCAATATGGGGGTGGCAAGAGCCTTGTCCAGTATTTGAAAGCCTAAGGGTGACAGGTGCAAGCCGTCTCTAGCGAAGCAGCAAGGCTTGTCGAGCATGTCATTCCAGGCAGACAGATACTGGATCCCCTTTGAATGACACCAGAAACTTAGCCAATTGTTGAAATTGAGAATTTTATTCTTTATACTGTGGTATCATTCTTGGTGAGGGAAGGATGCTACTCAGGGTTAGGGTCATACTGGCCTGGGCTATGGGATCAGAGAGCTCTTCCTTGTCTCTTTTCATGTAGTCCAGGGAGGTACGGCTCAGGTCATTCACACCAACATGGACAATGACAGAGTCATATTTGTACTTGTTCTGTAGTGACCTGAGTGCTTGTGTTATGTGGCGGATCCTGGCACCCAACAGGCAGCTAACAGTAACCTTCTCCTTATTCAGCCTAGTGAGTGGGACGTCATTGTGCCTGACTATAGAGTCACCTATTACTAGTATGTTGGGTATGTTATTTTGCCTTCAGGGCTGTGATTGCGTGGCACACTGGTTTTGTGAAGTATGTGTTTCATGTGTGTCGGGGGGGGTGGAGGTTGCTTGGATGTCTGCTTTGGAGGGCTCTGTTGCTTTTGCAGATTTTTATTTAGAGCCTCAGAGTATGTTTTCATGCATTTTCCTGTGTTTTTTACTGGTTTAATGGGTCTATGTTAAACTGGTGGTGTGATGCCAGTATTTCCCTTTTCCCCCTTGACTGTCTGATCCAGTCTTGGGTTGAGAGAGCTTAGCCTCCAGTTTGGCTGTATAATTGCATCTCTCACATGTATTAGTATTTGGTGGTAGGAGGAGAGGGTTGCCTGTGTACATGAGGCAGTTGTTACATTGCCTCAAAATGCCCAGATTCACCAGTTGGACGGAGAGTACACCTGAAACTGCCCTTTGGACATGCCTGGATAGGTACAGTAAACTGTTTTACTGAATGGCTGGTAAGGTCGTATAGAGAGCCTTGTCCTTCTGTAGTGTTAGGGTTTTTAAGTGCTTGCTATGAGTTTTGCGCAAGTGCCGGGCTGAGAAATGAATGGCTTGAGTGCTTAAGTTGAAAGTTTGTCTAGTTCCAAGGGGAAAAATTGAAGAGGAGACTTTGTGGAGCCAGGAATAGTTAAACCCTAGCAAACTGGCACTGCCAGGCGTGCAAAACCGGGCAAATGTGGTTTTTATAGCAGGGAAATGAAAGAGATAGAAATTAGCCCAAAATGGCCATTAAACTACTACTTTCTGACCTGAAACCACTCCTCCAGGGACAGGTAAGCTGCTCAAAGCTCCCCTCTCTGTCAGATGAACAGAGAAACTTTCTTCTATCCAAGTAAGGTATGGGCAAACACAGAGATTTGTAACACAGCCCTGAATTCAGCACTAACCTGAAAATTGGATTATACTAGCTTAGAAAGGCGACGAAAAGTATATATATTTTTTTCAGAAAAATAAAGCAGATACAATCAAAAAAACACTTTAAATGTGCATATAAAGATGCGTATTGTTATATATCTCAGTTTAGAGTTGTAGTCAATGCCTCTAATGATAAAGTAGGAAGAAACACAAATACAGTAAAAGTATATGAATAAAGTACAATTTTTTATATATATAATATATATATATATATATATATATATATATATATATATATATATAAACAATAGAAAACGAACAATCTGATTTAAACAAGTTACCCAGTTAACCAGAAAAAAACTCAAAACTGAGCCCTGTTCCAGCAGTCTTCAGTCAGACAAGTTCTAACTGCACACTCCCACTACTAGGGTGCAGGGAAACCTTCTCCAAAAAAAAAATGGCCTGGATCAGTGCTCAAGTTATACAAACAAAGCTAGATTCAGCAGGCCTGAATCTGGTCCTATGCTACAGCAACAAGGCGCACCAATTTCAGAAAGAAACAGTTCGAATAAGCAGGCACAATAAATAAGCCTGTGACCAGAAATTCCCAGCTCAGAAGGGCAAAATCCAGCCTCTCCTCCCACAAGAGTGCAGACCACAAACCTTCTTAATGTAGAATAACAGGCCTGAAGCCCAAGTGCTTAAACCAGAACCAATACACTTTTAGAATAGCAGACACTGAGCTTTCAATCGGCAATCCCAGCTTAGAAGGATGTAAGCTACCTGTCCTGCCACAACAGTGCAGACCACAAACCTTCTTAATGTAAAACAACTGGTATGAAGCCCAAGTGCTTAAACCAAAAGACTTAGAATAACAGTTACAATTTAATCAGGCTGCTACCACGCAGCAATAAGTTCCGCAGAATAAATAAAATTGAGTACTTTTAAGAAGAGGCAAAAGCAAAATAAAGAAGGAGGAAACACAAATACAGTAAAAGCAGATGATTTTTTTTTGTTAGTAAAGTGCAAGGAGAGATGAATGAAGAACCTAAGTGGGTTGGCCTTCGCAAATCTTCTCCCTGTATTATGTAGAGAGAACACTAGACTCAGAATATGATCTCACTGTATTCGGTTAAGTGAGCAAATCAGATGAGCTCAAGAGGAGTGTTCAGATAAAGACTTACAAGAGGGGTGGGCAGTTCCAGAGCCACCAACACTAACACCAAAACAAGAACAGGGAGAGTGGGTGGGAACAAACAAGAAGAAGAATACAGGTATATCTGATTTAAAACACAGGACAGAAACCAAACAATACAGATGCAGGAATACTTTGAACGGATTAAACTAGTTCTGAAAACTTACTGCCACTACAAAAACAGACAAGGCCTCTAGACAAAGGATTTCACTACAACTGATGTCAACACTAAGAGAATATACAGCTATAACACACAAGAAGAAGAAGTACAATTGTACAGATTACAGAGATATTAAATCAAAATGCAGACAAAACATGAGAATAAACACTTATCTTTTCTCAGTATCACAGCTGGCAGTAGGTCAAGCTCTCTGCAGCAGCCTGAGCAACAGGTATATCTAATTTAAAACACAGGACAGAAACTAAACAATACAGATGCAGGAATACTTTAGCCGGATGAAACTAGTTCTGAAAACTTACTGCCACTAAGAAAATAGACAAGGCCTTCAGACAAAGGATTTCATTACAGCTGAGGTCAACACTAAGAGAATATACAGCTATAGCACACAAGAATGAGTACAGTTGTACAGATTACAGAGATATTAAATCAAAATGCAGACAAAAAATGAGAATAAACACTTATCTTTTCTCAATATCACAGCTGGCAGGAGGTCAAGCTCTCTGCAGCAGCCTGAGCAACAGGTATATCTGATTGGCGCATGATCTGAAATAGTCATTGGGTGGCTATCAAGACATTCAATTAAATGCACATGTTCCTGTGAATTTTGTATAGCCTAGCCCAGTTTATATATCTTGAGGAATAATATATAAATTCACTCTGAACTCCTATTACTGAATTCATATCTTACATGACAAATATGTTCATAAAATTCTTCAAAAATCTACGCTGCTATGTTATATTTTCCCTTCCGGGCCCCCCAGACACATCTTTTCTGATGAAAATCAAGTTTTATTCCCCACCTGTAAGTAATATTCCTAGCTGAAAACTGATTATTTCTCCCAGAATTTTTCTTAAGCTCCATAGCACTACAAATCTGCCATTATTATCTTTTTTATCTTCTTCTATCACCATTGGAGCTCCTCTTGCAATTAATATAAATACTCCTCTTTTCATTTATCCCATGTATTTTGCTGAATAACCATTCTGAAAACCTTTCTTTATCAAATTGACGTGTTCAATTCTAAGTGTGTCTCCTGTAATATAGCTATTTACACACTAAATTTTTAAATATAGTTCACTACTCTTTCTTGTTTATATTTATCTGTGAGGTCATTTACATTTAAAGACGTTAAAGAAAGCATAATTGTATTAAAAAATTATTGTTCCAACCTTTTATGTATAACACCTCTTTTGTTAAATGTCTAGTTTCAGTTTTTGTATTACATGCATACACTGTTTGGCAGGTTGAACTTTTATATAGTTGTTTGTTGTTGTATACATTTGAGCCTATGTCACATCTTATAAAATGTTTTGTTTTATTGAAAGCCCTCAGACAAAAAAAAAACACCCCCAATACCCCCAAAAACGTATGAACTTGATAGTAACACAGAAAACTATGTACACCTTTAAATATTGAAGTTTTACCCTTCTAGTGGGAACAAAAGTCCCAAACTGACAGACCCACTGACAGACTTGAGTTAACCTAAAAAGAAGGCCATCCATGCTAAGATGCATGGAGCAGCCTGTGTTTCTACTAATTACTGATTGGGTTTGTCTTATCTTTATAGCTCTCCTACAAGGCTTTCAGAGAACATTATCTACTTTCGGAAAATCCCTGAATGCTTTCAGAGAACATTATCTCTTAGCCAGTTTCTCTTTTCGTTTTTTTTCCCCTCAGCCAATCACTCTCCACCAGACTGTAGCCAGTTTCTCTTTATCAGATTATCTCCATGGAGATATGAGAACCAGGCAGCTAGTTTCTCTTTATCAGATTGTTTCCATGGAAACATTAAGACCAGCTGCAGAATTGTTACTGAGCTTACATGTTTTTGCTAGAAAAAAGCCTCATAATATTCAATGATCTTTTTCATTTACTTTTTGTGTCTTAAAACTTGTTACTAATTCAGTTTAAGGTCTTTAAGCCAGTCATTTCCCTATGTAAGAATGATAAAAAGCACATAATTGATTTCTTTTATCATGCTTTTTAACCAGGCTTTTTTTATACACTGCAGTGCCTCCATTTCTTAAAACTGAACAAGAAGAGAGAGAAGGAAGAAAGAAAAGAAAAAGAACAGCAGCACTTGTTTACAGTCCCAATTGCACATAAAAATAAGTGAAAAATTACTTTATGGGATGTAAGGGAAACCACAAGACAAAATTAGTACTATTTAAGAAAAAAAATCTTTACTTACAGTTAACTTTCTCCCTCCTCTTCCACTCCCCAAAGCATTTTGCAGTAGATTAATGACATCAAGTAGGGCATATGCTTTAGAGTCTTCCACGAGTTCAACAAATTCTTAAAAAGTCCAATATTTCCAGATTTTCTTGTTTGGTCATACTTCACAAATATAATTATTGCATTGTAATCCTGTATTAAGTTGCTGTTTTTATTACTGTTCGTCTCCTAAATCCTGCCTCTGCTTCACTTCCAGTGTACTCTCAATTCTTCTGTCAGCTTTCCTGCTCCCTTCCTTCTCTCGCAACATTTTCCATTGAAAATTTTGAAAAGGTTTCACAGGTCCAGTCCTTCTGTGATCTTTAGTACCAGAAGAACAAGAAGCAGAATCTCCTTCTGTTTGAAAGAGTACTTTTTGTTGGAAAAATGTTTGTATTTCCTCTTTCCTTAATCAAAAAAGTATTTTGTCCCTCCAGAGAAGAATACATTGAAGACAGCTGGGTACAGCAGTTTGAATCTCTCACCTGCCTCTTGACATTCCCTGAATAGTGGAATAAATTTCCTTCTCTTTTGTCTGGTGTGCAATGAGTAATCATTCTCCGCAAACTTTTTGCTGTCTCCCACTTTTAGTACTTTATCCTTCTGCCACAATTTTGTCAGAATCAACTCCTTCTGCTGGTAGGATTGCATCTTTACTATTAAAGGTCTAGGTTGCTTTCTTATAACAAGTTTAGAGCATACACGCAGTGTGCCCTTTCCACTAACAACTACTGCTGTGGAATATCAGTCCACTTGCTTTTTTGTGCTTTCATAAAATTAATGTAGTCTGTTTCTTCCAGGTTCTCTGGTATAGCTGAAAATCTCCGGTTTTCCCTACTTGCTCTGTCCTCTAATTGTATTATTTTTTGAAATGTCTCTTCCTGAGCAGTTTCATATTTAGCCAACCTTTTTTTTTTTATTTCGACCTCTGACTTTTGCAGCTTTAGTATCTCGTCTGAATATCTGTTTAAAGCTTCTTCCATTTTTCCCAGCCTTTTGTTGTTTGTGTTGATATACTCCATCAGTGTTTTGTTTATTTTAACCAGGTCTGTATGCAGTTGTCTTGTATCTTCCTGCAGGTTACTGTAAGTCATGTCTGAAGTTTGCATTGCTTTTTGCTGAACAGCTGCAGAACCTTCCACAGTCAGTGTTTCTTCCTTACTTTCTGTAGCTGATTTTTTCCAGGTCTTCTGTATTTCTTTATTTCTGGCATCCAAGCAGTGCACTTACTAGCCAGTTACTGAAATTTGCCCATAAAGACACGTCTACTGACCTTCTCTGCTGAGTTTCTGTTTTCACACTGAGAGAGATAGAAACAAGCTGGTACTCAATGTGCAGTCATCTTGGAAGTCAGCTCATTTACTAACTTGGTAATAAAAGAAGGATTAATACGAAGGGACACCCTATCCCTGTGAAAACCAAAAAAGGAGGAATGGCAATAAGGCCCTGGAGCTCAGAAACCATCCCAGCAGAAGTAAGAGCCAGAAACAAAACAGTCTTCCAGGTAAAGTGTTGTAAAGAATTAGAATTTACAGGCTGAAAAGGAGCATGAGTCAATTTTTCCAAAACAAAATTAAGGTCCCAAGGAGAGGGAATAGGTTTTCTTGGAGGCGTGATGTGGAGGACACCTTTAAGAAATTGTTTGACCTCAAAACGAGAAGTCAGAGGAGGAGTCGAGGGCAGGCAAGTAGAAATGGCTGACAAATGGGCCTTCACAAAAGAATAGGCCATCCCAGACTGGAGCAACTCACACAAATGAGAGAGGACCAGAGAGACCCCCACTGAAAAGGGTCCTTTGTACTAGAATGGGAGCAGACTGAAAATCTTTTCCATTTGGACATATAAGATTTTCTGGTTGAAGGCCTCTTTGCCTCCTGTAAAACCTTGAGCACGTTCTCAGAAAACAGGTTCTTGAAAGAAATCAAAACCCTATCACCCACAATTTCAGTTGCAGAGTGGACAAGTGGGGATGGATGAGAGACCCCCTTGCCCTGTGTGAGGAGATCCAATCGGTGAGGTAACTTGTGATGATTGCCCCTGACCAGATGCATTAAGAGGGGAATCCAGTGCTGTCTCGACCAAAAGAGAGTCACTAGCATGTTTTTTGTGGAGTCTAGCTGAATTTTTTGCAGGGCTGTTGGAAGTAGAGGAAGAGGAGGGAAAGCATAAAGAAAAATCCCCTTCCATGGAAAGGACAGGGTGTCTGTTTTCCAGGCCAGGTGGCATGGTACTCTGGAACAGAAGAGAGGAAGTTGCCTGTTCAGAGGAGAGGCAAAAAGATCTACCGGAGGAGTACCCCACAGATGGACAATGCCAAGAAACATGTCTCTGTGAAGCATCCATTCGTGAACCTGTGTTTTGGACCTGCTCAGAGAGTCTGCCACAGTATTGCACTCTGAAGGAATGTATACTGCCTGAAGAGTTAACTGATTACTGAGATCTACTTCCCAAGCCTGAAGTGCCATCCTCCAGAGGAGGAAGATTTTGTGCCCTTCTGCTTGTTGACATACCACATTACCATAGTGTTGTCTTTGTTCACCTTTAAGGGGCCAGGAGAGAAAATGATGTGAAAAGCATGAAGGTCCAGAATCAGAGGCCTTATCTCTTTGATGTTGATGTGGTCTGATTTTTGATGGGAAGGCCAAAGACCCTGAACTTTCGGGTCACCAAGAGATGACCCTCAACCCCATGTTTGAGGCATTAGTGAATAGCTCTTGAGAATGGACTGGAGGCTGAAAGGGCTGGTCTGGGTTGATAGTGAATTGTCGAATCCACCACTCAAATTCCTTCTTGAAATAGGGAAGGGAGGTACACTGAAAGTCAGAGGGTAATGATGCTGCAGCCAAACCAACTTGAGGTACCTTTGAAGGTTATACATATGCAGTCTGGGAAGAGGAAGCAACGGAAGAGAAGAGGCCATGAATCCTAGGGCCCAAAGAAAATCCCTGGTTGGCATGGCAGTCAGGGAAAGAAGAGGCTGAAAAAAGTTGTCAACAAAAATACCTTTGGAGGCAGAATAGAGGCCAGCATTGGTATCGACTGAATCCTGCAACCCACATACACATGATCCTGAGAGGCAGTCAGGAAGGACTTTTGGAAGTTGATTGTAAATCTCAGACCTTGAAGAAGAGAGATGGTGAACTGCAGATCTCGCAACAGTCGACTTGAAGAAGCAACAGCTCATCAAGATAAGGAAAAATGTGAATGCCTTGGAGCCTGCAAAGCCAATCACAGGAGCCAAGCATTTTGTGAATACCCTTTGTGAATATCCTTAGGGCAGTATGGAGGCCAAAGGGCAAATCAGAGAACTGAAAATGAGAGGAAGACACAGGGAAAAGTAAAAACTTCCTGTAGAGAGAGTGACTTGGGATATGAAGATAAGCATCTTTCAGATCCAAGGACACCAGAAAAGCCTGGGATAATAAAATCGGAAACAGAGTTTGAAGAGTAAGTATCTGAAAAGAAGAGATCTTGAGAAAGGTGTTGAGCTGAGAAAGATCCAAAGTAGATCTCCAGGTGCCTTCCTTTCAAGGAACCAGGAACATACTAGAATAAAAACCCTGTCCTACTTGGTAAGGGTGGACAGGTTGAGTGTTCCTGTCATTCAGGAGGGACCCTAGAACCTTCAGGAAATGAGGAAGTTGCTGTAGAGCAGGTTGAGCAATCCCAGTAAAAGGAGGGAGAGATTTCCACACCATGAAGTAACCCTAATGGATGACAGAAAAAGCAAAACTCTGAAGTGATGAGATGCCAATTTGGAAAGCAAAGTGAGAGCCGAAGGGACAAAGGAACCTGGTCTAAAGGCAGAGGGGGGACAATTGACAAAGTGAAACAGGCTTATCAAATAAGGGAGGCTTCTGGGCCACAGCCACTTGAGGATCCTTAACAGAGGGAGCCCAACTTCCCACCCCTCTTGTCCTTAGAGGCCATGTGGGTTTGCCTGTGAACAAAAGGAGATCTAGAAGGATAATTCCGCTGGAACTTAGGGATAGGAGAGATAAAAATATGTTTAAGGTCTTGCAAGGCTTTGCCGTTATCTTGAAGAAACTTAAGTCAGCAACAGCAGTCCCACAAAGATGAGTATTATCCATGGAAGCATCCAGCAACTTGGCCTTAATGTCATCAGGAAGAGACTGAAGATAAAGCCAAGAATAATACCTCATGATGGACGCAAAAGCTGCATCCCTAGAAGAGGCATCAGATGAATCATAGCTACACGTAGAGAGATGATCCACTTCAGAAGCAGAACCTAAAAAAGATAAGGCAGAGGATTTGCCATCAGAATCAGGGAGGGCAGAGATAACTTGACAAGCCTGAGCTACCAAGGCCAGATTATATCTGGTCAAGTGGGTCTGGTAATTAATAGCCCGAAATGCAAAAATAGAAAAAGTGTAAACTTTCGTACCAATCTTCTCCATTGCACTGCAAGCCTTATCCGAAGGCAAAAGTTTGGAAGAGGTCAAAAGTTTAGAAGGTTTGTCGGAAGAAACTGACACCACAGCAGGATCAGTAGAAGGACATCAAAATAAAAACAGACAATCCCCATTAATCCTATAGAACCTGTCAAGTTTCTTAGAAGCAGGAGGCTGAGAGTAAGGAGACTTGGAAGCAGCAATGAAAGTATCTAACAAGGCAGCCAACACAGGAGGAACTGCCGATGGTTTAGGAGTATCCACCTGAAGCAACTCATATCTTATCTGAATATCCGACACTTGAGAAGAATTCTACTTAAAGAATTCTATCATCCTAGCAATTGTGGCCCCAAAGGAGTCAGGATCAATAAACTCCTCTGAATCAGAACCATAAGCCAAAGGTGAAGGCATCTGTGAAGAATAGGACAAAGACCTCTCAACAGACAGGGAATCTGGTTCCCTAAACCATTTAGAGGAGTTAGAAGTCCAAAAAGGAGTGGGTACTGAAACCCCTTTAGGAGGCTTTTGGGCCATTAAGACAGAGAACAAGCCCTGAGTAAACTCTTGCCATTCCCTTTGAGGATGTATAGAACAAGGTGAAACATGCTTCAGTTTTTGTCTTTTCTTAGAAGGAACATCAGAACTAGTAAATACCAGAGGTGCCACCTCTTGACAAGATTTGAGAAGAGAACCCAGAACTTCCTCCCTTACCAATATCTGCTGAATCCCTCTAGGATCCTCCAAGGTAATCAACTGCGGTTCCCCCTTAATGTCTGGAGAAGCCTCAAAGGATGTACAAAAAGATGGATCTGTGCCAGCGTCAAGTGGGGTTGCAGCATAGGAATCCAACATAAACACCAAATGACCTACAGAGCTATTACCTGATTTCTAGATGGACATTTGGTGGAGGCTGGACAGCTAAAGAATCTGGCTGAGACTTCCTGACCTTCTTCTTACCAAGTGGGAGTTTCTCAGTGTTAAAGAATTCTGCCATGGTACCCTGAGTTAACTGTGTAAGCCCTTGATTTTCAAGATAAATGGCCAGAGAAGACAAATGGCTTCAGAGTGCGTTAGGCACAAATGCCTTATAGGTAATACATGAGGTATGGTCATGGGAAGTCCCCAAACAAAAAAGACAATTTTCGTGATGATCTTTATGGGGAATCTGCCTACCACACTGACATTTCCCCTTCTTGGATGACATGAACTCTAGGAAGTGATAAAAAATACAAGACCAGAAAGTAAACTTAAAAAAAAAAGAAAAGAAAAGAAAAATAACTCCAATGGGGCACTTATCTGGTGTTCTAAAAGTCAGAACAGCAACAAAACATTCAAACCAACTGACAACAATGGCGTTCAAACCGGAGGTGAAACAAGCTCTGGGTAGTTGCATCCATACATCCCTTTTGTGCCTTACAGTTTGTGCTAGGAGCATAAATGTGACATACGGTGCAAACAAGACCCTTTTCAAGCTTTTCCATACTGACCAAGCAGCGGGCTGTCCAGGAAGGGACATCCCTTCTTTCAGGAATACTGCAACAGTGATATAGAAGGAAATCTTATATTTTACCTTCATCACACAAAAGATTTTAGAAATGATGAACACTTCTTTGTTTCCTTTTTGAATACTTAAAAAGGTCTGCAAATAATTAAAGTTACCCTACCCTATCCAACTGGATGTCCAGTTGCATTAGTTACTTTATTCTTCCTATGACAAACCCTTGACCACTAGGAAGAAATTACAGGAGGTCAGGTCACATCCATAGCATTTATGCAAAATTTGCCACTGGAAGAGATTAAAGCCGTTACTAGATTGTCAATATTTTCTAAGAACTACTATTTGCATATTCTCTCTAGAGCTCAGGCTTCTGTTGGACTCACTCACTTCTTAGGTTCATAGGTTCATACTAGGCTATCTCCCCTAGGGCATTTATAAGCCTAGCCAGAGTGTGTTTGGCTTTTGCCACCCATTTTAAATGAATTTTGCTATGCCCTTTTTCGAGGTTAGTATACTGTGCCTCTGTCTAACAGTGACACAGAAGTGATAGCCGGGGTAAACCTATCTCCCATCCACTCATCAAGATTCCTCTTGAAGAGAGTCAGTGAGGGACTCTGCCTAACCTGGACTAGGATTTTATTCCAGAGTGAGGGGAGCCTCTGGGTTATGAATCTGTCCCTCCAGCATGTCCTATTTATTTTCAGTGCTGAGGTTCAAGTCTCTTGAGCGTGTAGCTCGATGGGATTTGGATTTTCTGAGGTGCAGCATGTCCATTAATTCCGGGTTGGACATGGCTTTATACGTCAGGCACAGATCGCCTCTGAGCAGGCGGTATGCCACTGAGTAGAACTGAAGTTTCTTTAACCGGGCAGCATATGGCATCTGTTTGAGCCCTTTGATCTTCTTGGTGAGGTACTTTTGGGGTCTTTCCAGTTGCTGCAGGTGCCTGGTTAGGTACATCCCAAAAGGGGCATTGTACTCAATTATGGGCCCGATGAGGGATGAGTAAAGAGGCACGATGACCTCCCCTGATCTAGATGTGAATCCCTTCATGTTTAGGTGGGCTATATAAAATGTTTTTCTAACCACTTTGGCCACGTGGTTGTCAAATGAGAGATTGCTATCAACTTGGGTCCCCAGGTCCCTAATTACTTCTTCCGTACTTAATGGATTACCACCTATGTGGTAATTTGTGGGCACTTTGTTTTTGCCAAAGGAGATGACTATACACTTTTTGGCGTTTAGCTTGAGGCCATGGCTCTGGCACCAGTTGTCTGTTTCTATGAGGCCCTTTTGTAGGATGCTTGTGTCGGCTGGAGAGTCGATTATGGCGCCCAGTTTGCAGTCATCTGCAAACTTGGTCAGCCACAGTCCTTCCGTGTTAGCCTGTACCTCTGAGAAATATATACCAAACAAGAGAGGTCCCAGGACTGAGCCTTGTGGGATGCCACTTGTAACTGGTTTGGAGTCTGACATGGCTGCAGCAATTCTAACCATGTGGGTTCTGTCCTTGAGCCAGTTTGCAATCCATCTAGTGACATAGGGGTTTATATTTAAGCTGGTGAGCTTATCTATAATGCCCGAGTGGGGTATTGTATCAAAGACTTTTGCAAGGTCCAGGTAGGCTGTGTGGACCACCTTCCCCTCGTCAATGGCCTTGGTGACTGTTTCAAAGAAATGAACCAGGTTTAAGAGGCAGGATCTGCCCTTAACAAAGCCGAACTGGGTAGCCCTTAACAAAGCCGAACTGGGTAGGATCCAGTGTCTGTAGGTCCCCAATATCTTTATTTATAAGGTCCATGATGATCCTTTCCATAGCTTTGCAGACCAAGCTAGTCAGGCTTATGGGGCGATAGTTTCCAGGATCTGTTGAGACACCACCTTTGTGGAGAGGGACCACTGTTGCTGTACGCCACTCTTTGGGTACATATCCTGTAGTAAGGCTGAGATTGAACAGTAGTTTTATGTTTGGGTTTAGTTCTTCTTAGAGTTCATATAGGACGCAGCCCGGGACACCGCCTGGTCCCATTGATGCTGTGTTTTTTGCTTTGGAGAGGGCGGCTCTTACCTGAGCATCTGAGATGTCAGGGGGGCAGCACTCTGCTGGGATAGATATTTGCCCTTTTGGTGGGGGGGGGGGGAGTTTGCGCTGAACCTGTCAGCTAGGAAGTTGGCAATGTCTGTGAGTTCTGTGTATTTTTTGTCATTTTGGACTAATTCTGAGCATATCTGGGAATTCCCACCCAGGTTCCTAACATAACTAAAGAAAGCCTTGTGATTATACTTAGTGTCCTGTGCAGTTTTTCTCTCGAAGCTGGCCTTAGATGATTTTATGAGTGCCCATAGTTTTTTGCTAATACTGATCAGAGATGCCTTCCCATTTGGGGATTTTGCTCTATCATGTAGTAGCTTCCTCCTTCTATTGTATAGTTTGTTTATGGCTGGGGTCCACCAGACAGGACGCCTAACTTTGGAGGATTGGGTCTTGGTTTTATTTGGGATTGCATGATCCATGCATTCCTGAAGGTGTTCATAGAATGCGTTTATAAAGGATTCTGCGGTCTGGGCTGTATTTTCCACAGGCCCGGGGGCTTTGAAGGATTCCACCTCGGTTTTGATGAGTGTGAAATTTGCTTTAGAGAAGTTTTTCAGTGTGGTTTTCTGGGCAGGGGCTGGGGTCGGGATGTGAATATCTAGTGAGATTAGTTTATGGTCTGATCTTACCAGTGAGGGATACACTTCTGGTCTGGAGCATAGAGTCCCCATGTTGCTGATGATCAGGTCCAGTATGTTTTCCCCTCTTGTGGCAGTGGCAACAAGTTGTTCCATAGCATTTGAGTTTATAAATTCTAGGAACCTTTGGGCTAGGGTGTTGGAGCTAGAGTAATGCTCCCAGTCTATGTTTGGGTAGTTGAAGTCACCCAGTATAATGGTGTTTGGAGAGACCTTCATATTTTCCAGTGTTCTCAGGAAGGCCGAGTGGGGTTACTGGGTTTGGGAGGGTGGTCTCTAGCAGGCTATAAACTGGAAGGCAGTTTTACCCACTGTTAGTTGCACATGGATAGTCTCTGATGCTTCGTGCTGTGCCACCAACCTGGAGGTGTGGGTATCTTTGACAAATATTGATACTCCCCCTCCTTTTGTGGTTCGGTCCAAGTTTTGGGGCCAAAAAACATGATATGAGGTATAACCTGGTAGTGCTGGGGTGCTCTCGGGAGCCTTGAACCAGGTTTCTGTTACTGCACAGATATCGATGTTCTCCATGCTAAGGAGAGTTTCGAGTGCATGCATCTTGAGATTTAGACTCCTGGCGATGAGTAGCATTACTCTTAGTTTCTTATCCCTTGTGATACCTGTGGAGGTGGGTTTGTCTTTTGAGCCTTGCCTAAAAAAGGCACTATGGGGGTGGCAAGAGCCTTTGCCAATATCCGAAAGTTCAGGGGCGACAGGTGCAAGCCGTCCCTAGTGAAGAATCATGGCTGGTCGAGCATGTCATTCCAGGCAGACAGGCATTGGATCCCCTTTGAATGACACCAATACTTAAGCCAATTATTGAAATTGATCATCTTGTCTTCATATTGTGGCATCATTCCTGGTGAGGGTAAGATGCTACTCAAGCTCAGGGTCATACCGGCCTGGGCTACATGCTCAGAGAGCTCCTCTATGTCTCTTTTCATGCAGTCTAGGGAGGTACGTCTCAGGTCATTCACACCAGCATGGACAATGACTGAGTCATATTTGTACTTGCCTTGGAGTGACCTGAGTGCTTGTGTTATGTGGCGGATCCTAGCGCCCAACAGGCAGCTCACCGTGACCTTCTCGGTGTTCAGCCTGGTGAGCGGGATGTCAGTGTGCCGGCGATAGAGTCACCTATTACAGGTGTATTAGGTGTGTTGTTCAGCCTTAAGGGCTGTGACTGTTCGGCACACTGGCTTTGTGAGCTATGTTTTGCACGTGTTTTGTTTTGGGGTAGCGGTTGCTTGGGTGTCTGCTTTGGAGGTCTCTGCTGCTTAGGCAGATTTATATTTAGAGCCTCCGAGTATGTTTTTGTGTGTTTATGTGTTTGGTTTGCTGTTGTGGTAGGTCTATGTGAGACTGGAATTGTAGTGAGTGTGGTTTCCTTCTCCTCCTGACTGGTTACGCCAGTACTGAGTTGAGAGAGCTTAGCCTCCAGTTTGGCTATATGGTTGCATCTCTCGCATGTGTTGGAATTTGTTGGGAGGAGGAGAGGGTTGTCTGTGTACATGAGGCAGTTGTAACATTGCCTCAAGATTCCCAGATTCACCAGCTGGACCGGAGAGGAGATTGACAACTGACCTTTGGACATGCTAGAATAGTATTGGGAATTCCTTTATAATTGAAAAAAGGGCCAATGGGGAACAAAGTACTCAAGGGGAGTTTGTGAGGGTGTAGTGCTTTTCATTTTTTAGTGCTGACTTATATAATTGCTTTAGTGAGCAAGTGCCAGGCTTTAGAGTGGGAATAGGGTGTTTATTATGAGAACTAGATCAGTTCTAAGGGAAAAAGTGAAGAGCAGACTTTGTGGAGCCGAGAATGGTTTAAACCCAATTAAGTGGCGCTGCACTATGCGCAAAATCGCGCAAAGCCGCGCTAAAGCGGGTTTTATACAGGGGGACTTGAAAGAGCTAGAAATTGGCCCAAAACTGCCAATAGACTACCAGATTCTTGTGCTGGGAACACTCCTCCAGGGATAGATAGGCTGCTTCAAGCTCCCCACTGCCACTGGTGAACAAAGAAGCCTCCCTTTATCCAAGAAAAGAAATGGGCAACACAGGAACTTTCCAAAAGTCCAGAATACAGCAAAGCCTGTATTTGGAATACTCTAGGTCAAGAAAGATGAAATTTTTTTTTTCTTTTTTGCAAAAACGAGGAAATTTTTTTTTTCTTTTTTGCAACAAACAGCAGGAAAATGCAATAAATATGTAACACAGGCTAGCACACTTGAGTGTGTGGCCTCAACAGGTAAATGCAACAAACAGGACAAACTTTAAAAATGCAGGTGCAAAAACAACTTTAAACAGTTTAAAACAGTTCAAGAAGCAGAAATACTTGCAGTTTAGCTAGATCGGACAGTCGCCCAGGTAGTAGCAGGAAAACCAACACTTTTATCAGGTTAGCAGTCACTCTTTTAGCCTCTCTGCTGCTAGCACCACTCTGCAGGACCACAAGGAGCTTGGCTGAGTAGTAACAAGCGCAAAAACCGCGCCAAAGTGGGTTTTATACAGGGGGACTGCAGGTAATGTTACCCCATAAGACTTCCTGCCCCACTCCACACACACACACACACACACACACACACACACACACACACACACACACCCACACCCACCACATAAGCCAGTTCTCCCATATCATCTTCGGTCTCCACCAGAGACTCTAATTTGGGGCCATGCACCTGAGCACCCACCCCACACACTTCTCACGAAGAGAAGGTGAGCTGACTAAGCTGCTTTCCTCCTGTCTTTCCAAGTGCCATATCCAGCAGGGGCCTGAGCTGCTGATCAAACTCAGGTCACCTGGGTTGTATTCAGAACTTTAACTCTGTACACAATCAGAGTTTGCTTACATATTATTATGTAAATTATGCAATGCATCATCTTCCTCTGTTGAGTGTTTGTGCAAGGCGATACCTTATGCTTCACGTTGCTTATACTTTGATGTGATATATTAGCTAATGGCTAGGGACATAACTGAAAGTGTCCATCTGAGCAGTTTGTTTGTGTCTTTCGGCTTTTCCCGGTTAGGGGTCGCCACAAAGTAATGATTGGCAGTAGATTTTTACGTGCTGGCTTGCAGGGCCTAATGCACAACCTTCAACGAAGGAGCGCCCATTCATGCATGTCGCCACACAGAAGACGCTCTAACTGAGAATCGAACCGGCAACGTCTAACTGTGAGGCGACAGCGCTACCGCAGCACCACCACCTGAGCAGTACACTTTGTAAATACAAAATAAAATAATTCAGCATTGTTATTTAAAGTTAAACTAAACATCAGTACTTTATCAGTGGAAAAAATATACTAAGGTCAGCACTTTTCCTTTTGTTATGTTTTAAATAAAAAAGCCTCTGTACACCTGGCATCAGGAGCCTCAGATATATTCTTTCAGACAGTGATACAAGAGGAGATTTTATATGCATCAAGAGTATTTTTTCTTAAATTTTCTAGTGTCGCTGTCTCCCTGATTCTTTGACCCTGTCCTTCATGTTGATATTTTAACTACATTTGGTTCATGCAGAATGGGGAGGAATGGCGGTCTACTTCTGACTCTAATTTGGCTGATAACAAATGGTAATGCCTTCTGTTCCAGCTGTTGCTTAACCTGATGCTGTGTGAATGGCTGAGACCCAGCTACCTCCTACTGTAGTCACAAATGTAGTTTCCCTTCCCCCAGCCTACTGCTGTCATTCTGCTCTAAACAAAATTTGGTCTGCTGTGTGAATGGTTCTGCCTGTAGGCTGCAGTTTGCTAATTGGTTAGTTTTGATTAATGGGCAGTGCTTGAATCTGACACAGGTAGTGTCTGCACACATTAGAGATGCTTAGTTTATGGTGGGTTCTTATTAAATTATAGGGAATACACTCAGAAGCCCTGCAACTCCTCTTTTCCTTTCCCTTAAAAAAATGCTTAAAGGGTCATACTGTCCTTACTATGTGATCCGATTCCAAATAGCTTTCAGTTCACAGTGGTTAAAATGGAGACTGTTTCCTATGTGATGTAATTTCATTACCTTTTTTGAGTACTCTACTATCCATGTCCTAGACTAACCACTGGGATTAATATGGTATGCAGATCTTCCTTCTATAAAGGTGAGCAAAATAGCTTTCCCTTGCAGTCAGTGCCACAGTCTGACTGGAAGAAGCTGTACATATAAAATGTCATAATATGATGCCCCCACCACACACACACACACACACACACACACACACACACACACTATTGTTCCTTCTTGTAGGCCTCTGTGCATTGCATATTGTAGCCATATTACCTACTGCATCTAACATAAGGATGTTAAATACTGAGAACTGAGGATGTGTCCTAATCAGCAAATTGAGTACTATTCTACTACATTATATGTGTGTGTGTGTGTGTGCACGCGCGCACACACACACACACATATATATATATATATATATATATATATATATATATATATATATGTATATTTTATTTTTTTTCCCTTTAACCTTCCTTTTAAAGATTTGCTTGAAAGCAAGGTTGTCAGTGCTATAAATTACATTTTCTGAGTATAGTGTCTACTGTTTGACATAATTAGAATAAGTCATTTAAAACAAAAGTGATTGAAAAGTGAAAATTCTGTATTCTGAACTGATATAAAAATTGTTTGTCATTCTTTACAAAGGGCAGTGACTTGTCTTATTTGGGCCTTAAGTAACATGAAAAAAGTGAAAAAAGTTAAACTAAAAATCCCATTCTAATAACAGTGATATCCCTGGGTATTTATTCTTAGTGACTGTGCTAAGAGGGAGGAAAGTTGGAATAATGTTTAAGGTCTTAACCTCACCAATGCAAGGTACCTGGTTTGATTCTGACCTTTGGTTACTGGTTTGGCTTGTAATAGTCTGAAGACTGATAGCCTAGTATTTACCTATGAACTGACAGACTGGAACTGCTAGGATACTTTACTGGCCAACATCAGCTCAAATTTCATCTCCTCATCACTTCCAGTTCTCCCCTGAGAAATGTACTCCACCGTCAGTTATCACAGAAGAACAGGCTGCCACTGCATTCTGTAAAGCTAAAAACGTGGCTTCATTGGTGCCTGACAGTATATCAGATTGCCTCTTAAACAGCTTAAATTTGGACTTATCAGTCATGCTGCGATCTCTATTTAACCATAGTCTCCAAACTAGGTTTGTCCTGATAGAGTGGAGGACAGCAACAGTCATCCTTCTGTATGAAGGGGGACCATCTGTTGACCCAGGAAATTACTGACCCATAAGTTTGACTAGTCTTGTATGTAAGTCCATAGAAAGAATAATCATGGACCTGATAAATAATGACATGAGGCCTCCAAACACTGGATTCAACCCAGTTTGGCTTTGCCAAGGGCAGGTCATGCCTACTGAATCTGGTGAATTTCTTTTAGAAAGTCACTAAGGGCATGGATGAGGGTAAAACAGTACATACTGCCTACCTCTACCTGGCCAAGGCATTTGACACAATTCCCCACTCAGTATTATAAATAAACTCACAAAACTGGGCATAAATCCTTATATCACCAGATGGATAACCAGTTGGCTCATGGAAAGGACACATGGTTAAAATTGGTAAATCCAGATCTAGCAAGAGGCCAATTACTAGTGGTGTGCCACAAGGCTCAATAGTGGGACCACTCCTGTTCGGAATATACTTCTCTGAATTCAAGGCTTTGTGGAAGGTCTCTGGATGACAAAGTTTGCTGATGACTGCAAGCTGGGGGCAGTCATTGAATCCCCCACTGATGTATTTATCCTTCAGGAGGACCTAGATCAGTCAAACCTGTCCCACTGTGCGAGAGACAGTCCCTCTTTGGGCAGTTGTGTCCTGCAAAAAAATTGAAAAAAATGGCAAATGTCCTGAGATTTTTAGGACAAAAATTTTCCTAAATTTTCTTTAATAGTTGCATAAAACAGTTATTTTCTATCTGAAACACCTACATTTTATTAGAAACAGAATAAGCAACTATAGTGCTACAAGAATAATCTTTTATTTAGGCAAAAAAGTGAAGTTCTGTCCTTTGTACTGGCCGTGGGTATGTTTTTCCCTGCAAAATGTGATGTTTCTACAAAAAATGTCCCACTTTGGGCAATTGAAAAGGTGGCAACCCTATTTCTGCCAGAAAAATGGCCTAATACTGAATGCAAAAAAAAATGCAATCTGAAGTAGTTGACTTCATTTGGTCTTCAAACTGTGGGTATTCAGGTCCATATCGGATCCGAGACAGCTGCATCACTAGCATCTTATCCGAGCTCCAAGCTCCTCCCCTTACCCATAATGCTCCCCGTCTCCTTCCTTTCGTTGGATCTCATTTGCCACTGAAAAGCTACACATCGTGGTCACAGAGCTCCAGGCTGTATATCGAGCAAGTGACTATATTTTTGGGGTAGTTTAGGCTAAATTTCTTTCCCATCCTCTTCTTTTCACCTCCCCTACTGCGTTTGTCTGTCGGATTCAAAAAAAAAGTAAAGTAGTTTGTTGAAGTTAGTATATTTTCCCTTTGGCCTCCTGCTCCCTCTCCTTTAGCGTGTGTGTGTGTGTCTGCGGGTGCTGCTTGGGATGATTGTTATTCCTATTATGGCTGAGACCCCCCAAGCCAGTGTTCAGGAAATGCACAGTGTATGGCCATAAGCTCTCCCCAGCCAATGGCTACACTCTGTGGGTAGTGTGTTTGGGCGCGGACCATTTGCTTACCTCCTGCCCTATTTGCATGGGTTTCAACCCATGAGCCCTTAAGGACAGGAGGGTTAGCTTGTGATGAAAGGTCTGCTTTGTTCTACAGGGATGTCTGTCCCTGTTACCGCAGTTTTGGCAGCCTCTACTTTGGCTGCTTCTGCTTCCTTCCCTCCCCACGCCTCTGGGATTCAACTTCCCGCCATGAGGTGTGGGGAAGGAGAAAAACCAAGGAAGGACAAATCTAGGAAGCTGTCCCTGGACCGCTCAGCTCTGGCGGGGCCTCCTGCTATCTCCAACACCCCTCCTAAGCCCAGTACCCCTCTTCTCCAATCTCCAAGGTTCTCCCAGAGCCAGAGGTATCTAGGCCACTATCAAGAAGTTCCCGTTATTGGCACTCCAGGCCAGTCTCAGTGGCCTCTTCTTCTAAGTCGACCCATAGTCTTAGCGAGGCAGAGATGGACAGCATGATGCAGAAGTTCATCCGCACCCAGATCCAGATGGGAGTCTTGCCAGCCCCCACTTTCTCCAGAGTGGGGAGCTTGCAGCCCTTCTTCACCCCCATAACTCCTTCTCTGATCCGACCGTCTGTTTTGGAGTCTTTGGATCTGAAGACTATCAGGGTCTGTGCTGATGGTACCTTGTACCTCGATACCGGCCATTACCTGGAGTGTGTTGGATCCGACTGGGTCAGATCCAAGCTCTCTGAGTCGTAGTTTGCGCGTCAGATCTGAGGGCGCACTGTCGACTCTGAGCCTTTCGGAGGGCAGTATCCCCCTCAGCATCTCAGTGCCTGCAGTCTCTGCTCTGACTCCCCTGGCGGATCCGAGCTCCCTTGCTTATTTCTTAGGACGTGCGCTCCCCCTCGGCTTTTGACATGGTGGAGAGGGATGTTCTTCGTGTTTCACTGTTACAGTTAACACATTTGGGTTATCCCTGCTGGCCCAAATACCAGAGGCGTAGTATTTCTGCGTCAGTTGCTGTCACTTCAGAACTGACATCAGGTCGTCAGTAGTATAAAGTAAGGCAGCCAATGCCATTACATCAGTCTTTCTTGCCATGGAGCCCGAAGCAGAAGCAGGTTGCACAAGTGACGGTTGTCCGCTACCCGAGTTTTGTCTACCGAATTGAAGTTGAAGTCTTCTAAAGCTAAGTACCCCGTTTTGTCAGAAAACGTTAATAATTGTCTCGCCTGTGGAAAGCAAATACCACACAGAGACTTCCATTCTTACTGCATCACTTGTTTAAGCCCAGACCTTGATGTCCCCCATTGTTGCTTCTGTGCTTTGTTCAATGCCAGAACTATCTGTCGTTGGGCCCTTATTGTAGCCAGATATTTTCGCTTACATTCCTCAAATTCTGATATGGCTTCGGTAAGCCATCCGACAGCAGATCTTCCGAAAAAAAAGTAAAGATAAAGAAAACCTAATGACAACACTTCCGTTAAGCTA
Organism: Protopterus annectens; assembly: GCF_019279795.1. Taxonomy (NCBI): domain Eukaryota; kingdom Metazoa; phylum Chordata; order Ceratodontiformes; family Protopteridae; genus Protopterus; species Protopterus annectens. Next base: position 341,755,281 of record NC_056736.1, read on the forward strand.
GTCGTCAGTTTTCCAGTCCTCAGTGAGGCGCTTTCGCAGCCCCTGATGCCTGCTTCTGTGGATTCGCAGGCTGCTACAGAGACCCTTCTGGAGTCCGGTATGCTGCAAAACTCTTCTTTGACTAAGGATCCTGCAGTCATCTCTACCTTATATGGGTCCGGAGTTGCTGAGCAGGCACGGCTTCCAAGGAAGTCCTTCACACTACCGATTCTCGACACAAACCAACGTCTTCTTTCACGACTACTGTTCTTTAGAAAATGACCGCGTTTCTTAGGCCCAGGGTACAAACCACAAACAAGAAACTGACGACCCAATCGCAGGCACCCTGCTTCCTTTCCTCAGTCTCAAATGCTTAAAATGGCAGAAGACCTTATCATGCAGATCAGGGGAAGCCAAGCTACCCCCTCCAAAAGGAAAAGAGATCTGTCCCCTGTAGTTTTGTCTGAACAAGAGTCAGATTACTCTGATGCATCTGAATATAAAGATGCAAACCCTCTCTACTTATGAGGATTCTGATGTAGAGGATTTCATCCCTTCAGCCTCTCCCCCAGAGTTCCTTTGGGGAAACCCTGCATACCTTAAGGGAGCATTTCCAATGAGAGAGTCAAGACTATCCTCGGTCTAAAAAGAGACTCAGTGAACTCCTAGGTCTTCCACAACACAGACCCTTGGCTATCCCCCCAGTCCTGGATGTTGTGGAGGATGTTTTCCTGGAATCCAGCGTAACTCCTTACACCCTCCCTCCCACACCCAGCAAACCAGACAGGTACTATAGAGTCCCTGACTCACACAAATTTCTTTTTAAAAATCCTACTGCTGACCCTGAGGTAATTTCTCAAGGGCCTAAAGAAATTAAAGCCACCTCTGCTAAGAATCCCACCTCCTCAGATAGGGACTCCCGAGCACTAGACAGATGGGGTAAAATTTCAGCAACGTACCCTGGAACTCCTCAAACAAAATATTTCTTCCTTTCCTGCTTGGGCAGAATCTAAAGAATTACAAGAGTTAATGCACTCTGCAAGTCAAGTAACTAAAGACACCTTGCACTTTGGTTTGACTCCCTAGAAGCTTCTTACAGGGCAGCAATCACTGGATCTGTCATTAGAAGGCATGCATGGATTAAGGAACAGCCCTTGCCAGACCATGTCAAATCTAAATTGTTGGATGCCCCCTTGCACAAAGACAACGTATTTGGCACTAAGGCAGAAGAGGGCTTAAAAAAGATGGAAGAAAAAGCAAAATCTATGCAAACAGTTAAAGATTTCTTACAGGTCCAGCCATCCTGGTTCAACAGGCATTGTTAACCACCTAACACTGGTCCTTTCCTGCTCCCACTAAGCCAGTCCAGCCTAGGCCCCAGGGAACCAGACCCCCCCCAGACAGCAGCCACAGGGAATGTAGAGATCTAAGCAGTGGACTACCTGCACTTCAAAACCTGGGAGTTCTAAGCCACCCCCCTTATGGTAAGAACTCACAATGATTCACCTCCCCCAACTCCTCCCTCTTCCCACCTTCACTTACACCTTGGAGGAAAACTTTCCTTTCACGCAATCACCTGGGCCAGCATTACTAATGACCACTGGGTTCTGAACATAGTGTCTCAGGGATACAAATTTTCCTTCCACACCCTTCCAACCCCAAAAGGGTTCCCAGATTTACCTCCAAACCAGTGGGCAGAGGCTCAAAAGCAATTTCTTTCACAGCTTTCTATGAGGGCAGTAGAGCATGTTCCTGCAGAACTGATAGGCCAAGGTTTCTACTCCAGACTTTTTCTGGTACCCAGAAAAGATGGCACCTGGGGCCCCATCCTAGATCTATCCATTCTAAACACCTTCCTGATAATCCCAAAATTCAAAATGCTCACCCTCCATCAGCTGCTACCCATGCTCTCCAAGGACACTTGGCTAGCCACCCTACATCTAAAAGAGGCCTACCTCCACATTCCTGTCAGGGAATCATACAGGCAATATCTCAATTTCAGGGCAGGATCTCAACAATTTTAGTTCGCTGCGCTTCCCTTTGGCTTATCTACTGCTCCTAGAGTTTTCACAAAATGTCTGGCTTCGGCCATTGCCTTTATCAGACAAGGGAATATCCGGATTTACCCATACTTACACGGCTGCCTTATTCAGGCAGACAGCCAGGAAAAACTGCTCAAGCACCTGGCCTTTGTAAAGACCCTACTTAACCTCCCTAGAGTACACAATCAATGAAAAGAAATCTAAACAGGTGCCCATCCAAAGGATTATCTTCCTGGGAGCAAGCCTGGACACAGCATTTCAGATTGCATTCCTTACACCAGAAAAACAAATTTTCCTGACAGCCTACTTCTCTCAACTAGCCACCAGGACCCAGTTATCTGCAAGGAAGGTCCTGCAAGCTCTGGGGTTCATGGCATCTTGCATATTACTCTTTCCATATGCCAGACTGCATATGAGGAAACTTCAATGGTACCTAAAATGCCTTTGGTGTCAACACTTTCAAGACCTGGAAACAATTATACCTATAATTCCTTGCCTCAGAAAAGATTTTCTTTGGTGGGCAACAGCATGCTCCCACAACAAGGGACTGCCTTTCTCACCACCCCCGCTGCCCACACCCTCACCATAGATGCATCAGACTATGCTTGGGGTGCACACCTGGACAGCAGGTGCATACAGGATCAATGGAGCCCACAGCAAATCCCTCTGCACATCAACCAAAAAGAGATGATGGCTGTACAGCACGCCTTGAGAGCTTTCAAACCCCTTCTCTCCCCAGGGGCTCTCCTGATCAAAACGGACAACACCACTGTGATGTGGTATATCAACAAGCAGGGAGGAACTCACTCCTACCCTCTATCGAGGCTTGCCATGACCCTTTGGCACACAGCCTATGCCATGCATCTGCACCTGCTAGCACAATTCCTACCAGGCTCTCTCAACTCTCTGGCAGACCAATTATGCAGAAATCTTCTGGATCCATACGAGTGGCAGCTCAACAGATAAACCTTCACCCTAATAACTCAGAAATGGGGCACCCTGAAGGTCGACCTCTTCGCCTCCCACACCAACCATCAGCTCAGCAAATTCTGCACCACGGAGCATCACTGCATGGCTTGGAAAGTGGATGGCCTGTCCTTCCCCTGGGTCATTCTATCGGTCTATGTCGTTCCTCCACTACCTCTCATCCCCAGGGTACTGCTCAAAATAATGGAGGAAAAACTAAGAACAATTCTTGTAGCTTCAGACTGGCCTTGCCAGCACTGGTACCCCTTCCTGCACAACCTGTCCCTAGTGCCTCCATGGCATCTTCCTCAGATTCCAAACCTCCTGACCCAGAGGGAAGGGGAATTTATGCATCCCCAATTACAGACACTCAGTTTGGCAGCTTGGTTTATTCCCTAACCCCGGATCAGTCTGCCAAACTCAGTAAACCGGTTCTAGATGTTATCCATGAGGCCAGATGCCCTAGCACTAGAAAGTCTTATGCAGACAAATGGAAAAGGTTCTGCACCTGGATCCAGGCTAAGGGAGCCAATACGGCACAACCCTCCCCTCGCTCTCATCCTGGATTACGTAGCTGACCTACTACACAGTGGCATCTCTTTCCCGTCTATAAAATTCATGCCTCTGCTATTTCTGCTCATTTCCCCACTGAGCAGTCCTTTTTCTCACACCCTTTGATCAAACGGTTCCTAAGAGGGGCTAGCAACTTGAGGCCACCCAGAAGGGCACCAAACCCAGCTTGGGACCTTAACTTTGTATTTGAAAATCTCACCCTGCCCCCTTTTGAACCAGCTTCTTCTGCAGAGCTAAAGTTTCTCTCCTGGAAGGCAGCATTCCTTCTGGCCATCACTTCAGTCAGAAGAGTCTCCAAGCTGCAAGTGCTCATGGCTGTAGAGCCCTTCATCATCTTCCATGCTGATAGGGTATCCCTCAGAACTAACCCATCCTTCATGCCCAAGGTGGTGTCCAGTGTGGCTTTCAACCTTTTGCCCACCTCCTTTCCTAATCCCCAGAATAAAGGGGAAAGGATTCTGCACTCTCTCGATGTGCACAGACAGCTCAGATTCTACCTAGACAGGACTAAATCCTTCAGAAAGTCTGATCAGTTTCTGGTTAGCTTTGCTACAGGGGCAGAAGGTAAAGCCATCTCCAAACAAACCATTTCCAAGTGCATAGCAGACTGCATCAATTTCTGCTACAAACATGGAAAGCCTCCCCCAAGGGGGGGCCAGGAATCACTTCACCAGAGCAGCCTCCACCTCTGCAGCTTTCCTCAGAGGAGTCCCCACCAGGGACATCCTGGAGGCTGCCACCTGGACATCTGTTCGCATTTTCACCCAACATTACCACCTGCCTCTCTTCTCCAAATCTAGGGCAGGGTTTGCCTCTGCAGTCTTGCAGGCCATCCTAGCAAGCCCCTAGCTTCTTTGACTGCCTCCACCTATTTCCTCAGCTTTGGGAATCAACCCAAATGTGATGACTGCAACATTGAAACATAAAGAACATAGTACAGTTGTGTACACTTACCATAAATGTAGATGTTCAAGTGTATTAACTGTTGCAGTCCTGGTTTCCCTCCCTCCATCCTCCTTTCTTCTCTTCCTTACAAGGGACATACTGGTATTTAATTTCTACTGGTGGGGTTCTTCCAACAGAACCTGGGTCCTCCTTGGGGACTCCTGACAGGTTAGGGCAAGAAAACTGATGTAATGAAGTCGGCTGCCTTACTTTATACTTCTGACACCTGACTTCAGTCCTGAAGCAAAAGCAACCGACGCAGAAATCCTAAGCCTCAGTATTCAGGCCAGCGTAGGGCTACCCTGCCAGGGATAACCCAAATGTGATAGGGCTACCCTGGCAGGGATAACCCAAATGTGATGACTGCATCAGTGAATACAACTCAAACATCTACATTTATGGTAAGTGTACACAACTGTACTTTCTCTCGAGTACGTCAAGACCCCTGACCATCTTGTTTTCGGACTCTGCCCCAACTCTCTTGGCTCTGGGTTCAGCCCTGACCTTCCTGTCCTGTCAGGGACAGCCCATGCTCACTGTGCCTCAGGGAGCTCCCATTCGAGAGCAGCAAAAAGCTTGCGAGTCCCCTACAGAGAGTCCCACTGAGGAGGCGCCTTGCAAGCGGACGTGCAAAAGGAGGCACCTGGACTCCTCCTCCAGAGTCCCTCATGTATGACACTGACTTGGAGGAAGGGTAAGGTTCCCCCAGGTCACCCCCCAAAGATGTCTCCTTTGGAGACATCATAAAACTCCTTCGCCAAAGGGGGGGGGGTCTGCCCAAAAAACAACCCTGGATGAGTCGGTGTTCCTAGAGGCATTCGGCATGGGCCTGCCTACCTCCTAGGTGTCCCCTCCCTTGGAGCCACTTGTGGACCTAATAACATCTTGGACATGGAAAGAACTGGACACCATGGAGCCTGTTCCCAAGTGTCCAGATAAAATACTCGTTCACCCACCAGACAGGACTAGCTGGAGTAAGGGTTTCCCAGCAGACGCTATGATGGTGGCAGCCGCCACAAAGAAAGAGCTCGCACAGGAGAGCTCTATGGTCCATCCTGATTGGGAGACGAGAACTATGGATGTTTGGGGAAGCAGGTATATGCTTCAGTAACCTTTACCATAAGGACACTTAACTATATGGCACATGTCATCTGGCTCCAGCGTGACTTGGTTAATGAAGTCGCTGAGTTGTCCTAGGAGTCCATGTCGGCAGAGGGCAAGAAGACGTTTTCCGCACGAATGGACACTCTTAAGGCAGTAGCCAATATATCCATGCACCTCCTTTCTCATGCCATGGAGGGAGCAACTAGGGTGGCCGGGTCCGGCGTTGCTATGAGGTGTCATGCCTGGCTCAGGCTGTGTCAATTCTCAGAACCCTTCAAGATGTCCCTTGCTAATGCCCCCATGATGGTTCTTCCCTGTTTGCGAAGTCTGTCCATGAAACACTGGTCCAGAGTGAGAAGGACGGGAAGACACTGTCTGCCGTCGGGATCCACCCCCCACCCCCCAAAGATCCTTTTCCAGGAATCAGTGAGGGGCAAAGAAGATATGGTTCCATAAATATCAGTTCTCCCGGGACACTCAGGACTCATTTTCCCTTAGAGGCAGAGGGGGCCATGATAGATGCTGGCCCAGAAGCAGAGGGAGTCCGAGAAATTTTTGGTCTCGAAAACCATTCTCAGACAGGCCCATGCAGCAGCCCTGAGGGGCTGCCGGGCTGCTCGTCTCTGGAGGCAGTCGGGGGTCGTCTCTCACTACACCCAAAGAACTGGGAGTCCATAACAACAGACTGTTGGGTGTTGCAAATCATATCCAGAGGTTATTGCATACCATTCATAGAGTCACCCCTCCTACCAAAACACCTCCCAGACATTCCACCCATGCAAAGGGAGGTAGCAGCACTGGAAATAAATAAGCTGCTAAGAAAACAAGTCATACAAACCGTCCCCCCAAACCAGTCCAGATTGGGCATTTATTCAAGGTTCTTTTTAGTGCCAAAGAAACCGGGGGACCTAAGACCCATTCTGGATCTTTCCACTTTGACCCTATCTGTAGTCCATCTTGCCCTGCCTGCAGGAAAAGGATTGGATGTACTCGATCGACCTCCAGGATGCATACTATCATATCAAAATGAACAGGCGCTCCCGCAGGTTTCTCCGCTTCTGGCTAGGGGGCAGTCATCAATTCAGGGCCCACTCCTTTGGTCTCACCACAGCCCCCAGGGTGTTTACCAAAGTGATGGTGGTAGGTGCGACTCATCTGAGGCTTCTTGGAATTCAGGTCTTCCTTACCTGGACGATTGGCTCCTTTCTGCCTCCACCAAGCGTCTGCTCTGCCAAGCCAGGGACTATTTCCTGGTATTAGCAGTCTGGGCGTTACTTTAAACCTCAGCAAATTGTCACTGACTCCAGTCCGGACCCTAGACTTTATAGGAGCTCGGTTGGACACCATACAAATGGAGGTTTACCTCACACCGGAAAGGGTACACAGTTTAAGACTTCATGTTTCTCACATTCTCCATGCTCATCTTCCCTCAGTGGAGACTGTCCTGAGGGCTCTGGGTTCCATGGCAGTGACAATCAATCTTCTACCCTTTGCACAACTTCGTATGCGAGTTCTCCAGTGGACACTAGCAGTTCAGTGGTCTCTACTAGATCTACCCTAGTCCCATCCAGTTCAGATTTCCCGGGCTTGCAGAGAGTCTCTTCTCTGGTGGATTCTCTCCCCGGACCTTGTCAAGGGACATCTCTTTGTTCTGTCCTTTCCCACAACCACAGTGACCACGGATGCTTCCCAGCTAGGGTGGGGGTGGGGGGGGAATTGCTCGGGAAGAACTGTCCAAGGCACGTGGTCCACTTCCAAGACCAATTTGCATATCAGCGTCCTGGAGATGAGGGTGGTTCTTCTAACGTTGCAAGCCCTTTATGCCCATCTTCCTCTAGGGATTATTGCTATTCAGTCAGACAACATGTCAGTAGTTTGGTATATCAACAAACAGGGCAGAACCAGATCTTACCCCCTTTGTCGCAAAGCCATGAGAGTGTAGGAATGGGTGATTTCCACTGGCCGCTTTCTGGTGGCACCGCACATTCCAAGAAGGTCCAACATTCTGGCGAACAGGCTCAACAGGACTGTTCTGATGCCTTACGAGTGGTCTCTGAATCCTTCAGTAGCGGAATAGATCTTCCTCAAGTGGGGTAGGCCTTGCTGCATTCTCTTCACATCTACTTCCAATGCGAAATGCAGCGAGTTCTTCCCTCTGAACCTCCCTTGGGGGAAGCCCCCCAGAGATACACTGGTTCATGCTTGGCCTCCTGGTCTTCTTTATGCTTACCCCCTCTTACCACCCGAAGTTTCTTCAGAAAGATCACAGGTTGGGGAGCACAGTAATCCTCATTGCCCCATTCTGGCCTCGCTGAGTCTGGTTCCCCTCCTTTTGGTCTCACCTGCCAGTTCCACCATGGATCATGGATCCATTTCCAGATCTCATTTCGCATCCCTCAGGAATTCCTCATTCAGACCTGAACAGTCTGAAACTTACCGCTTGGCTGCTCCATTTCCATTAATGATTAGGACTCCTGGTTTATACTCTCCAGTTAAAAACATTTTGGTGGCGGCTCACAAGTCTTCCACCAGAAAAATTTATCATAGCAAGTGGAAACGGTTCTCTATATGGGCCTCTCAATGGGACCTAGATCCACTTACGGCTCCGGTTTTGGCTATTCTGGAATTTCTAGTGGGTTTCTTTTACCAAGGGGCTAGTTCTTCTACCATTAAAGTCCAACTAGCTACCATCTCTAACTTCCATGTGGGGGAAAACATGGCTTCCCTAGCTTCCTCCAGACTTTGCAAGACCTTCCTTAAGGGTACCTTCCTTTTAAGATTCCCAGTGAAAGATCCTACACCTCCTTGGGACCTCACCTTTGTACTTCAGGCTCTAGTCTATCCTCTCTTTGAGCCCGCGGCATCAGTAGATTTACAATTCCTGTCTTTCGAAAACTGCCTTTTTGGTAGCTGTCACTTCTGCCATGAGGGTTCGGAACTTCAGGCTTTGTCCATTAAAGTTCCTTACATGGTTTTTCATAAGGACAGGGTTTTTCTGCGTACTAATCCTTCCTTTCTTCCCAAGGTGGCTTCAAAAACCAATATTAATCAAACTATCAACCTTCATGTTTTCTTTCCAAATTTTCAAAATAGGGGCGAATACAAATTACACTTGTTGGACGTACACAGACAACTGAGGTTTTATTTGCACAGAACAAAATCTTTTTGCAAATCTGATCAGTTGTTTGTCTCCTATTTGAAACCATTTCTGGGCAAGCCCATTTCTAAAGTGATCATTGCTCACTGGATTTCCCAATGAGTCATTCGAGCATATTCTGATAAAGGCATTTCCCCTCCAGGTCAGGTGAAAGTCCACTCCACTAGGTCCATGGCCACCTCAGCGGCTTTTTGGTATAGGGTGTTGCTAGATGACAGTTGTTCTGAAACTACTTGGTCTTCATCTCATACCTTCATATCTCATTACAAATTGGACATCATGTCCAGGAGTAGGGCATCCTTTGGCTCTATGGTGCTCTGGAATATCCTTCCATGAGGACCACCCAGGTTTTGGTAGCTGGGGACTCTGTTCCACAGGTTGAAGACCAAATGAAGTCAACTACTTCAGATAAAGAAGTTTTGTACTCACCATAACGTTCCATCTGAGTAGTTGTACTTCATTTGTCTTCACCCACCCCCCCTCCTTCCCCCTGACCTTGTCAGTATTGTTCTAACCTTGTATTTGGGACAGGAGCACTGTAGTGGTTCTCCTGGGTTATGCTTGGCTTAGTTGTTGGAAGCCATTAGTGGTAAGGTCTGATTGGGTTGAGCTTATGTTTTCTTTAGCAGCAGACTCAATCTGAGGGAAGGAAGGAGACGGAAGCATTGTGGGTAAAGGGAGGAGCTTGGAGCTCAGATCAGATGCTAGTGATGTGGCCATTTCAAATCCGATTTGGATCCGAATGCCCACAGGTTGAAGACAAATGAAGTACAACTACTCAGATGGAATGTTATGGTAAGTACATAACTTCTTTTTATCATACACACCCTTTGGAAAATCAAATACCCCTGCAAATTACAACATCAACAGCACAACCTTCATAGGTTCATAGGTTTATACTAGGCTATCTGCCCTAGGGCATTTATAAGCCTAGCCCAAAGTTATGTGGCTTTCACCACCCCTTAAGTTTGAAAGGTACTATGCCCATTAGTTTACCGTGCCTCTGTCCAGCAGTGGCACTGAGGTGATCCCTGGGGTAAACCTGCGATCTCCCATCCATTGATCAAGATTTCTCTTGAACAGGGCCAGCGAGGTGCTCTGCCTCACATGTACCGGGATTTTGTTCCACAGCATAGGGAGTCTCTGGGTGATGAATCTGTCCCTCCAGCACGTCCTATTTATAACTGTGTTAAGGTTTAAGTCTCTTCCTCTTGTATTTCTTATGGATTTAGATTTTTTGAGGTGGAGCATGTCCATCAATTCCGGGTTAGACATGGCCTTGTACGTTAGGCACAGGTCACCTCTGAGCAGACGGTATGCGACTGAATAGAGCTGGCGTTCCTTCAGTCGGCTAGCATAAGATATATTTTTGAGACCCTTTATCCTTTTGGTGAGGAACTTTTGGGGCCTTTCCAATTGCTGCAGGTGTCTGGTAAGATACATTCCGAATGGGGCATTGTACTCAATCATTGGTCTGATGAGTGATGAGTACAGGGGAACAATGACCTCCCTTGATCTAGATGTGAATCCCTTCATGATCAGGTGGGCAATGTAGAAGGTTTTCCTAACTACCTTGGGAACGTGGGTGTCAAATGAAAGGTTACTGTCAACCTGGGTCCCCAGATCCCTGATAACCTCTTCTGTGCTTAGTGGATTGCCACCTATATGGTAGCTAGGGGTAACCTTGTTTTTCCCAAAGGGTATGACTATGCATTTTTTGGCGTTTAACTTTAGGCCATGGCTTTGGCACCAGTTATCCGTTTCTATGAGACCCTTCTGGAGGATATCTGTGTCTGATGTGTTTTCAACTATGGCGCCCAATTTGTAGTCATCTGCAAACTTTGTCAGCCATAATCCTCCTGTGTTTGCCTGTACTTCTGAAAAGTAGATGCCGAACAAGAGGGGGCCCAGGACTGAGCCTTGTGGGACACCACTTGTGACCGGCTTGGAGTCTGACATGGCGCCAGCCACTCTGACCCTGTGGGTTCTGTCACTTAGCTAGTTTGCAACCCATCTTGTGACGTATGGGTTTACATTTAAGTTGGTGAGTTTTTCTATGATACCCGAGTGGGGTATTGTGTCGAAAGCTTTTGCAAGGTCAAGGTAAGCTGTGTGGACTGCCTTGCCCTCATCAATGGCCTTGGTGACTGTTTCAAAAAAATCAACCAAGTTTAAAAGGCATGATCTGCCCTTGACAAAGCCAGACTGGGTTGGATCCAATGTCTGTAAGTCCCCTATGTCTTTATTTATGACTTCCATTATGATCCTCTCCATAGCTTTGCAGACTAGGCTTGTCAAGCTGATGGGGCGGTAATTTCCAGGGTCAGTGGAGGCACCGCCTTTGTGAAGTGGGACCACAGTTGCCGTACGCCACTCCTTGGGTACGTATCCTGAGGTGAGGCTAAGATTAAACAGCTGCCCTAACAGCGGGTTTAATTCCTCATTGAGTTCGTGGAGCACACAACCGGGGACACCATCTGGTCTCATAGATGCTGTGTTTTTTGCCTTGGCGAGAGCAGTTTTCACCTGAGCATTTAAGATGTGTGGGAGGCTACAATCCGCTGGGATAGATATCTCTCCTTTTGGGGGGGGGGGGAATTAGCACTGAACCTGTCAGCCAGTATGTTGGCAATGTCTGTTGGTTCAGTGATTTTTACATCATTTTGAACTAATTCTGAGCATATCTGGGAGTTTCCTCCCAGGTTTCTAACATAGCTAAAAAAGGCCTTATGATTGTCTTTTGAGTCCTTAGCGACTTTTCTTTCAAAATTTGCCTTGGATGATTTTATGAGCGATCGTAGTTTTTTACTTGTAGTGATCAAGGGTGTCTTCCCTTTTAAGGATTTTGCTCTATCTTGTAGTAGCTTTCTCCTTTTATTGTAGAGCTTGTTAATGGCTGGGGTCCACCAGACTGGGTGCTTGCCTTTGGTGCAAAGAGTCTTTGTTTTGTTTGGGATTGCCTGATCCATGCAGTCCTGGAGGTGCTGATAGAAGGCATTTGTAAGTGATTCAGCTGTTTGGGTAATGGTTTCTGCTGGCTCGGGGGCCTTGAAGGAAACCACACCATTCTTAAGAAGTGTGAAGTTAGCTTTTGAGAAGTTTTTCACTGTGGTCTTTTTTATCTGGGGTGGGGGCGGGATGTGGACTTCCAGTGAGATTAGTTTATGATCTGATCTCACCAAGGAGGGCTACACCTCTGGTGCTGAACATTGTGTCCCCATGTTCGTGATGATGAGATCTAGTATGTTTTCTCCTCTTGTGGGGATGGTGACTAGTTGTTCCATGGCATTTGAGTTTATGAACTCTAGGAAACTTTGGGCTAGAGTGTTGGGGCTTGAGTAATGATCCCAGTCTATATTTGGGTAGTTGAAATCACCTAATATGATGGTGTTTGGAGATACATTTATCCCCTCGAGTGTTTTCAGGAAAGCTGTGTGAGGTTCCTGAGTTTGAGAGGGTGGCCTGTAACATGCTACAAATTGCAGAGCAGTCTTTCCTATGGTTAATTGCACCTGGATGGTCTCCGATGCTTCGTACGTTGCCACCAACCTGGAGGTGTGGGTATCCTTGATGAATATGGATACCCCCCCTCCTTTCTTTGTGTGGTCCGGGTTTTGGGGCCGGAACGCGTGATATGAGGTAAAACCTGATAGTGCCAGGGTGCTGTCAGGAGCCTTGAACCAGGTTTCAGTCACAGCACAGACATCGATGTTCTCCATACTGAGAAGGGCTTCAAGTGCGTGCATCTTGAGGTTTAGACTTCTGGCATTGAGCAGCATTACCCTTAGTTTATTTTCTTTTTTGTGTTCTAGGGTGGTAGGTTTAGAATTTGAACCTTGCCTAAAAAAGGCACTATGGGGGTGGCAAGAGCCTTTGCCAATATCCGGAAGCCCAGGCCCTTGCGAAGCAGCGTGGCTTGTCCAGCATGTCATCCGAGGCAGACAGACATTGGATCCCCTTTGAATGACACCAGTAGTTAAGCCAATTGTTAAAACTGATCATTTTGTCTTTGTACTGTGGCATCATTCTTGGTGAAGGTAGGATACTGCTCAGGGTCAGGGTCATACCTGCCTCGGCTGCATAATCAGAGAGCTCCTCTATGTCTCTTTTCATGTAGTCCGGGGAGGTATGTCTCAGGTCATTCACACCAGCATGGACAATGACTGAGTCATACTTGTACTTGCTGTTGAGTGACCTGAGTGCTTGCGTTATGTGGCGGATTCTAGCGCCCGACAGGCAGCTTACTGTGACCTTCTCCTTATACAATCTGGTGAGTGGGATGTCAGTGTGTCTGACTATGGAGTCACCTATGACAAGTGTGTCTGGCATTGTGTTTGGCCTTAAGGGCTGTGACTGTTTGGCACACTGACTTTGTGGTCTATGTGTTGCATGTGTTGTGTCATGAGGTGGCAGTTGTTTGGGTGTCTGCTTTGGTGGCCTCTGCTGTTTTGGTAGATTTTTGATCAGAGCCTCCGAGTATGTCTTTGTGTGTTTATGTGTATGATTTGAAGTTGGATAGTACTATGTGAGACTGGGTTTGTGGTGTGTGTGGTTTCCTTCTCCTCCTGTCTAGTCTTGCCAGTCTTATGTTGAGAGAGCTTGGCCTCCAGTTTGGCTGTATAGTTGTATCTCTTGCATGTATTTGTGTTTTGTGGGAGAAGGAGAGGGTTGTCTGTGTACATGAGGCAATTGTAACATTGCCTCAATATTCCCAGATTCATCAGCTGGGCAGGAGAGGACGCTAGCAACTGACCCCTCGATATGCTAGAAGGAAAGGACAAAAAGCTTTCTGTTAATTGAGTTTGGAAAGACTTCGAGGGATGTGGGTGATTAAAAGAGGGGTTTTAGGCAGGTGGGGTACTATGTATAATAAAAAGTGCTATATCAGAGTAGAAAGTACTTTAGGAGCAAGTGCAAGCTTCCCAGCTAGAGAATAGTCTCCTTAGGAACCAAGTAGAGCTGAATCTTTCAGATAGAGAATAGGCTGTTTTGGTTAGAATTAGTGCTTTAGTGACACATTATGTGACAAGCCCTATCAGCGCTCCTGAAGCATTGCCCAACTGTCCATCTCTAGAGGCAATTGGGTGGTCGGCTTGCTTTGCACTCAGAAGCCTGGACTCACATGACACAAAATCCCTGGGTGCTAAGAATAATATCCAGAGGCTATTACATTCCCTTTTCTCTACTCTTTAGCAAAAAACTTCCAAGTGTGCCACTCAGTCAGAGGGAGCAGGCAGCACAAGAAGTTCAGAAATTGCTGCAAAAAAGCGTCATCCAAGAAGTCCCGACCAAACAAGGAGGATTTGGAACTTACTCCCACTTCTTTTTGGTACCAAAAAAAGGCAGGAGTCCTAAGGCCTGTATTGGACCTAAGCCAGTTGAATCTTTATGTAAAAAAGCTGAAGTTCTGAATGGTTATGGTTCAGTCCATTCTGCCTCTATTGCACAAAGATTATTGGATTTGCTCACTAGATCTCTAGGATGCATGCTATCATATCAAAGTAGACAGGTGCTCCAGGAGATAACTGCACTTTCGGCTGGGAACCAATCACTTTCAGTTCAGAGCACTGTCCTTTGGGCTCACCACAGCCTCTCGGGTGTTCACCAAATGCATGACAGTTGTAGCAGCTCACATGAGACTCAAAGGATTCCGGGTGTTTCTGTATTTAGATGATTGGCTCCTCACCACTCCCACGAGGCATCAATTTCTCCAAGCCAGAGATTATCTGATTCAAATATCACACTCCCTGGGCATCACCATAAATTTAGACAAGGCCAGTCTGACTCCTATGCAGAACCTGGAATTCATAGGACTGCAGTTGAATACCAGAGACCAAATAGCCTCTCTTCCCCTACACTGAATAGTGACACTGAGGAATCAAGTTCAGGAAATATAGTCCCACCAGTCCTCCCTGGGGGTCCATGTCAGCAACGATTTGGTTAGTTTCTCTGGTAAGATTCCTTATGCGAATCCTTCAGTGGACGTTAGCAGTACACTGGTCTATAATTTACCAACCTGCGTCTGTCCCCATCATACTGACACCGGTTTGCAAACATCATAATTGCTGGTGGATTCAATCGGACAGTCTCTTTCTAGGCATACTTTTTTCTCTCCTCCTCCTCGATAGCCACAGTGACTATGGACGCTTCCCATTTGGGGTTGGGGGCATTACAAGGGAAAGATGGTCCAAGGCACATTGTCCCCTCTGGAGACCAGGATTCACATCAATGTCCTCGAGATGAGAGCAGTTCTCCTAATGCTGCAAGCCTTTCAGGACATTGTCCCTCTAGAGACTATTGCTGTTCACACAGACAACATGTTTGTTGTCTGGTACATCAAGAAGCAATGAGAAACCTGTTTTTACCCATTGTTCTAGGGAGGCCGTTAGGGTGTGGGAATGGGTGATCTCTTCGGGCCAACTTCTGGTTGCAATGCATATTCCAGGGAAAACCAAAGAGCTGTTGGACAGACTCAGCAGATCTATCCTGATTTTGTGTGAGATTTCCCTCAAGCAGTCAGTGGTGAACATGATCTTTAAATGCTGGGGTCACCCTTGCTGTGACCTTTCTGCCTCTCCCCTTGACAACAAATGCAAAGAATTCTTCACTCTGATCCCCCCCCTCCAGGGAAGTCCCCAAGGGATGCTCTGGTACACAGTTGGCCCCCGGGTCTCCTGTATGCTTATCCCCCTCTCCCTCTTATCCTGAAATTTCTGGAGGAGACAAGCAGGTTGAAGAGTTCAGACATCCTCATTGCTCCCTTCTGGCCTTGACAGATTTGGTTCCCCTTCCTTTGCTCTCATCTAAGATATCCTCAGTGGTTACTGGAGCCAAAACAGGACCTCCTCTCTTACCCATCAGGATTGCAGCATCCAGTCTTCAGGCCCTCAAACTGATCGCATGGTTTCTCCAGTTCCAACCTTAGTAAGACAGTCCAAGCTTGCTTCCCCAGTCCATAACATCATTTTAGCCTCTCAAAAAGTATCCAGCAAGAAGGTCTACAACAGTAAGTGGAAAAGATTGTGTGTGTGGACTGCGAGTAAAAATATTCATCCTTTCTCTGCACCTGTTTCAGACATTTTGTTTTTTCTCAGTACTTTGTTCAGGGAAGGGGCAAATTTTTCTGCCATCAAACTTCAACTAGCAGCCATTTCCAATTTTCACGAGAGTAGCCAGTCTTGATCTTTATCTACTTTTAGATTATGCAAAACTTTTATGAAGGACATTTTCTTGCTAAGGCTGCCCACTGAATATCCATCCCCTCCATGGGACCTCACTGTTGTATTACAGGGTCTAACTCAAGGACCATTTGAACCAGCAGCTACTTTCTGACTTGAAGTTTCTGTCATGGAAGACAATTTTTCTAGTAGCTATTACTTCAGCAAAGAGAATTTCTGAATTGCATGCATTATCTTCCAAGCCTCCATACATAATTTTTCACAAGGACTGGGTTTCTTTATGTACCAATCCCTCTTTTATCCCTAAAGTAGCCATGGAAAATAATATTAACCAATCCATTCAGCTGCCAGTATTCTTTCCATATTTTGCCAACAAAGGAGAGTATTCTCTTCATCTCCTTGATGTTCATAGACATTTACTTGCATAGAACAAACACCATAGGAAGTCAGAACAATACTTTATAGCTTTCTCTACTACCAAGCTGGGTTGAGCAGTATCTAAAATCACTTTGGCTAAATGGATCATTGACTACATCACTTTCAGTTATTCACTGAGGGGCTTGGAACTGCCTCGACCGTCCGAATCACATTCATCTAGAGGTATGGCTGCTACTTCTACCTTCTCTTCCAGAATTCCCATCGATGATATTTATGTGGCAGCCTCCTGGTTTAACAGTCACACTTTTGTGGCACACTACAAATTGGATATCATTTCTAAGAGGAGAGCTTCCTTTGGCTCATTGGTGCTCTTGCACATCCTTGCATAAGGGCCACCTAGGAATCATGTAGCTGGGGACCCTGACCCTATCGTTAGGAGGAATGAAGAGGACAATATCAGATTATAAAGTTATGTCCTATCATAACTTGGCATCTGTGTTGTCCACCTTCATTCCGCCTCACTTTTTCCCACCCAACCATCCCCCTGCCTTTTTCTTCTAGAAGATCTGTGGAAGATGGCGGGAGGGCCTATATCTGAACCTCAGTTTCCTTTCCTTTCTGTCCTGTTTTTTTGACTGGATGATGGTTCACTAAATTCGATCTGAGTTGCTTGGGTGGTTGCAGTGCATTGTGGGTAGAGGGAGGAGTTGAGAGTCAGATCCATGTTTGGAAGATGTGGCTGAGCCGGATCCGAGACCCTATCACAAGTTGGAATGAAGGTGGATAACACATGCCAAGTTATGGTAAGACATAACTTTCTGTTGTATTGACTAAGCTTGTAAGGGTCCTTAAGCTGTTAGCCTAGCAGTCTCCTATAAACCTATGACCAACTATGAAAATGAGAATGATGATGATAGTAGAATCACCAGTGCAGACACATCTGTTTGCATAGACACAAGTTAGCCTGTGTTGACTCTTCTCTTTGAATAGACAGTAGAAGGTTTATACCAGATTTTTATTTTTATTTTTTATTTATTTATTTTGACATTTGTTGACCTGGTTAATCTAAGTGGGTGGATGCCCTTTTTCAGCAGAGACCTGAGGAGAAAAGCTCCATAAATATGCATTCATGATATAGTTCGAGGAATACCATAGGTCACAATGCAATTACTATCTATATAAATTAGAACACAATTATTCTTACAGTTATAGCAGAATTAAGGGATCATTCCACATTTTGAAGGATTCAGATAATGCATAAGGGTAAATAGCTGCCTTTAATACAGAAACATCACATACGTTTATAGTAGAATAAAAGGTTGAAACATTTTGAAGGGTTCGGATAAACATATGAGTAAATAGTTACCTTCCATACAGAGAATGCAAATGGTGTGAAGTTATGACAACAGGCTCAACATGGAATATGAGAAAATATCAGAATTCAGGCAAAAGGCTATACGACCTATTTTGTGGAAAGTAGGTGGGAGATCTGAAAAGAAAATCAGACATGAAGTAGAGAGGAGGTAGATTAGGTTGGGTCAGTACATGAACAGGTCCAGGAGTTTAATATAGTGCCTTTAAGTGTTTTTTTTTAAACAAATGTTGTCAGGAATCAGCCTAACATGTAGGGGCAGTTTATTCCAGGTTTGGCTACTGAGTGATTATAGAGAAGTTTCAAGGAGGTGTTGATCAGAGCTGTGGAGAGTCTGTGTAGGAGTGTAGGGCGAGAGAAGTATAGCCAGAGCCGGACAAGAATTGGGTCAATTAAGGATACTGTGAACTAAGTGTAGTTGAGGCAGAAGGAGTTGTTGCAATTCAGGCCACTGAATGTTTTAGGGGTAGGCAATGGTGTGAGAGATAGGGTTTATTTGATGCGAATAGCAATTTTATTATGGGTAAACTCCAGTTTATTCAAGAGATTAGCTTGTAAGCTAGTAAGAATCTCAGGGTGGTGTATAAGAGGGTGGGTAGGAGATATGCCTGTGAGAAAGTAAGTTTAGATTTGTCTGTTTGGAATTTTTTTGTGTGTATAGAGGAGGCCAAGTTTTTGATGTTTGTTTTAATGAAGTGGTGTATATGTGAA
Source organism: Protopterus annectens (assembly GCF_019279795.1). Classification (NCBI taxonomy): domain Eukaryota; kingdom Metazoa; phylum Chordata; order Ceratodontiformes; family Protopteridae; genus Protopterus; species Protopterus annectens. The sequence continues at coordinate 341,773,686 of NC_056736.1, forward strand.
TTGAATTTTAATTGGTCATCTTTTATGACTCCTAGTAATTGTATGGTTTTCTAGTGGTTGTTTGAGGGAAGAGATGCTGAAAGTATGTTTTAGGTGTTTTAGAGATTTTGGAAGGAAGAGGAGAAGTTTTTTTTTTTTTTTTTGTTGTTTTTTTTAGTTAAGGAGCTAGTTAGAAGTTGGCCATTTTTCTGCAGAGTGAAGAGGAAAGATTGTGTTCTAAGACAGGATGTTCTTACCTGGAGGAATAGAGATGGAAGCTACAGCTATTTTTTTGTGGCTATTTAAGTTGCGCGGAGGACCTCTGCTGGATAGAAATCTGGAGGAGAGAGAGAGAAGGGGTAGAGAGAGAGTAGTTCTGAGTACAGTATTGCTGCACCACCACTTTTTTTGTCGAGTCTGTCTTGGCAGATAATATTGTAGCCAGGGGGTAAGATTTCACTGTTAGTTATGTGGGGTTTTAACCAGGTCTCAGAGAGGGTCAAGATGTCAGGGGAATGGAGAGAGATCCAGGAATGTAGTTCAGTAACTTTGTTTAGTATACTTCGTATATTAAAAGACAGTATGGATAGTTACCGTTGGTGAAGGAGTGGTTGGTTTGGAGAGAGCAGGTTTGAGGAGGAAAAAGTACAGGTGGAAAGAAGAGGGGTGGGGGTTGGGTAGAGGAAGAGGAGGTAATAATAGGTTCTGGGTTACGGTGTGTGTCACTTGAGAGAAGTATTTGTAATTCAGAGAGATTTAGTGAGGTAAATGTCAGGTTTATTATGACGTACTTCAGCTTAATCTTGGGAGATAGTGAGGGCTGTTGAAATATTTGTAAAAAAGGAGCAAAAACTGAATTTGTATGTATCCTTGTTTTTGTCACTGATTAGGTAGGCATTAATGTGCTGGCAAAAAAGAGGGTATGACTTTTACATGTGTCCTTGCTTGGGGATGAGTATGGAGGGAGTGAAGTTGAAGTGAAAGGACAAACAGCTAGAAGAGGGCATGAGTGGTAGATGGCAGGGAGATCTTTTTCAATCAAACTTAAGGAACTATTACTTCACAGAGTGATATGTCTCTGGAAAGTACTGCTTGAAACAGTTGTACAGTGTAAGTGTTTAGAGCTGCTTGGGACAGAGTAGAAAAGTAAATAGGTCCCACCGCATGCACATGTAGGACCAGCCAGAGACCCTGCCAGACAGGTTAAGGAAAGGATAAGACAAGAATATAGGACTGAGTGCAGCATGGAAGGCATTACTTGGACAGACTCTGGTCTTCTTCCATCATCATCTTACTATGTTCATCATTTGTAAACACTGAAAACTAGTTTAATCTTGCAGTAATATATTCACAGCTTACAGTGCATATTACCAATAAGTTGGTTTAGCAATCTCAGGATGACAACTTTACTTGAAATAAGTTTTGGGTCAAAGTGGCCGTTAACTAGAAAGGTAAATCTAGCAGAGTAGATTATAAGCCTTTCAAGAACGCAAATGCAGTTAGACACTTCCTCAGTTTTGTTAAATGGAAATCCCTTCTAGAAGGTACCATGGGACTGAATAGTTGTGCCATCAAAGGTACTGTTATTAACTGCTTGATGACATACAGTCAATGTCTTCTTTTTTATGCTGCCCAGAGTTTGGTTCTTTCTAGTATCCTGAGTGCTGGAGTAAGAGCTAGAATAAGGAAAGATAGCAGTAGCTGGTGACAGCATCATTTGCCTTTTATTGTGCAGACTTAGGATTCTGAGTACTGTCATTCTGGTGGAAACTCTATGGTAATAGCAACCATTCCACAGTAACAGGAGCTTGTTGAGGTGCCTGAGATGAATTAATATGCAGAGAACCATATGCTCATTTGATTGCCATAACTGTACACCTGAGCTGCCTGTGTACCATAGATCTTTTATAAAGATGGTCTAAAATTTCCACTGACCTTGACACCTGCCTGACACTGTAGGATATAAGTAATTGATGAACCTCATAGAGTACTGAGTAGCCATTTGTCCGGTATAAGTGATTCTAGGGGGCAGAAAGAAAAAGTGTATTTGTTGGATTGCAATGTTTTGTATAGAAGGCTTCTTGCTCTGATAGTGACATTGGATAAGACAACAGTCCAGTAATCATTTCATAACTGTAACTGCTGATGCCCACTCCCACGTCAAAGTACACACTTAAAGCCACTGAAACGTAACTTAGACTGTATATCTGTATTTTAGATGTGCGTGAGGGTGGGAATGGAGGATTGGGGATAGAAACAAAAATACATTTTGATGATATCTCAGACTCAATCCACCCATATTCCAACCCCCCAAAATTTTGGCACTCCATAAATAATATTCTCTACCCAGGAAAACCCTCTACCCCTAACCCTTTCCCTGATAAATCTCCTATAGAAATAGCCTGCCTAATAAACAATTTCTTCATTGACTCAGTCTGCAAACTAACACCTCCTGACACCAACCATCCTTATACCCCCACCAACTCCCATTCCACCTTTTCCCTGAAACCAGTTCCTACACTTACATAAAAATCCGTTCTGCTGAAGCTTAAGCCGTGCTCTCCTTCACTTGACAACTTACCCCCCCCCATTTCTCAGACTTGCAGCCAATACCATAGCTTATCTAGTATCTATCCTTATAAACCGCTCCATTAAAGAATATGTAGTTCCAGACATCTAGAAATCCTTCTATACAATTCCGCTACATAAAAGAGGTAACTCCACCGACCCAGCTAATTTCCGCCCTATAGCCACCCTCTCACCTCTTTCTAAAATCCTAGAAAAATGCATTCACTCTCAGCTTCTCAAATACTTACTCCAGGAAAATCTCCTCACCTCCTCTCAACATGGATTTACGCCCCACCACAGCACCTCCACTGCCCTTCTGTCCTTAATACAGACCATCGCCAAAGCCAGAGATGACAACAAACTGGTGTCATGCCTATTCCTTGACCTCTCTAAGGCTTTCAACACTGTATACCACCCTAAGCTTCTTAACATAACAACCAAGCTCAACCTCTTTGCTTCCACTATTAACTGGTTCTCTAGCTATCTTACTAACCAGCAGCAATCTGTGAGAGGGATGTCCACTTGCTCTCCCTTCTTACCTAGCAACACAGGTGTTCTCCAAGGATCCATCCTAGGCCCCCTTCTCTTTAATATTTTTACTAATAACCTTCACTCCGCTTGCTGTACACCTACTCTAATCCAATACACTGATGACTCTACTGTTATTACACTCTCCAACTACCCTACTGACCTCCACTCCGTGACACAAACCTCTTGAACATTGGCTAATCTGTAACCAACTTATCCTTAACCCAAAAAAACAAGCTACTCCTCTTTCTTCCCAAATCAATGGCCAGTCTTAGAACATCGTTCTCTATCTTTTCCCTAGATAACACAACAACTCATGCAGATTCTCATACCAGACTGCTGGGGGTCATTACTGATGATCAACTGAAATTTGACATTCACGTACAACAGTCCATAAAAAAGACCAACCACAAACTTGGACTGTTGTACAGAAACAAAAAATTCTTACCTATTGCTTGTAGGACCTCCCTTGCCCAAGCCTACCTCCTCCCTTGTCTTTTCTATGCCTCCCCTATTCTTATTCATCTCTAAGCAAACCTTTAAACTAAACTAAGTCAGACATACAACCACATAGCTAGATTTGCCAGTAACCTACCATAAAAATCTCACCATTGCCTTGCCCTCAAACAACTTCGATGGCTTGAATTCCTTCAACTTCTACTACTATCTCAGCTTCAAATTACACATTCCATACTGTATAACCTTGCCAATTGCCTCTCCCTATCTAACCTCTTATCCTCTTACAAATCCTCTACAGTACTGACCAAAACCTACTGGACACCTACAGACCCAATACAACTATAGGCAAATTACTTTACAAATGCTCAGTGTCTCAAACTTGGAGCAAGCTCCCTAAACATCTACTCTCTATCCACTCTCCCAAAATTGTTAAAAGAGAACTGAAGAGTTACCTGGCCAACTCTCCATCTTGTACCTGTTACCACCCCACCAAGTCTAACCCACCAAATATCTCTGGATCACAAATCTTATTTTTTTCCCCACCTACTTAAATTGTCGATTGTCCTTTTTTAATGACCTAATGATACTATGCACATTGCATCTTCTATATTACATATGTATGTATGTATTGTATACCTTTTTAGATATTTCTATTGCATTTCATTGATTTTAATGATTATAGTGTTGCTATACATTTTTGTAACTTTTTTCTTTATATTGGAGCTTTTCTCCTTTGGTCTCTGCTGAAAACGGGCCACCAGCCCAGTGAACCAACCCGGTTAACAAAAGACAAATAAATAAATACCTCCAAATAGCTCTATGCTATGAACCCTTGTATAGCATAGTTTTTAACTTTTGTTCTTTGAAATAATTCATTCCTGTTCTTGTTTGCATGTAGATTCAACTCTGAGCTGGATACACTATTCCAAGTGAAGCCTTGCCAGTTGTCTGTAAACAAGCATTAACATTTCCCACTTCTACTGGTCATAATTCTCTAGTCACAATTTTCCATACAAACCACAGCATTCTAGTGACTCTCTTCACAGTCCTAGTATGTTATATCACTATTTTATTAGATCTTGCTATGTGACTGTGTTTTTTTTTGCTTCAGGTGAATACTGTGCATGTTCCAACACTACTACTGTCAGGTACCACTCAGTTCCTCCTTTTAAGGCATGTTCCATTAGATTCTTTTCATTACATGTATTTCATCATCTTAGCAGGAGACAGTAAGCCTATCTAGCCTGTCCTTTAAGTGCCATTGGCATTGTACCTTCCCTCTACATTCCCCTTACCCTTTTCCACCTATCCTATGCCCTTTTGAATGCCTGTGTAAAGTCCTTCTTTAGGCTTGGGGAGTGGCTGTCAGTTATTGGTTAACTCTTCAGGCAGTATACATTCCTTCAGAGCACAATCTAGTGACAGACTTTCTGAGCAGGTCCAAAACACAGACTCACAATTGTATGCTTCACGGACGTGTTTCTGGACATTGTCCATTGGTGGGGTATTCCTCAGGTAGATCTTTTTGCTTTCCCATCTGAACAGGCAGCCTCCTCTCTTCTGTTTCAAAGTGCCATGCCATCTGGCATGGTTGATGGACGCCTTTTCCTTTCCTTGGAAGGAGATGTTTCTTTATGCTTTTCCTCCTCTTTCTCTACTTCCAGGATTCCTGAGGAAGATTCAGGTGGACTCCCCAAAAATCTTGCTAGCGACTCACTTTTGGCCGAGACAGCACAGGTTCTCTCTCTTAATGCATCTGCTTAGGGACAGTCATCACAAGTTACCTCACCAGTTGGATCTCCTCACACAGGACAAGGGGTCTCTCATCCAGCCCACTTGTCCACTCTGCAACTGACATTGTGGGTGATAGGGTTTTGATCCCTTTCTGATACCTCTTTTCTGAGGATGTGCTCGGGGTTTTACAGGAAGCAAGGAAACCCTCATCCAGAAAGTCTTATATGTCCAGATGGAAAAAAAATTCAGTCTGGTGCCATGCTCGTAACCAGGACCCTTTTTCAGTGGGGATCCCTCTGGTCCTCCCTTATTTGTTTGAGTTGCTCCAGTCTGATTAGGCCTGTTCTTCTGTGAAGGCCCATCTGTCAGTCATTTCTGTTTGTTTGCCCTTTAATCCACCTTTGACAATTTTTTAAAGGCATCCTGCATATTAGGCCTGCAAGAAAACCTATTCCTTCTTGGGAGCTTAATTTTGTTTTGGAGAAATCGATTCAGGTTCCTTTTGAGCTTGCAGATTCTGCTTCTTTTCAACATTATTCTCGGAAGACTGCTTGGAAAGTTTCTGAGCTCCAGGACCTTATGGCCATTCCTGCTTTTTTTGTTTTTTTTTCCACAGGAACAGGGTGTCCTTTTATACTAATCTTTCTTTTATGCCCAAGGTAGAAAATGAGTTGTCCTTGAATCAGTTGGTACAATTCTCTTCCTTTTTTCCCTTCTCAGTGTGCTAGTGAGAGGGTCCTGCATACCTTGGATTTGCAGACAGTACTGTTTGGATAAAACTAGGACTATTTCATAAGTCTGAACAGCTTTTTGTTTCCTTTCATCCCAGGTCTTTGGGTTTGGATGTTTCTAAGCAAACCATCTCCTGGATATCCAAGGCCATTTCCTTTTGTTATTCTTTTCATGGCAAATCTCTGTCTAATTCTGTTAGAGCTCATTCCACTAAGGCTTTTGCCTCTTCTGGTGCTTTCTTCATGGGGTTGGCCACCAATTCCATACTTGAAGTTGCTACTTGGTCTTTAGTGCATACGTTTACTAAGCATTATAAGTTGGATATGGTTTCTAGGGCCAGAGCAGATTTTGCTGAAACCATTTTATGTGGGTTTGTTGAGGGCTGTTCTCAGCCTTCCACCTCACATTCTGTTTCTTGAGCTTTTTACTCTCACTTCTATGTAGAATACTGCAACAGTGATATAGTAAGACATAGTACAGTTGTGTAAACTCTTACCATAACAGTAAATGTCTTTCTGTTCAGTGTTGCAGTATTCGCTCCATTCTCCATTTTTTTCCTTCTGGATGTGTATGCACTCCTTTATCTTGTGGAGACTGTTCTCTTCCAGGGCAGTCCAGTTCCGGATAGTTGTGTCCTTGCAAACTTTTTATGCCCTATGTTCTGTGCAGGGAGCGTAAATGTGATGTACTGCGCATATAAGATCTTTTTTTAGGCTTTTGCATACTGGCAGAGTGTTTGGCTGTTGTGGGTAGAACATCCCTTCTATGTAGAATACTCCAACAGTGAAGAGAAGGCCATCTACTGTTATAAGAGTTTACACAACTGACACAACTGTACTACCTTCTTCCATTAGCTCCCTTGCTGAGAATATCTCCTTTCCCTATTGTTCAAGAACTCAGTCTAGAAAGGGTATATAGGTTCATAGGTTGGAACTAGGCTATTGGCCCTAGGGCCTATACAAGCCTAGCCATAACAATTCCCTGGCTATTTCTTCCCACAATATTTACTTCTCTGGACCCCTATCTAGCAGGGCGACTGACGTGATCCCCGAGGTGAACTTCCTATCTACCATCCAGTCATCAAGGTTCCTTTTGAAGAGGGCTAAAGAGGTGCTCTGCTTGACATGTGTGGGCAGTTTATTCCAGAGTCTGGGGACTCGCTGGGTCAGGAACCTATCCCTCCAGTATGTTTTGTTTATTGTGATGACAGGGTTTAGATCCCTGGAGCATGTGGCTCTGAGGGATTGGGATTTCTTTAAGACTAGTTTAGACCAGTTTACAGGCTTTGCTGTATTCTGGGCTGTGGTGTAGTTCCTGTGTTGTCCATTACCTTACTTGGATAGAAGGAAGTTTCTTTGCTCACCAGTTGGAGTGGGGAGCCTTGAGCAACCTACCTGTCCCTGAAGGAGTGACCTCAGCACAAGAGCTGTAGTAATTGGTTGTTTTGGACCATTTCTAGCTCTTTTGAAGGTCCCTGTTTAAAATCTGCCTCTGGGTGTTTTTTCTGGCTATATTACTCAGACAGGCTCCTCGTGGTCCTGCAGAGTGGTCCTAGCTACAGAGAACTCAGAAAAGCGACTACTTTCTTGATTTAAGTATATTTGCTGTTTTTTTACTTGAAATACCTTCTCTAGCTTACCTTAAACAAGCTTAAACTGTTTTTTTAGCTGTTTGTTGCATTATATAATATCTGCACTTAAAGTTACATTTAGTCGAAAATTGGTCGAAAGTTTGTTTGTTTAATTTAACTGTTGAGGCTGCCCACTAAAGTGTGCTAGCCTGTGTAACTGATTTATTACTGTTTCTGCATTTTCTGTGTGTTTTCTATCTAAAAACAAAAAAAAAAACAAAAAAATAATCCTTGTTTTCCCGCCTCTCCTCGACTAGTTTAGACCAGTTTACAGGCTTTGCTGTATTCTGGGCTGTGGTGTAGTTCCTGTGTTGTCCATTACCTTACTTGGATAGAAGGAAGTTTCTTTGCTCACCAGTGGGAGTGGGGAGCCTTGAGCAGCCTGCCTGTCCCTGAAGGAGTGACCTCAGCACAAGAGCTGTAGTAATTGGTTGTTTTGGACCATTTCTAGCTCTTTTGAAGTTCCCTGTTTAAAATCTGCGTTTGAGCGATTGTGCGCATAGCGCAGTGCCAGTTAAACAAGGTTAAACTTCTTCTGGCTCCGCCAAGTCTGCTCTTCAAATTTTCCCTTAAGGAAGCTCTAGTATAATCAGACTACTCGCTATATTATAAGCCTAGCACTTGTTCTCAAAACTTCTCTTCTAAGTAAGCACTCTCATACTAGAGTAAGCACTACATCCACCTACCACCCCTGTGAATATCCACTTCCCTTAAAGGCACAGCACTCCCTTATACTATTCTAGCATATCGAGTGGTAGATTACTGGCATCCTCTCCAGTTCAGCTGGTTAATCTGGGAATCTTGAGACAATGCTACAATTGTCTCATGAACACAGACAACCCTCTCTTCCTCCCAACAAACACAAATACATGTGAGAAATGCAACTATATAGCCAAACTGGAGGCTGAACTCTCTCAACTCAGGGCTGGCATGACCAGACAGGAGGAGATGGTAACCACACACACAACAAACCCAGTCCCACATAGACCTACCACAACTGCAAGCCAAACACATAAAAACACAACGACATACTCGGAGACTCTAATAAAAAACTTACCAAAACAACAGAGGCTCCCAAAGCAGACATCCAAAAATCCACCACCTCAAAACAAAACACATGCAACACATACTTCAATAAATCAGTGTGTCAAACAATCACAGCCCTTAAGGCCAAACACCATGCCTGATACACTAGTAATAGGTGACTCTATAGTCAGACAGACTGATGTCCCGCTTACCAGGCTGAACAAGGAGAGGGTGACTGTGAACTGCCTATCGGGAGCTAGGATCCGCCACATAACACACGCATTCAGGTCACTCCAAAGCAAGTACAAATATGACTCCGTCATTGTCCATGCTGGCCTGAATGACCTGAGAAGTACCTCCCTGGACTACATGAAAAGAGACATAGAGGAGCTCTCTGATTATGTAGCCTAGGCTGGTATGACCCTGACCCTGAGCAGCATCTTGCCCTCACCAAGAATGATGCCACAATACAAAGACAAGATGATCAGCTTTAATAATTGGCTCAAGTACTGGTGTCATTCTAAGGGGATCCAATGTCTGTCTGCTTGGGATGACATGTTGGGCAAGCCACCTGCTTCGCAAGGGATGGCTTGCACCTGTCACCACTGGACTTCCAGATGTTGGCTAAGGCTCTTGCCACCCCCATAGTGCCTTTTTTAGGTAAGGCTCAAAAGACAAACCCACCTCCATAGAAAACAAAAATGGAAAAAAACTAAGGGTAATGCTGCTCAACGCCAGAAGTCTAAATCTCAAGATGCAGGCACTCCTCAGTATGGAGAACATCGACGTCTGTGCAGTAACTGAAACCTGGTTCAAGGCTCCTGAGAGCACCCCAGCGCTACTAGGCTATACCTCGTATCATGCTTTTCGGCCCCAAAACCCGGGCCGAACCACAAAGGGAGGGGGAGTGTCCATATTCATCAAGGACACCCACACCTCCAGGTTAGTAGCAACACATGAAGCATCGGAGACCATACAGGTGCAACTAACCATAGGCAAAACTGCTATACAACTGGTAGCATGTTACAGACCGCCCTCCCAATCTCAGGAACCCCACTCAGCCTTCCTGAAGACATTGGAGGATATGAATGTATCACAAAATACCATCATACTGGGAGACTTCAACTAACCCTAACATAGATTGGGTACATTATTCTAGCCCTAACACCCTGGCCCAAAGGTTCCTGGAATTCATAAATTCAAATGCACTGGAACAACTAGTCACCTCTCCCACTAGGGGAGATAATATACTAGACCTGATCATCACAAACATGGGGACAAAATGCTCCACACCAGAGGTATACCCCTCACTAGTGAGATCTGACCACAAACTAATCACCCTGGATATACATATCCCACCTCCACCCCCAGCACATAAGACCACAGTGAAAAACTTCTCAAAAGCAGACTTCACTCTTCTTAAGATTGAGATGGTATCCTTTAAGCCCACTGGGCCAGTGGAAACCACATCCCACAATGCTGAATCCTTCACAAATGCTTTCTATGGACATCTCCAAGAATGCAATCCCAAATAAATCCAAGACCCACTCCACCAAAGGCAAGCGTCCTGTCTGGTGGACCTCAGCCATTAACAAATTGCATAACAAAAGAAGGAAGCTACTGCACGACAGAGCAAAATCCCATAAAGGGAAAACATCTCTGATCAACACTAGCAGAAAACTACGTTCTCTCATAAAAATGTCCAAGGCCAACTTTGAGAGAAAAATCACTAAGGACACTAAAGATAACCACAAAGCCTTCTTCAGCTATGTTAGAAACCTGGGCAGAAACCTCAGATATGCTCAGAGTTAGTTCACAACGACAAAAATTACACTGAACCCAAAGATATTGCCAACATTCTGGCTGACAGGTTCAGTGCAAATTTCTCCCCTCCCTCACCACCAAAAGAAGAAATACTTATCCCAGCTGAATGTAATCTCCCTGTCATCTCAGATGTCCAGGTGAGAGCCGCCCTCAGCAAAGCTAAAAACACAGCATCAATGGGACCTGACGGTATCCCAGGTTGCGTGCTACGTGAACTCCAAGATAAACCCGCACATAAAATTGCTATTTAACCTTAGCCTTACTACAGAATATGTACCTGAACACTGGCGTACAGCAACAGTGGTCCCACTCCACAAAGGGGGTACCTCTACAGACCCTGAGAACTACTGCCCCATAAGCTTAACCAGCCTGGTCTGCAAAGCTATGGAAAGAATCATTATGGAACTCATAAACAGAGACATTGGGGACCTACAGACACTTGATCCCACCCAGTTCGGCTTTGTAAAGGGCAGATCCTGCCTTTTGAACCTGGTTGACTTTTTCAAAACAGTCACTAGAGCCATTGATGAGGGCAAAACAGTCCATACAGCCTACCTGGACTTGGCTAAGGCCTTCGACACAATACCCCACTCAGGCATCATAGATAAGCTCAACAGCTTAAATATAAACCCTTATGTCACTAGATGGGTTGCAAACTGGCTAAAGGACAGATCCCATAAAGTCAAAATTGCTGGAGCCATGTCAGACTCAAAGCTAGTCACAAGTGGTGTCCCTCAGGGATCTGTCCTGGGACCCCTCTTGTTCGGCATTTATTTCTCAGATGTTAAAGCAAACATGGGTGGGTTGTGGCTGACAAAGTTCGCAGATGACTGCAAACTAGGCGTCATAGTCGATACACCAGCTGACACATACATCCTACAAAAAGGCCTCACAGAAACGGTCAACTGGTGCTGGAGTCATGGCCTTAAACTAAATGCCAAAAAATGTATAGTCATCCCCTTTGGCAAAAACAAAGTACCCACAAATTATCACATAGACAGTAACCCACTGAGTACGGAAAAAGTAATCAGAGACCTAGGGACCCAAGTCGACAGCGACCTCTCATTTGACACCCACATTGCCAAAGTGGTTAGAAAGACATTCTACCTTGCACACCTTATCATGAAGGGATTCACATCCAGATCCAAGGATGTCATTGTACCCCTATACTCCTCCGTCATCAGACCCATGATTGAGTACATGCCTCATTTGGTATGTACCTCACCCGGCACTTGCAGCAGCTGGAGAGACCACAAAAGTACCTCACCAAGAGGATCAAGGGTCTCCAACATATGTCTTATTCTGCCAGACTAAAGAAACTCCAGCTGTATTCAGTAGCATACCACCTGCTCAGAGGTGATCTGTGCCTGACGTACAAGGCCATGTCCAATCAGGGAACTGATGGACATGCTCCACCTCAAAAAATCCAAATCCATCAGGACCACGAGAGCTAAAGAATTAAACCTCGGCAAAAGTATGAATAGGACATGCTGGAGGGATAGATTCATACCCCAGAGGCTTCCCATGCTCTGGAACAGAATCCCAGTTCATGTAAGGCAGAGCCCCTCACTGACTCTCTTCAAGAGAAATCTTGATGAGTGGATGGGAGATCGTAAGTTTACCCCAGGGGTCACCTCTGTGTCACTACTAGACAGGGGTACAGTAAACTAATTCTGTTATATAAGGGGACCTTCACTGTGTCACTACTAGACAGAGGCACAGTATTCTAAATCTATTCTGTACATTTTTGTACCATTTCATGGGGTGGCGAAAGCCACATCACTATGGCTAGGCTTACAAATGCCCCAGGGCAGATAGCCTTGTACTAAACTATGAAACTATGTAGCATGTCCAACAGCTCTGGGTTTGTCATGACCTTATATGTTAAACAGAGATCACCTCTGAGTAGACGATGTGCGACAGCGTATAGCTGGAGTTTTTTTAGACAGTCAGCATAGGGCATCTGCTTTAGGCCTGTGATTCTTTTAGTGAGGTATTTCTGCGGCCTTTCCAGTTGTTGCATATGTCCTGAGAGGTGCATACCAAATGGGGCACTGTATTCTATAATGGGTCTAATGAGGGATGAGTATAGTGGGACAATGACCTCCTTTTTTCCTGGATGAAAAGCCTTTAGTGATGAGGTATGCCACATAGAAGGATTTACTGACTGTTGTGGCGATGTGGTTATTGAAGGTGAGACCACTGTCCACCTGTGTTCCTAAGTCTCTTATCACACTTTCGATGTTTAGTGTACTGCCACCTATGTGGTAATTCACAGGGACATGTTTTTTCCCCAAAGGGGATAACTATACATTTCTTGGCATTGAGGTTGAGCCCATGGCTCTAGCACCTAGCATTTGTTTCTGTAAGGCCCTTTTGTACAATATCCACATCATTTGAGGATTCAGTAATGGCTTTCAGTTTGCAGTCATCTGCAAACTTTGTTAGCCAGAGTCCCTTAGTGTTGGCCTGTACTTCAGAGAAGTAGATGCCAAACAAGAGTGGTCCCAGGACTGAACCCTGAGGTACTCCACTTGTCACATGTCTGGAGCTGGATTTGGAGTCGGCTACTTTTACAGTGTGGGTTTTGTCAGTAAGCCAGTGGGCAACCCATCGAGTGACATAGGGATTAATGCCTAGCTTAGTAAGTTTATCTATGTTTTCAGAGTGGGGGATGGTGTCGAAGGCCTTGGCTTGGTCCAGATAGGCTGTGTGGACTGCCTTACCCTCGTCCACAGCTCTGGAGACTGATTCAAAGAAGTCAGTCAGGTTCAGGAGACAAGATCGAACCTTCATGAACCCAAACTGAGTGGGGTCCAGTGTTTGAAGGTTGCCAATGTCTTTGTTTATAAGTTCCATGATAATATGTTCCATGGCCTTGCAGATCAGGCTCGTCAGACTGATGGGACGGTCGTTCCCAGGATCCAAGGTGGATCCCCCCTTCTGGAGTGGGATAACTGTAGCTGTGTGCCACTCAGTGGGCACGAAACCTGAGGTGAGGCTATGATTAAACATGACACTTAGGTGAGGTGCCAGTTCATTTTGCAGTTCATGTAGTACACAGCCTGGGATGTCATCTGGTCCCATGGATGCTGTATTCTTAGCTTTGAAGAGTGCGGCTTTTACCTGTGTGGCCATTATTACTGGAATTTGGCAGTCTTTAGGTATTGAGATGAGCTTTTTAGGGGGTGAAGTTGGCACTGAATCGATCTGCCAGGAAATTGGCAGTATCCTTGGGATCAGTATATTTAATGCCATTCTGTTGTAGCTCAGAGCAGATCTGAGCATTGCCATTTAGATTCTTGACATAGCTGTAGAATGCCTTGTGATTGTCTTTGGAATCTTTGGCTATTTTATTTTCATAACTAGCTTTGGAGGATTTTATGAGGGATCTCAGCTTCTTTCTGAGGCTGGTAAGGGAGTTTTATGCATCCTGGGATTTTCCTCTTTTCTGCAACAGTTTCTTCCTTTTGTTGTAAAGTTTGTTTATGGCAGGGGACCATCAGGTTGGCTTCCTTTTTTTGGAGGAGAGCATCTTGGTTCTATTTGGGATGGCACAATTTATGCATGATTGGCTGTGCTTGTACAGTGCCTTAGTGTAGGATTCAGCAGTCGAACTTTCAGTTCCCGTCTGCATGGGTGTCATGAAGTTTGTCACTTCTGACTTGAGTAGCATGAAGTTGGTTTTGGAGAAGTTTTTTACGGATGTTTCCTTACTGGGGGGGTGGGGGAGGGATGTGGATGTCAAGAGTGATTAGCTTATGTTCAGACCTGATCAACGAGGGGGGTGACCATAGGTGTGGTGCATCAATTTCCCATGTTGGTAATGACCAGGTCTAGGATATTGGAGCCCCTGGTGGGATTGTGGATTAGTTGATCTAGGGCATTGGAATTTATGAATTCCAAGAGCCATTGGGCAAAGGTGTTGGTACACGAGTAGTTTTCCCAGTTAATGGCAAGGTAGTTGAAATCACCCAGTATTATGTGTTTGGTTGTGTATTAATATTTTCCAATATGTTTAGAAAGGTGTAGTGAGAATCTTGGGACATTGTGGGGGATCTGTAGCAAGCTACAATTTGGGTTGCAGTCTTACCTAGTGTTAGTTGCACCTGGAGAATTTCAGACGCATTGTGTTGGGCAGCTAGTCTGGTGGTGTGAATATCCTTGGTGAATATGGACACTCCTCCGCCTTTAGTTTCGGTCCTGGTTTGGTGGCTGAAAAGTGTGGTAAGAGTTGTAGCCTGGTATTGCAGGAGTGCTCTCTGGAGCTTTGAACCAGGTCTTAGTTACTGCAGATATCGATGTTCTTTGTTCATCCCCTCAGAAGCATACAGAGATAAGAAAGAGTGGAAGAAAGGATGAATGAATGGTAGGAAAGAGGGACCACACTGTTATGAATACGCGATTTGTGAATGAGAACACCCAGTTGTAAGTCTTTCAGCACCTAAAAAATTCAACATTTTGTATCTTCCACACCCCCAAGCAAGTGATGTTATGTAGTCCTATCTCACCTATATTCTTCACTTGTGGGTTCGGAGCCGAATGTCGGCTCCGACTCAGCCTATTTACTAGCACGAAAGTCTTTGATTGGCTTGGCTAAGATGGTATCCCACAATACACTGCTCCACATCCCCAGATCTCGTTTGCTGCTTGTAGAGCTCGGACGTGGTCTCGACTTGGCTGTGGCTAAGTATTACAAAAAAACTCTTTCACCTTTTGTCAGTAGCAGCTGCTACAGTTGTTGGCTGGCATGTCTAAGGAACAAAAAGAGCATAAGCCCTCGGGCTTGAGGAAGTGTACTAAGTGTGCCTATAAAATGTCTATCACAGATGGACATTCGGTCTATGTTTTACTGTCTTGGAGCCATCCACCTTCAGGAGTCGTGCAGTTTCTGCTATGCCTTTAGTCCTCTGGTGCTCCAAGAGAGGAAAAACAAATTGATCCTAAAGGGACTGCTAAAACCGTCCTTTGAGGAGGATTTAGGTTCGGCTCCCAGCTCCCAGTCAAAGTCTAAATCATCCAAATCCAAGCAGAGGTCTACGGCTCCATCTATTGTCTCGGAGCCACCTTGTAAAATTACCATTGTAGAATCTGCTTCCTCGGCTCCACCGACATCGGGGCCACAGGAGGTAGCTGAGTCAACTGAGTCTGCATCCACTCTGAGAATTTTGGAACCGATTTAGAGCCGGTCGCCAAGTTTGAGGCAATCTTCTCCAGATAGGAGGTCTAGGTCTCCATCCATTTCCTCCAAATCCTCCAGGCTTTCCGATTTGGATGTAGATAGGGTGGTGCAGAGGCTCCTACAGTCGCCGGTGTTGGTCAAACTTTTCTCTGCTCTGACCCAGTCGGCTCCAGAGCCAGCTCTGTTAGTTGTACCTGCTATTCCTCCTCCGAGTGCATCCTTGTCGTCGGAGCCGGTAAGTTCCACTCTGAGGGACATTCCTGCACTGACGCCGATTCCCCAGTGGGGTATATTGGTGCCCGCATTGGCTCCGACCTTGTCGGTTCCATCCATAGGGTTCGGGACTCGGGTCTCCTTGGTCGGGCCCGAGGGGATGTCTCGGAACACCCTTCGGTTCCGAGCCTCCCCCTTGGTGCCTCGGCTGCGGGGACACCGGTCCCGGTCATGGCCTTGGAAGGTGGTCGGTCCTCCAATTCGGGAAGTCCCGCCTTCGAGGCTGTGCGGAGTGCGCTGGTTAGGTCAACTACCTCTCTCGGATCGGTTCTTCCGTCCCCCACAACACCGGCGAGAGCTTCTGACACCCATCTATCCTTGGATAGCAGAGCGCTAGGGCCTAAGGATACCCCCACAAGTGGTCCCCTTCTTTTTGAGGGGCCCTCAGAGCCTGTGCCTGAGGAACCCCCCAGAAAGAAATCTTACAAGAGGAAGCGCATAGACTCCCGGGACGAGTCTCTCACTTCCGATACTGACCTCCAGGAATCGGAGAGGTCCCCTAGGTCTTCCTCTGAGGACGTTTCGTTCTCCAATATACTGGAGATTTTGAAACAAAGAGGAGACTGGCCCTCCAAAACCCCCTCCGAGGAGGAGTCAGTATTCCTTAAGGCCTTTGGCACTCAGCCCTCTGTCTCCTGGGTGTCTCCTCCCTTCGACGAGCTCCTGGACCTTATTTGTCAGAGGGTGTGGGAGACTCCGGACTCCATAGAGCCTGTTCCTCGACGCCCCAACATATTTTTGTCTGCTCCCCCAGGGAAATAATTTTTGACAAAGGGAGTCCCGGTAGATGCTATGGTGCTGGTGGCTGCCACACAGAAGGAAGTTGCTGAGTCTTCCTCTTCGGTCCATCCTCCTAACAACAAATCTAGGACTATGGATCAGTACGGGAAGCATACACTGTCTTCAGCGACCTTTACCTTGCGGTCGCTGAATTATTTGTCTCATTTCACGCGGCACCAGAGAGATCTCCTTAAGGAGTTAGGAGATACTCTAACGGGTAACGTGCCTGAGGCGGTGGCTCAGACTGTCAACGCTCAGCTCTCTACCCTCAACTCCATTGCTAACTCGTCCATGCGACTGATTTCGTATGTGGCCAAGGGAGCTAGTAGGGCGGCTAGTTCAGGGGTGGCCCTCAGGAGGCAAGCCTGGCTATGCCTGTGTCACTTTGCGGAAGCCTTTTAAGTCTTCCTTTACTGATGCCCCCTTCGATGGTTTCTCCTTGTTTGGGACCAAAGTGAAAGACACACTCACCAGGTGCGAGCAAGAGGGAAAGACCTTGTCTGCCGTGGGAGTCCAGTTTTCCCTCCCGTCAAGGCCTTATCCCAAGGCTCAGCGAGGAGGAAAGATGTGGTTCAAAAAATCTCAAAGGTCTTTTCCTACTGCACAAGGTGAGACCCCCCCCCCCCGAGGCAGGGAAGGGGGGGTCGTATTCAGGGAGGCGTCACCCCAGAGGCAGAGGGGGCCCCTGCAATTCTGGGGACCGTGATTCCTTTCGCGGTTCCCCATACTCTCATTCCTGAGGGTGTGCCTGGCTGTGCTTCTCCGGAGCCAGTCGGGGGTCGAATTTCCCGGTATCCGGAAGCCTGGGTCAACATCACCCAGGACAGATGGGTATTAGGGATAATCGCCGGAGGTTACACCATCCCGTTTCACTCTACACCCCCCCCACCGTGAAAAGGATCCCAGACGTTCCACCCAGTCAAAGGGGTCATGCAGCAACAGATGTTTCTCAGCTGCTAGAAAAAGGAGTCATCCAACCAGTTCCCCCAGACCAAATCAGATTAGGGACTTACTCGAGATTCTTTTTGGTGCCGAAAAGAACGGAGGACCTGAGGCCCATTTTGGATCTCAGCCGACTCAATCATTACATACACAAGTCCAAATTCCGGATGGTCACGCTACAATCGATTCTCCCATTATTGGGAAAGGAAGTATGGATGTGCTCCATCGACCTGAAGGATGCTTATTACAACATCAAGATGGACAGAGCATCCAGATGTCATCTACGCTTCCGGCTGGGAGCCAGGCACTTCCAGTTTCGAGCCCTGCCCTTTGGTCTCACCACAGCCCCCAGGGTGTTCACCAAGTGCATGGCAGTGGTGACGGCTCACTTGAGACGTCAAGGATTCCAGGTGTTTCCTTACCTGGATGACTAGCTCCTATCCGCCCCCACCAAGCATCTACTTCTTCAAAACAGAGATACTGCCATCGGTCTTTGTCACCAGTTAGGCATCACAGTAAACTGGAAAAAATCTGCTTTGCTACCCTCACAGCATGTCTCATTTATAGGAGCAGAGTTGGACACTATTCGATTGAGAGCATTCCTACCTATGGAGAGGATCACAGGGTTGCAACGACAGGTTCGGATGATGATGTCTCTGACTCGTGTGAGGGCAAGACTAGTTCTTCAGTTACTGGGGACAATGGCGTCCACTATCATGATGGTCCCATTAGCGAGGTTACATATGAGGATCCTACCAATGGCTCCTATTCGCCCAATGGTCCTTCCAAAGACTACCACTATCCCATCCTATCTTAATCACAGGCAAATGCAAGCAGGACCTCAGTTGGTGGCTATGCACCAACAACTTAGACGTAGGGAAACCCTTTGTTCCACCCGACCCGGTAGCCACAGTGACCACGGACGCCTCCCGTATAGGGTGGTGGGGCATTATCTCGGCAGGATGGTCCAAGGCACGTGGCAGGAGCATGAGATAGACTTGCACATAAATGTCCTGGAGATGAGGGCAGTGCTCCTAGTGTTGCAGGTGCTTCAGGATGTCTTCCCTCTAGGGACTATTGCGATACACTCAGACAACATGTCAGTAGTGTGGTATCTCAACAAACAAGGAGGAACCAGATCATACCCACTATGCAGGGAGGCCATGAGAGTGTGGAATTGGGCGATAGCTTCCCAACGGGCCTTGGTGGCAACTCACATCCCGGGGAAAACCAATGTGATTGCAGACAGGCTAAGCAGGGTGATCCTCATGCCTTACGAGTGGTCCCTGAACCGCCGGGTGGCGGACAGTATATGAAGCAAATGGGGTCAGCCTTGCTGCGACCTGTTTGCCAGCCCCCTCAATGCGAAATGCAGCAACTACTTCTCGCTGATCCCCCCACCGGGGGAATCTCCAAGGGACGCTCTTGCGCACAATTGGCCCTCGGGTCTGCTGTATGCTTTCCCTCCATTTCCCCTTATCTCGAGGGTGATAAAGAAAGCGCTATCCTTGGGAAGCAAATTGATTCTGATCGCGCCACACTGGCCCCGACAAGTATGGTTCCCCTTCCTTCAACCTTACATCGTGGATGCTCCTTGGACTGTGGATCCTCATCCAGACTTGCTAACACATATGTCAGGACAGCTCCACTCCTCCCTGGAGACCCTCCGGCTGACTGCCTGGCTACTCCACTTCCATCCGTAGTCAGGTGTCATGATTTTTCTCCAGACGTGGTTCATATTATTTCATCCTCTCATAAGCCATTCACTAGGAAGATCTACTCTAGCAAGTGGAAAAGGTTTTCGATATGGGCCCAGTCCAAAGGTATTGACACCTACACAGCCCCCATTGACTCTGTGTTGGATTTTTTATCTCATTTATTCTACCAAGGATCTGCCTCAGCCACCATCAAAGTTCAGCTGGCGGCTATTTCAAATTACCATGTGGCTTATGAACCTAGCTTAATGGCACACAGGCTGTGTAGAGCATTCCTGAAAGGCACCCTTCTCCTTTGTCCCCCTGTATCTCAACCTGTTATGCCCTGGAACCTCAATTTTGTTCTGCAGGCCCTCACTCTCCCGCCCTTGGAGCCCGCGGCTTCCTGTGATTTAAAATTTCTTACATGGAAATCTGCCTTTTTGATAGTGATCACATCGGCTAGACGGGTATCAGAACTCCAGGCCCTATCAGTCAAGCCCCCATACTTGGTATTCCATAAAGATAGAGTCTCTCTCAGACCAAATCCATCCTTTCTTCCCAAAGTGGCTTCCTTATCTAATATTAATCAGTCCATTGAGCTGCCGGCCTTCTTCCCCAACTTCTCCAATAAGGCAGAGTACCAGTTTCATCTGTTGGATGTTCATAGGCAACTACACTTTTATCTACACAGAACTAAAGATTGGCGGAAGTCAGACCAGCTCTTTGTTTCATTCTCAGAGAATCGCTTGGGGTCTGTGGTTTCCAAGGTCACCATCTCTAGGTGGATAGCTGGTTGCGTCTCCTTTATTTATCAGGCAGGGGGAAAGAGCCTGCCTTTTCCAGTCAGAGCACACTCTACCAGAGCAGTTTCCACTTCCACAGCCTTTCAGGCTAGGTTATCGATGGATGATATATGTGCGGCTGCAACATGGGCTTCTCCTCACACGTTTGTTTCCCATTACAAATTGGATGTGGTGTTCAGGGGCAGATCATCTTTTGGCTCCACGGTGCTCAGGAGTATTTTCCATTGAGCCATCCAGGATGTAGGTGCTAGGGACGCTGTCCCACAAGTGAAGAATGTAGGCAAGATAGGACTACATAACATCAGTTAGTTATGTACTCACCATAATGTTAGATGTATGTAGTCCATCTCGCCTCACATTCTTCATTACCCCCCCGCCACCGTCCCCCACGCCTGGAGGATTTGGAGGATCTCCTTGTACTTTTGATGTTACAGAGTCCCTTTGGATAAATTGTTGGACCTCGTTGTTATGGGTGTGTGTGTATGTTTGGCAATGGATATGATACTTATGTTGGCAGCAAACTAGATCTGAGGATGTGGAGCAGTGTATTGTGGGATACCATCTTAGCCCAGCCATTCAAAGACTTTCGAGCTAGTAAATAGGCTGAGTGGGAGCTGGCATTCAGCTCCGAACCCACAAGTGAAGAATGTGAGGCGAGATGGACTACATACATCTAACGTTATGGTGAGTACATAACTAACTTTTATCTGTCTTGTTAGCAAAGTATTCAAGAATGCTAATACGTAGCCAGTTTTCTCTGGGCAGATTCAAAGGGTGTGGACCGACTTGGTAAAATGATTTCTTCTTCTTATTATTGTCTATTTTGAGTCTCTGAGCTCTCATCTTTCAACTTTCTGTTATCTATGCCCCCCTGCACTCTCTGTTATGTCACACAGTAAACATTTGACTCTTGATCAGCATCATCTTTCTGGTCCCATTGTGTTTTGCAACTCAACATTATTTGTGTTGTGTGTCCTGAAATGACTCCACAATATGCCTTCTTCCCGAGAGTGGAGATTTTTGCCTTTGAGGAATGTTTCAGCTTGTGCTTTATGCTGTCTGAGGATGAGTGCCCATTTGAAGTGGTAAACTAAAATGTTTCATTGATGAAAGGCTGCCATAAAACCATGGGCCACTACATATAGGACAAAGTCCCTACCCCATTTTCTAATGCATGTCACCGTTCTTCATTGCTGTCTATCCCCTAACTTCAGCAGTTGTGCTGTTAGCCCCACTCTGGTGGGAGTCACTAAATGAGTGACTGTGACCCTCAACTCTCCCCATCCAAGAAGGAATCACCACAGACACTTGATCCTGCATGGGCCCCCTCTCCCCCACCCACTCACACACACACACACACACACATATATATATATATATATATATATACACACACTTCACCAGATTTAGAACCTGTGAGATCTTATTTACCTTTCTCATATGTCTCATTTCTAGACTTATGTGGTTGAGCAGTATGTGAACAACTTGTCTGTCCTTTAATTTTTTTGTCCTACCTGCTAAGCCTCCAGTTAACCCAGACTACTCCTATATTGCTGTGAGTGGTCATGAATCCTAAGGGCTTCCTTGGGGCTGAGATGTCTGTGCATCTGTCACAGGCACTACCCACTACCTTACCTCACTCCCATGCTCGCCGACTATGTCCGAGGACAACTCTGCTCTTTGGACCACACTTCCCCTTAGGAAGCATGATCAAAGAGTGCCCTGCTACCCAGGACAGGTGCACCCATCTCTCCCTGCTGCTCAGCCAGCTGTCCAAGCTGCTAATAAATCGGTGGTCACCTGGGCTGTTTTCAGTGCTTTAGCCATATACACCACCAGAGCAGCCAACCTGTTGTACTTCTAGACTTGGATGAGATAAGTTAATAGCAAAGCCCATAGCAATAATGTGTCTTTGGTAAGGTTCTCCATAGCTAATATGCTTTTGTACATAACAGATATGGTAGTCAGGACTGTTGCCACTGTCACCTAACTTGGTAGGACAGTACGAGTCAGGATCTCTTCATTTCAAGAAGAGTTGCACAAGTCGATTACAAATTATCTGATTATGAGTAAGATTTATTTTGGCAAGCCATTTTAGGAGATCAGTGATGATCTCAATGAGGAGTAAACTTTAGATGTCCTTCCATATCACTGTTGCAGTATTCCTCACAGAAGGGATCTCCTGCCTAGGATAGCCCAACATCCAGCCAGTATACCAAAGCCTTTAGTACTTGTTCATCACATTTGTGCTCCCTGCGCAGGCATAGTACATAAAGGTGTCGTACGGGCACTCACACTCAGAATTTCTTTGTCGTCAGTCTGAACACAATCATTGGACGTTGATCTGAATGCCTTTTTTGTGCTAGTTACTGAGCTGTTTTTTTTAATATAAGTGACCTGGTGCGGTTTCTCCTTCTCTTCTTTTTCTTTAATATTGATTGGGTTCATGTCATCCAGAAATGGAAAATGTCAGTGTGGGAGGCAGATTCCCCATAAAGACTGTCAGGACCAGTGCTTCTTTTGTTTAGGTGCTTTCCACAACCATACGTAGTGTTGTATTTGCTAAGCTTTTGTCCCTAAGACCATATGTAGTCATCTCTCCTCCTTATCTAGTTACCTTGAAAAGAAATGTCTTAAGCTGTTGGCTGAAGCTGCTGTGGAAGAGTCTTCCTATCCCAAGGGTCCAGCCATCTGCTAAGAAAAAGTCCAAAAAACTTAGGTCTGATACAGCTGCTGTCCAGCCTCCCAGGACATCACTCTAAAGGCTAATGAAAGCCTCTGCATCAGAGATCAGACCATATCAACATAAAGGAGATGAGGGTCCTGCTTCTAACTCTTCTGACTTTCCATTCCTTTTTCATCCTGTGCCCTTCAAAATTTTCACAGACAACACCACTGTGATGGGGTATGTCAGGAAGCAAGGGGGTACAAGGTCTTATCTTCTTTGCAGATTAGCTCTTCAGGTCTGGGATTTAGTTATGCAGTATCAAGTGACTCTTCAGGCAGGTTACATTCCATCAAAGCACATTCTGGTGGCATACTCTTTGGCAGGTCCAGCACACAAGCTCATTAATGGATGCTTCACAGAGATGTGTTCCTGGACATTGTTCTTTGGTGGGGGTATTCTCAAGTAGATCTTTTTGCTTCCAATCTGCACAGACAACTTCCTCTATTCTGTTCCAGAGTCGCAAGTCTTCTGGCTTGGAAAGTGGATGCCGTCTCTTTTCCTTGGAAGGGGATGTTTCTTTACTTCTTCCCTCCCCTTCCTCTGCTTCTGATGGTTTAGCACAAAATCAGACAATACTCCCCCAAAATCTTACTATTGACTCCCTTTTAGCCCAGACAAAATTGGTTCCCCCTTCTTTCTCGCTTGGTCAGGAGCAGTCACCACAAGTTACCTCACTGGGTGACCTTCTCACACAAGACAAGGGGTCTCTTAGACATACTCATTCGTCCACTCTGCAACTGACTCTGTGGGTGAGTGGATTTTGATCCCTGTTAGGCACCTCTTTTCTGAAGATGTGCTTTGGGTCTTGCAAGGAGGCCAGGAAACCCAGTACCTGGAAATCATATTTGTCCAAATAGAATAGATTTTCTGTCTGCTTCTCTCGAAACCAGGATCCCTTATCATGCAGGTTCCTATGGTTCTGTCTAATTTGTGTGTTCTGGTCCGTGCTTTGTTAGGCTATTCTTCAGTTAAAGCCGTTCTTTCAGCAATGTCTGCTCATCTTCCTTTGGCTTCTCCTCTGGCCTCTAGATTTAAGGTCAAATAGTTTCTTAAAGGTGTCCTTCATATCAGGCCTCTCAGCAAGCCAACTCAGCCTTCCCTGGGACCTCTGTTTTGTTCCTGAAAAATTGATTCAGGCTCCTTTTGAGCCTGCTGCTTCAGCTTCTTTACAGCATTGTACTTGGAAGACTGTTCTTTTAGCCCTCACTTCAGCTAAGAGAGTGTCTGAGCTTTAGGCTCTCATGGCTGTTCCTCCCTTTTTAGTTTTTTTTTTTTTACAGAGACAAGGTGTCTCTTTGTACTAATCCTTCTTTTATGCTAAATGTAGTCAATGAATTGTCTGTTGATTAGTCTATTCATCTTTCCCCCTTTTTCAACGTCTCCACAGTCTGTCAGTGATAAGGTTCTTCACACCTTGGATTTGCAGAGATAGCTGAGATATCATTTAGATAAAACTAAGGATATTCACAAATCTGAGCAACTTATTGTTCCCTTTCATCTGATGTCTTTTGGTTTGGCTGTGCCTAAGCAAACCATATCATCCAAGATTTCTAAGGCCATTAGTTTTTGTTATTTTTTTCATGGTGAATGTCTTTCCTCCTCTTTAAAGGTTTATTCTGCTAGTGCTGATGTTCTTCGTGTTTCACTGTTGCAGTCATCACATTTGGCTTATCTGCTTTGCAGTAGCCCTCAGTCGGCCTGATTATCAAAGTCTTGGATCCTGTGTCAGTTGCTGTCTCATCTTCCATGACATCAGGTAGTCAGGAGTATAAAGCATGCAGCTGATGCCATTACATCAGTCGTTCTTGCCGTGCGGTGCCCGAAGCAGAAGCAGTTTGCAAGTGCCGGTTGGCCAACTCCTGAAATTTTCGTTTTAGAGTTTCAGATCTAAAGTCTTCAACTAAGATAAGTACCCCCATTGGGGATCCTTTCTCTTGCTCTAAACCGATGTCAGTAAAAGTTAACAGTTGTATTTCTTGTGGAAAGCAAATACTTCATAAAGATTTTCATTCGTACTGCATTCCTTGCTTAGGCCCAGACCACGATGTACCTCGCTGTCAGTTTTGTGCCTTATTCAAACCTCTTACTATTCATCGTCAGTTCATTTACGCATCTAAATATTTTGGTACTCGGTTCAATTATACAGAAATTGCTTCGGTAAGCCACCCGACTACTGACATTCCGAAAAAACGCAAAGGTAAAGACAGAGACAGACCGCATAGGTCCATAGCTGCCAAAGATGCTTCTCCTAAGCTAGTCGCCAGTTCTCCGGTACTAAGTGAGGCACTTTCGCAGCCCCTGATACCTGCTACTTTAGATTCGCAGGCCTCTACTGAGATCCACCGGAAGTATGTAATTTAACTCAATTAACATTGGGTGTGACCTGTAAATTTTATCTGTATATTAGCATAGTGTTTTTTATACTTTTTTACTCTTTGAAGGCTGAACAGCCAAGGAGCTAAGCAATAAATTTGCTGGCTTGTTCATTGTTGGTGGCATTTATATTCCTTTTTTTTTGCTTTTTGTGGTATTTACTACTGTGTATGAATACGGACCCTGCCAACAATATTCCCTGTTTGTTCAGGGAAGATTACTTGGATCAAGGCCAGAGGACTATGGAACAATATGTGATCCAATCGGTGGACAAGAGTTTTGGGTCTAATAATGGTGAGCCTAATGGATCCAATGTATTATTCGCTGACCCTGTTGCAACTACAACTAATATTGTATGGAATCGCGTTATGGGTGAACACAATTGACGCTGTTCGAATCCATTTGATGGTGTTGGCGTGTCTTTTATTTCCTCTTTGCCAGTGGAGGCGTGTAATCTAAGAAACAAACTGGAATGTCTGCTTTGTAAGGAAACCAGTACATATCTCAATATTTTGCATTTACAACGTTGCCTAGATTTGAACATTTCTCCCAGAGGGTTGCGAACGACTAAGTCACCTACTACACCTTTTGATATAAAGAACCCCGAAGATATGATTTTTCATCAAAGGTGGATTACAGCAGCCCATAATTGTTCCTTAGAGTGGATACGTATTCTTATTGACCAGGACCATCTTAAAAAATGGCAACTTAAAGAAGAGATTATGACTGTGAGTACAGAACTACAAAAGTTTGTTTCCTGTTCAAAATTAGATGACATGCTTAAAGATATCAATGTTGTATTAAAAGAAATGGAAATGAGTCTTGTAGAGCGTAAAAGCTCTAAAATTACCATGGACATGAAAGACTATAAACTTGAAAAGGCTTTTCTTTATAAACATAAGAACAGACGCTCGTTTTCTAACAACAGGAGTAATAGCAGTTTAAATCATAGCTACTTGAACAGGCTTTTCTTTATAAACATAAGAACAAATGCTCATTTTTCTAACAACAGGAGTAATAGCAGTTTAAATCATAGCTCTGCTTCTTCCACTGTATCTTTTGCCCTGTCCGAGGGGGCGAAACAAAATTCTAATCTTACTGAGGAACAAGAAAACTTTCCAGCATTGCCGGAGGCTGGTAATGCTTCAGATTTCAACCAGAGATTTCGGAATGACAACCAACGGACTAATGATAAGTCTAGCTTGAATTTTCATGGCAAATGGAACAGGGGTGATTGGGGACAACTTAAAATTAATGGCGGTAACTATAAAGGACAGTTTAATAAGAAACAAAGATGGAATTGATAGATATTATGTTACTAACAATGCTTTATTACTGAATTTGTCTAATGCTGTAGTGTACGATGTGGTTAAATCAGATGTCCTTCAAGGATGCATCTGCAGTCATAACATATGGGTTGTCCTGCCTCAGGCAGCCCTTCGGTCGGCCGGATTCCAAAGTCTGGGTCTGGCCTCGGCTGATGTCGCACTTTCCCGGCGCCAGAGCGCCTGGGGTATAAAAGCATCAGCCGACGCCATCTTCCTCAGTCTTTCTTGCCGCGCGGTGCCCGAAGCAGAAGCAGTTCGCAAGTGCCGGTCGGCCAGCTCCTTTGATTCAGCTACCGAAGACTTCAAAAAAGCTAAGTACCATGTGGGGGACTCTTTCTTGCCTCAGCCGATGTCAGATAAAGTAAATAATTGTTTAACTTGTGGGAAACAAATACCTCATAAGGATTTCCACTCTTACTGCCTCCCTTGCTTAGGCCCAGACCACAACGTCTCGGCCTGCTCTGCCTGTGCTTCCTTCAACTGACGAACGCTTAGGCATCGGTCGGAGTTTGCAGAGGAATATTTTGGGGCTAACTTTGCATATAAAATGCCGTCAGAGACTCCGACTTCACATGTAGTTAAAAAACGGAAGGACAAGGACCGACCCTCGTGGGCCACGGTTTCGGCTGAAACCTCAGTCAGGCCTACCGCGAGTGTCTCGGTTTCGGCTGAAACCGAGTCCTCGGTGCTTCCTGTTGCCGAAACCTTACAACTGACTACCTCGGCCTCGGAGGCTCCGGCCGAGTCGGTTATTGAACTACCTACGGAAACCGGTGTCCAGGACATGTCCGACACCATTCCTTTAGACAAGTCCACCCCTGCACGTGGTGCAGCCAGACACCCTGCATCCATGTCCATTAAGGCCTTCTCTAGGGCTAAAGCTGCCAAACTTGCCAAAGCTTTGCCTCCCAAGTCTACCTCTCAGAGGCCTTCTACCAGCACTCAAATTCTCAGCCTAGCAGAGGATCTTATCTCCTTAATTAAAGGTTCTCAACCTCACCCGGACAGGGGCTCTCTTCCACCTCCAGACAAAAGGCCCAGGGTTGAGCCCTCTGACCCCCACTCTTCAGATGAGTCTACGGATGAATCTGTGTTGTCAGAGCACCAGCAGGAGGCTTATTCGGCCTATGAGGATTCTGATGCTGAAGAATCTATTCCTTCGGCCTCCCCTCCTGAAGAGTTTTCTTTTGGTGAGACACTGCATTTTATGAGAGAACATTTCCAATGGCAGGGCCAGGAATTTTCTGATTCCAGAAAAAGATTAAGGACCTTTTTGCATTTACCTCAGCATAGGCCTTTGGCTATACCTCCTGTTTTGAATGTTATTGATGATGTGTACTCTGATGCTAGTACAGCCCCTGATTCACTCCCTCCGGCTCCTGCCAAACCTGATAGGTACTACAGGGTCCCCGATTCTCATTTTCACCTATACAAGGCCCACACTGCAGACCCAGAAACCATTTCACAGGGCCCAAAACGGGTTGCAGCTGCCACTGCTAAAAATCCTTCTGAAAGGGAATCTAGAGCTTTAGAGCGATGGGGAAAGAAAGTTTATACTTCTGCAACTCTTTCTATGAGGGCATTAAATTGTCAATTCCATATGATTCAGTACCAAGAGTATTTGTTAGATGAATTGTATAAGAAACTTTCCTCCTCTGAGCCCCTTGACCGTAAATCTCTTCAGGATCTGGTACATAACTCACAGCAGGTTAGCAACCATTTTTTGCAATGTGGTTATGATGCACTGGAAGCTTCATGTAGGTCAGCAATGACAGGGGCAGTTATACGAAGGCATGCCTGGTTGAAGGAACAATCTCTACCGGACCATGTTAAAGCTAAGCTCCTGGATGCTCCAATGGAAAAAAAAAATTATTTGGTTCCACGGCCCAGGAGGTCTTAAAGAAGTTTGAAGAAGAGGCAAAATCTGTGCAAACAGTCAAGGACTTTCTGCAGGTACAACCACCAAGATTCAGCAGAAATTGGCCTACTAAGAATTGGTCCTTTCCGGACTCAGACAGATCACAGAGAGGTAGGAACAGGCGTACCAGAGGTAGAGGGCAAGCTAGAGGCCACTACAGAGGCCGTCAGTGGCAGCCACCCAACCAGAGAGATAGTGCAGGAACAGCAACAACAACTGCTACACCAGGACAAACACAATGACTTATTTTTGACTCCGCCAACCAGGGCTCAATTAGAAGCACCATTGGGCGGAAAGCTTTCTTTATTTTCAGAAAATTGGCATTACATTACAAGGGACTCATGGACACTGCAAATTATAGACAAAGGATACAGGTTCCATTTCCACACATTGCCAAAACGAAAAGGAATGCCAGACCTGCCACCAAATCAGAGGGCGGAGGCTTTGAAGCAAATCACCAAATTACTACAAATGAAAGCCATAGAGAAGGTTCCTCTCTCAGAACAAGGCCAAGGTTTTTATTCAAGGTTATTCCTTGTTCCAAGGAAAGAAAATCAATGGAGGCCTATTCTCGATCTGTCCGCACTGAACACTTACCTCATTGTGCCGAAATTCAAGATGCTGACCCTACAGCAGCTTCTTCCCATGCTGGGCAAGGAGTCTTTGCTGGTGACTCTAGATCTCAAGGAGGCATACCTGCATGTCCCCATTCGACAAAGTTGCAGAAGACACCTCAGATTTCTTGCAGGATCAGAGCATTATCAATTCTCAGCATTGCCCTTTGGCTTATCTACTGCGCCCAGAGTATTCACGAAATGCCTGGCATCAGTAATTGCACACTGCAGACTTCAGGGGATTCAAATCTACCCATATCTAGACGACTGCCTGATACAAGCGGACAGCAAGACAAATTTGTTAAAGGACTTGGACTATGCCATCCAGCTATTACAGGCCTTGGGATACACAGTCAACATCCAAAAATCAAGACTTGTTCCATCCCAAAGGATAACCTTTTTGGGTGCAGATCTAGATACAACCACCCAAATGGCCTTTCTCACAGAAGAAAAGCAGAAACAACTTCCAGATTACTTCAAGAATCTGACAAGACAAACTCAGCTAACTGCAAGGAAAATCCTGCAGGCCCTGGGTTTCATGGCATTCCTGCATAATACTAATTCCACAAGCCAGGCTACATATGAGAAGATTGCAATGGTACCTAAGGAGTGTATGGACTCAGCACAGTCACAGCTTAGAAACTCTGATTCCAATCATACCTTGCCTTCAAAAGGAATTCCTGTGGTGGGCTCAAGCCTGCCAGACCAACAGAGGGTTGCCCTTCTTCAAACCAAAAGCAAACCAAACCATCACCACGGACGCTTCAGACCGAGGTTGGGGAGCACACATTCACAGGTTCACAGGTTCACAGGTTAGTACTAGGCTAACTGCCCTTGAGAGTCATTTTAAGCCTAGCCAATTATCCATTGTGAGACACAAACCCTGCACCTTGTGTTTGTAAGGCAAATACCTTAACCATTAGGCCACCCTCCCAACATGGAGGACAAATGTATCCAAGGGCTTTGGTCTCAAGGACAGCTGCAAATGCACATAAACCAAAAGGAAATGCTGGCAGTGATACATGCAATCGAGGCTTTCAAACCTTTCCTTCAACAAGGCCACCTGCTAATAAGGACAGACAACACCACAGTTATGTGGTACATAAACAAGCAAGGAGGCACGCACTCCTACCCTCATGCAGACTGGCTATGAATCTATGGGATCTTTGTTTGAAACACAATATACAACTACAGGCCCAGTTCGTGCCAGGGAAAGACAGTACTCTGGCAGACAGCTTAAGCAGAACTACCATGGATGCACACGAATGGATGCTGCACCCAGACATCTTCTTACTCATAACACAGACATGGGGAAGGCCCGAGATAGATCTGTTCGCCTCACCCCACAATCATCAACTGAAAATTTTTTGCACAAGGACATACCATCCACAAGCATGTAAGGTGGACTCTCTCTCTTTCATCTGGAAAGCCCGAAAAGTCTATGCTTTCCCACCAATCCCATTAATGTCCAAGGTTTTACTGAAGATCAGGGCAGAACAGCCGAAAGTGATTCTGATAGCTCCAGACTGTCCAAGGCAGCATTGGTACCCACTGTTGAAGAGCTTGTCACAGACGAAACCGTGGCCTCTCCCATTATGGCCTCTTCTTCTGACGCAGAACAATTACAAGATCCTGCATCCCAACCTAAAGACCTTGCAGCTAACTGCCTGGAGAATACCATGACTCCTTCCCAGGACAGCTTATCCTAGAGGGTAAAGGACATTATTATGGAAGCTCGCCGCCCTTCCACAAGGAAGGCATACTCAGCAAAATGGAAAAGATTTCTCATTTGGAACACAACAAAAGGCCTTGATGTGACAGTGATGAACATGTCACATATACTGGAATACTTAGAAGAATTGTTCCACAATGGCCTGTCTTATTCTTCCATTAAAATACATGCCTCAGCAATTTCAGCAGAATACAATGTAAATCCTCCTGTCTACTCACATCCTCTCTTAAGACAATTTCTCAGAGGAATCAAAAACATCAGTCCTCCAAGGAGACCAACTTTACCTACTTGGGACCTTAACTTTGTGCTGGAAAAACTAACACTTCCTCCATTTGAACCAGCAGCATCGGCAGATCCACAGTTTCTATCCTGGAAAACTGCATTCCTTCTGGCCATAACTTCAGCAAGAAGAGTATCTGAGTTACAAGCTTTAATGGCAGTGCAGCCATTTCTTATTTTTCATCAGGACAGAGTTTCATTAAGAACCAACCCAACTTTTATGCCAAAGGTGGTATCTAGAGTATCCTTGAACCAAGCAATTCATTTGCCTACATTTTCCCAAATCCAGAAAATAGAGGGGAGAAACTTCTACACACTCTGGATATCCACAGACAATTACGCTACTATTTGGACAGAACTAAAAGTTACAGAAAGACTGACCAACTGTTTGTAGCATATGCTGCTGGGACACAAGGAAAAGCAATTTCCAAACAGACAATCTCAAAATGGATAGGAAATTGCATTCGCTTTTGCTACTCCTTTCATGGAAAGACTGTTCCTGTGAATATCAGGCCTCATTCCACGAGAGCCACTGCCACAACTACAGCCTTCCTAAGAGGGGTGGCTACCAAGGACATTTTAGAAGCTGCTACATGGAGCTCCATGCATACTTTTGCCAAGCATTACAATTTACCCTTATACTCCAGATCCAGAGCAGGTTTTGCTGCAGCAGTCCTGCAGGGTCTCTTAACTACACCATCTTTTTCTTAGTACCTCCACCCCTAGATTGGCTATGGTATTCTACCCATATGTTATGACTGCAGATGCATCCTTGAAGGACATAGTACAGTTTTGTACCTACCATAAATGTAGATGTCCGATAGGTATGCATCTGCAGTCAGGTTTACCCTCCCTCCTTCCCCTCTGTGGTATTCCTAGGGTGCTTACCCCTTCATTAGCTAGCTGGGGGAATCTGTTATGGTGTATTTGTTTGTATATATATATATATATATATATATATATATATATATATGTATATATTGTTGCATTATGTTTGGAATTTTTTGGCATTTTATCCAAATTTAGCCTTCATAGAGGGCACCTGGCATCTGGGGCAAGAAAAACTGAGGAAGATGGTGTCGGCTGATGCTTTTATACCCTAGACGCTCTGACGTCGGGGAAAGTGCGACATTAGCAGAGGCCAGACCCAGACTTTGGAATCCGGCCGACCGAAGGGCTGCCTGAGGCAGGACAACCCATATGTTATGACTGCAGGTGCATACCTATCGGACATCTACATTTATGGTAGGTACAAAACTGTACTTTTTATGTCGAGGTTTAAAATTCATACCCACTGCTTTGCCTAGGTTGCATATTTTGAAATGTGAAGTTTTCTCACTAGGTAGAAAGATACATTTGAAGCAATTTTTTAGTAACAATGGTAATGTTGCCAACTATGAATGTTCTGATAATGTTTCTGAGGACTCCTTTTATTCATGTATGTCTGCTTTAGATAGTATTGATGAATGTACTGTCAATGATGATGCTACTAATGCATGTTAAGTTGTCATTCTCGCCTTCATTCTTGCTGGATGGGCTCGGAGCCGATCCTTGGCTCTGACTCGGCCTATACTATAGCTCGAGAGCTATTTTTACCGACTCGAGGCAGCCCTATAACCCACAATACCATGCGCTAACTCCCCAGATCTCGTTTGCCGCTTCGCTGCGAGGTTGTCTTTTTTTTACTGGCTCAGGTCAGTAAAGAGATTTATTCATTTAAACTAAATTTTTCAGGTATTTTTCCAGTAGTTACCCTTGTTTAGGTCCTGCCTTATTCATACAACCCTTTTGTAGCCCTTCTTCCCTTCTTTAGTTAATTTTTATTCTTTGGGCCTACGGGCTTTACCTTAGTTTCCCCACCCCTTACAGTCTGTGTGTGTGGGTTTAGTCAGTTCCCTTAACTTTTCTATTGTTAAGTTGAGTGTGTGTGTGGACTGACTGTGTTTACTGTGGTCAGAACTTTGTCCAAAGACACGACACTAAGGTCTCGGGATTCAAGAAGTGTGACTCGTGCTGTCAGAAAATGTCTCTGACAGACGGTCACACTTCTTGTGTCTATTGCTTGGGGCCGTTACACCTGCAGGACTCTTGTTCCGTCTGTCACGGGTTTAGTTCAAGAGTCATGCAGGAGAGGCGTAACAAGCTCATCCTAAGGGGCTTGTTAAAGCCCGATGACTCCCCGTCCAAGTCTGGCTCAGGGAAGTCTTCAAAAACTGCCAAACCCTCGGCTCCAGCTTCTGAGTCGAGGGCTGGCGTTGTCGAGATGGCTCCGACATTGGTTCCATCTGTATCCGAGGCGGGCAGAGTGGTATCCGCTCCGAAACCAGCATCGGAGCTGACCCCAGCGCACAAGCGCTCTAGATCCCCCTCGTTAGATTCCGTCCGATCGGCTCCGAGATTCCCTCTCCTATCGGAGCGGAGTCATAGGACTCGCTCATCTAGGTCATCCAGGCTCTCCGACCACGATATCGAGAGGGTGGTCAGTATGCTCATAAAATCTCAGGCACTAGCCCAAATGCTCCAGAGCCCATCTCACCAGACTGTGGCTCCTTCGGTACCGCTATCGATTCCTCCTTCGACTCACCTCTCGAGTTCGGAGCCGGAGTTTGTCGGAACCGTAACCTTACCCACATCAGAGCCAATACTCCCACCTTCGGCTCCGGTGTCCTTGGCTCCGACCTCTTCATTGGTTCCGTCTGTGGAGAAGTCCGGGTGCCGGGACTCCATTGTCGGCTCTCTCAGAGCTTCGGTTCTTGTTAGTTCGGCCCCGACATCATTCTCGGAGCCTTTTCTGTCGGTGCCGGGGGCGGTTCCAGTCTCTTTGGAGCCGGGACTGCCTTTGGTATCTGATGGGGGAGCCTTCAAGGTGATGAGGAGTGTGCTGGACTCAGTGTCCACTCCAAGGTTAAGTTCTGCAGCTCCTCCCTCTACAGTGCCTGTTATGGTCTCTAGCCATCCTCCTACATCGGACAGCAGAGATCCAAAGTGTAGGGTACCCACCTTGGGTGTCTCCTCCTCTTCCGAGGGCTCCCCTGAAATTTCAGAGGAACCCCCTAGGAAAAGAAAGTGCAAGAGGAAGCACATAGACTCCCCCGAGTCTGTCACGTCGGACACCGACTTGGATGAGTCGGAGGGTTCCCCCAGATCCCCCTCTGAGGATGTCTCTTTTTCAGACATCCTAGAGATCCTAAAACAGAGGGGAAATTGGTCCACACTCAAACCTTCCGAGGACGAGTCGGTTTACCTTGACGCTTTTGGATCTCGCCCTTCCACCTCCTGGGTGTCTCCCCCTTTCGACCCACTAATGGAGGAAGTGGCTAGAAAGGCGTGGGCGGCTCCTGATTCAATGGAACCTACCCCTAGGAGGCCTTCTAAATTTATTTCTGCACCAGAGGACAAATCCTTTCTTTCCAAAGGCATTTCAGTTGATGCAATGGTGGTAGCAGCAGCCACTAAGAAGGAATTGGCTGATCCTTCTGTACCTGTTCATCCTCCTAACAAAGAGTCCAGGACCATGGACAGGTACAGCAAGCAGACATTTGCTTCACCGACCTTTACTATGCGATCGCTGAACTATTTATGTCATTTCACCCGCCTTCAGAGAGACTTGCTCAAAGAGCTGGGTGAAACGGTACAGGATCCTTCTGCTGCGGGGTATCAGGACAAGATAAACTCCCAGCTGGCCACCCTGAACTCCATTGTTAACTCCTCCATGCAGCTTATCTCTTATGTAGCCGATGGAGCGAGTAGGGCCGCTGGTACAGGTGTTGCGTTGAGACGTCACGCTTGGATGCGACTCTGTAACTTTGCTGATCCCTTCAAGGCATCCTTCACCAACACCCCCTTTGATGGTTCAGAATTGTTTGGACCTCAGATGAAGAATACCCTCACCAGATGCGAGCAAGATGGTAAGACTCTCTCTGCCACAGGAGTCCATTTTTCCACGCCTTCTAGGCCTTATCCTAAGGGACAGAGGGGTGGAAAGATGTGGTTCCGCAAACCACAGGGAGTCGCGCCTGCCGCACGTGGTGAATTTCCCCGTAGAGGCAGAGGGGGGAATAATAACAGACGCCGCCCCAAGGGCAGAGGGGGTCCACAGAACCAGGGTTCTAGGGAATCCTTCCCTGACCAACCCTTTCAGCATCCCTGAGAAGCTGCCCGACTGTCCGCCTTCGGAGGCAGTCAGGGGAAGATTATCTCTGTACCCGGAAGCCTGGCAATCCCTCTCCCAAGATACATGGGTACAGAAGATCATATCCGAGGGTTACAAAATTCCCTTCACTTCCCCTCCGGTACAATCGCCAAGACCCATACCAGACATACCACCCACACAAAGGGGTCAGGCTCAGCTAGAAATAAAAAAGCTGTTAGAAAAAAGGAGTCATCCAGGCAGTCCCAGCAGATCAGCTAGGATCCGGAATCTACTCCAGATTCTTTTTAGTACCAAAAAAGACTGGAGACTGGAGACCCATTTTGGACTTCAGCAGATTGAACAACTCTGTACAAAAGACAAAATTTCGGATGGTAACACTGCAGTCTATTCTACCCTTTTTGGGCAGAGACAACTGGATGTGCTCCTTAGACCTCCAGGACACATACTATCAGGTGCTCCAGGAGGTTTCTCCGCTTCCGGCTGGGAGCCAGTCATTATCAGTTCAGAACCCTGCCCTTTGGTCTTACCACAGCCCCCCAGGTGTTCACCAAATGCTTGGCAGTGGTCATGGCTCACCTGAGACAAAAAGGATTCCAGGTGTTTCCATATCTAGATGACTGGCTCATTTCCGCTACCACCAAGCAGCATCTTATAATGGCCAGGGATTACACTATTCAACTCTGCAACAGTCTAGGTAGTTCTATAAATTTTGCAAAGTCCTCCTTGTCGCCTTGTCAATCTATAAACTTTATAGGCGCCATATTAAACACCACAGAAATGTCTGCAACATTACCACCTCAGAGAGTGACAGACATAAGGCGGAATGTTCAGTCGCTGTTTCAGCCCAACAGAGTTCAAGTCAAGCTGGTATTGAAAGCATTAGGCCTCATGGCAGCGGCGATTCTTTTACTCCCATTAGCCCGCTACCACATGAGGCTCCTTCAGTGGATGCTGTTTTCTCAGTGGTCCTTTCAACAGCTACCAATGACTCACAACATTTTGATAACCTCATCTTGCAAGAATCATCTCTCGTGGTGGATGGTTTCCCCTCAGCTTTTTCAGGGCAGACCCTTTGTCCCCCCCCCCCCAGTTGCCACAGTGACAACGGATGCCTCCCTGATCGTGTGGGGGGGGGGCATTATCAGGGCAGGACGGTCCAGGGCACATGGCAACAATCAGAACGCCACCTGCACATAAATGTTCTGGAGATGAGGGTGGTGCTTTTGACATTGCAAGCCCTTCAGAGCTCTCTTCCCACGAGGACTATAGCAATTCAAACAGACAATATGTCTGTGGTGTGGTACATAAACAAGCAGGGCGGAACAAAGTCCTACCCCCTATGTCGAGAAGCACTCAGACTTTGGCAATGGGTGATTTCCTCTCAACGGTTTCTGATAGCAACGCACATCCCCGGGAAGTCCAACGTCATAGCGGACAGATTGAGCAGAACTATCCTCATGCCTCACGAGTGGTCTCTAAATCAAGCGGTAGCAGACAGAATATTTCAGAAGTGGGGCCAGCCTTGCTGTGATCTTTTCGCAACTCCTCAAAACAGCAAGTGCCTCGACTTCGTCACACTCTTTCCTCTGCCAGGCCATCCCCCCAGAGACGCTGTTGTTCATGATTGGCCCCGGGGTCTTCTATATGCCTTTCTTCCCCTACCATTGATCCCGCAATTAATTCAGAAAGCAACCGCTTTGAGATCCAAAATGATCCTCATTGCCCCGTTTTGGCCTCGACAAGTACGGTTTCCGTTCCTGCACAGTTACCTACTGGAACAGCCTTGGCATCTGGAACCCCTTCCGGATCTGTTGACCCATCTCACGGGCAAGCTGCATCAGTCTCTTCATTCCCTCAACCTCGCAGCTTGGTTGCTCTACTTCCAGCCATAGCCAGGCTTCCCCTTATTTCTCCTCCTGTTCGTGATATAATTCTGGCTTCCCATAAATCCAATACTAGGAAAACGTATGCGAGTAAATGGAAGCGTTTTTCGTACTGGGCTCAAACTAGGTCCTTAGATCCTTTCCATGCACCCCTTCATAAGGTTCTAGACTTTCTGGCGGAGCTCTTTCATTCAGGGTCATCGTCGGCCACTATCAGGGTACAATTAGCGGCCATTGCTAATTTTCATGTTGGGCTCTCAGAAGCAAATATTATGTCCCACAAACTCTGTAAAGCCTTCCTCAGGGGCATCTTTTTGCTTAGACCTCCAGTTAAAGATCCACCTCCACACTGGGATTTGAAATTAGTTCTAACCTCATTGATGCTGCCTCCTTTTGAACCTGCAGCTTCTTGTTCCCTCAAGCTTCTTTCTTGGAAAACTCTGTTTTTAGTAGCCATAACATCTGCCAGAAGGGTATCGGAACTTCAAGCCTTGTCTGTCCGTCCCCCTTATTTGGTCTTTCACAAAGACAGGATAACTCTCAGAACAAACCCTTCCTTCCTACCGAAAGTGTCCTCGGAAGCAAATCTAAACCACTCCATTGACGTGCCTGTCTTCTTCCCAGAATATGCCAACAGGGCTGAACAGAAATTACATTCATTAGATGTTCATCGCCAATTACGGTATTATCTAGACAGGACAAAACAGCTCAGAAAGTCAGACCAGCTCTTTCTCTCTTATGCTGCAGGAAAGAAAGGGCTTCTGGTATCGAAGGTTACTTTTTCCAGATGGTTGACATCTATTATTACCTTTGTCTATGAGTTGAGACACAGGCAACTTCCGTCTAGGCCTAAGGCTCATTCAACCAGGGCAATATCTACATCAACGGCATTTCAAGCAAGGTTACCACTAGATGCCATATGTGCAGCAGCTACATGGGCTTCCAAACATACCTTTATTGCCCATTACAAACTTGATATAGCCTCCAGAAATAGAGCTGACTTTGGTTCCACTGTACTCAGGAGTCTGTTCCATTGAGCCACCCAGGACTAAGATGCTAGGGACGCTGTCCCATCCAGCAAGAATGAAGGCGAGAATGACAACTTAACATTAAGAAGTTATGTTCTTACTATAATTTTCCATGTTAGTTGTCTTCTTCTCGCCTTCTTTCTTGCGTCCCTCCCTTCTGCCCCCTAGCCTGGATAGACTTGAGGTCTCTGAGTCCTTCCATTTCTGGAGATACAACATGTTACGGTTTCCCCGTATCCTTAGTGTTACTAGCAGGGAGCCCGTACTTGCAAATGAGGATTATGATATTATATTTATACTATGTCTTAACTTCCAAACGAGATCTGGGGAGTTAGCGCATGGTATTGTGGGTTATAGGGCTGCCTCGAGCCTGTAGAAATAGCTCTCGAGCTATAGTATAGGCCGAGTCGGAGCCGAGGATCGGCTCCGAACCCATCCAGCAAGAAAGAAGGTGAGAAGAAGACAACTAACATGGAACGTTATGGTAAGAACATAACTTCTTAATATATTGAATTTTATACCAGTGCAGTCAAGGCTAAAAGTTATTTTATTCCCACATATACCAACACATGTATACAGATTTACATTTCTACTATTAATTTTGAGGTAGAAAAACAGTATAGTATGGTTATGCGTAATAAATCTGATGTTTGCTTTAATTTAGATAAACAACAATGGGTTGAATTTTGTAAATTTTGCAAAGATAGAAACTTTGTTGTGAAGCCATCTGATAAAGGTAATCAAATAGTAATTTTGAACTTTGTACAATACGTAGATATGTGCTATATGCATTTAAATGATGGTAACGTTTATGAGAAATGTAACATTGATTGTTACTTTAGAGCTATTGATGAGTATTTGTTATTGTTGGACAAGGGACAACGTTTGGGTTATTTTTCTTCAAATGATGTAGCAAAAAAAATTGTGTGGAAAACAGCAGTCTTGCTGTTTTCTATTGCTTACCCAAGACGCATAAGAGCCTCAGTAACTTAGCTGGGAGACCAATAGTTTCTGCTGAAAAATACTTTTTAAAATCTATTAGTATTTTACTGCATGAATTTCTAAAGAAATATATTTTGACATTACCCTCATATGTAATAGCTATTCAAGATTCCTTGAC
Source organism: Protopterus annectens (assembly GCF_019279795.1). Classification (NCBI taxonomy): domain Eukaryota; kingdom Metazoa; phylum Chordata; order Ceratodontiformes; family Protopteridae; genus Protopterus; species Protopterus annectens. Next base: position 341,812,999 of record NC_056736.1, read on the forward strand.
TAAAATATATGGTTTTAAATGGAATAGTTCCATGTACTGGTTGTGGGTGGATGTTAAAAGTTTATATACCAACATTAGGCACGATGTTGGTATTCAAGCCCTGTTTCATTTTCTGGGTGATTTCCCTGTGTCTCATTTTGTGATTGACTTGGTGGCATTTTGTCTAAAGAATAACTTTTTTACTTTGAATGAGGAAGTTTTCCATCAGCTACAGGGGACTGCAATTGGGGCGGCTTTCGCCCCCATGTATGCAAACCTGGTGATGGGCAAATCTGAGCTTGAAAATATATATCGCCACAATTTCTGTAGGTCCCAGGTTTTGTTATACCTAAGATTTATTGATGATCTTATTTTTCTATGTGAAAGCCCTATGGATGCGGCCCCTCAGTTTGTGGAAGACTTACAAGTCAACAGCATGGGCTTACAATTTGATGGTGTTCAGCTTGGTATAGAGATTAACTTTTTGGACATCAAACTTAATCATTTGAATACTGGAATGTATAATAAATTTGAACAGAGAAATCAGTTCTTACATGGAAATAGTTGCCATCCAAATCATTTGATAAAGGTTTTACCATATAATGAATTTCTAAGGATACATAGATTATGTTATAAAGATGAAGTTTTTATTCAAGAGATTATGGAATCTGAAAAAATGTTTTTAGATAAGGGTTATAATGTAGAAATAGTTTCAGAAGCAAAAGTTAAGGTGATGGAATTAAGATGGCCTGATGTCCAAAATAATAGAGCGGTTCGAGGTAATGTTTACATATACGAGAATAGTGGTAGTATGTGTTCAAGGTTTAATAATACCTCTACCCAATTTGCAACCAATAAGGAGGGGAACTTAAGAGATATTTACTTTGTCACTACTTTTAATGTTTTAGTGATATAGTGAATACGATTCGTCAGTTTTGGCCTATGCTGTTTAGGGGCAAGGAATTTAATACTTTGCTACCTAAGAGGTTACACATTTCTTATAAAAGGGCTAGAAATCTAAGGGATATGGTTGTACATAACCAGAAATATCAGTACCTAGGGGTACTATACCATGTAATAGATGTTCTGTATGCAAAAATTTAGTTAATAGTTTTAAGTATGTTAATGGACAATATTTTTCTGCCAGAGGTAGTTTTAGTTGCAATACATGTGGGGTTATATATGCCCTAAAGTGTAGTTGCAATAAATATTATATTGGTGAAACCAGTAGGAGCTTTAAAGTGCGTTTTCAAGAGCACTTAAGGGACATAAAAATGCTAAAATAGACAGTCCTTCAGGCAGTCATTTTTTCTGATTTTCATGGTTCCAATCCCAATCACATCTGTGGTTGTGTTTTGGAAAAAATTGAGGTACCTTTGGGGGAATTGGTTAGTTTAGATAGCAAACTGCGTAGAAAGGAAACCTCATACATCTTAAAATTTAATACTCTGGAACGATCAGGGTTAAATAAAGATTGCAACTGGAAGTATGTAATTCAACTCAATTAACAGTGGGTGTGACTTGTAAATTTTATCTGTATATTGACATGGTGTTTTTTATACTTTTTTACTCTTTGAAGGCTGAATAGCTGAGGCCCTAAGCAATACATTTGTTGGCTTGTTCGTTGTTGGTGGTATTTCTCTACTGAGACCCATTCGGAGTCTAGTATGCCACGAGATGCTTCTTCAACTGTGGAACCTGCGAATGTCTCTACCTTGGATGGGTCCGGAGCTGCTGTGTAGGCACCGGCTTCTGAGGGTGTATTCAGGCCTACTGACTTGCATATTAAACAAACGCTATCTTCTTCTTCAAGGCCTAAAACTCGATCCATGCCTAGAAAACCGATGCCCAGACCGCATGGGCAGGCTCCTATGCCTAAAAACAAATGATAAGAATGGCTGAAGACCTTATTACTTTAATCAGGGGAAGCTACCCTTCCCACTCTAAGAGACCTAGGACTGATTTTCCTTCTGATTCTTCTGATCAGGATTCTAAAATTTCTGCTTTCTCTGTTGACCAGGATTTGCCCTTATCTACCTGTGAGGATTCTGATGCAGAGGACTCCATTCCCTCTGCTTCCTCTCCAGAGGATTTTTATTTTCATGAAACCTTGCATACTCTTAGGGAGCATTTTCACTGGGAAAGCCAGGATTACTCTGACTCCAAAAAGAGGCTTAGGGAATTCTTACTCCTGCCTCAACACAGGCCTTTAGCTATCCCTCCTGTACTGGACATTGTAGAGGATGCCTTATCGGAATCTAGCCTGGCCCCTGACTCTTTACCTCCTGCTCCCGGAAAACCTGATAGGTATTACAGGGTACCTGACTCTCACAAGTTCCTCTTTAAAAATCCTACTGCAGATCCTGAGACCATTTCACAGGGACCCAAGGGCATTATGGCTACTACTGCCACAAATCCTACTCCCTCTGATAGAGATTCCAGGGGGAAAGATTGCCCTGCATGCAAAAATTTGGGGAACTCATTACCCAGGACAAATGGGTTTTAAATATATTTTCCCAAGGATACAGATTCCACTTCCACGCCTTACCAACCCCAAACGGTTGGCCAGACCTACCCCCAAATCAGTGGGCAGAGGCTCAAAAGCAAGTTCTCTTTCTTTTAAGCATCAGGGCTATTCAGTGCCTTACCAACCCCAAACGGTTGGCCAGACCTACCCCCAAATCAGTGGGCAGAGGCTCAAAAGCAAGTTCTCTCTCTTTTAAGCATCAGGGCTATTCAGCCTGTCCCAGAAGAAGAATCGGGGCAAGGTTTCTACTCAAGACTTTTCTTGGTACCCAGAAAAGACAGTTCCTGGCGTCCTGTCCTGGACCTATCTACCCTAAACACATTTTTGGAAATCCCAAAATTCAAGATGCTAACTCTTCATCAGCTGCTTCCTATGCTAGGCAAAGATGCCTGGTTGGCAACACTGGATTTATAGGAAGCCTACCTGCGCATCCCAAAAAGGGAATCTTGCAGAAGATACCTACGCTTCAGAGCAGGCTACATGCACTATCAGTTCTCTGCACTGCCCTTTGGCTTATCTACTGCACCCAGGGTATTCACAAAGTGCCTAGCTCCAGTCATTGCATTTGGCAGGCAAAGAAATATTCAAATATGCCCATACCTGGACGATTGTCTGATTCAGGCAGAAAGCCAGGACATACTATTAAATCATCTGGCATTTGTAAAGAAATTGCTGACATCTCTGCAGTGCACCTTAAATGAAAAGAAATCACATATTGTACCCTGCCAACAAATTGTATTCCTGGGAGCAAGCTTGAATACAACTTCCCAGATGGCCTACCTCACTCCAGAGAAACAAGTTCATTTGACAGCCTACTTCAAACTGCTGGCCACAAAGACCCAGCTATCTGCAAGGAAAATACTGCAAGCCCTGGGGTTCATGGCCTCTTGCATTCTACTAATTCCATCTGCAAGACTGCGTATGAGAAAACTGCAATGGTATCTAAAAAGTCTATGGTGTCAACTTCTCAGGATCTAGAATCAATGATTCCTATCATACCTTGTCTACAGATAGAGTTCCTTTGGTGGGCAGAAGACTGCCACCAAAACAAGGGACTACCATTCACTCTACCCCCTGCCGCCCAAACCCTAACAACAGATGCATCAGACTATGCAAGTGGGGCTCACTTGGCAGGGCAGTGCATTCAGGGCAAATGGAACCCAAATCAAATGCACTTGCATATCAATCAAAAAGAAATGTTAGCTGTACAGAATGCTCTGACAGCCTTCAAGGACCACATTCTTCCAGGATAATTATTGGTAAAGACAGACAACACCACTGTTATATGGTATATAAACAAGCAGAGGGTTACTCACTCATACCCTCTCTGCAGACTAGCCATGGCCCTCTGGAACACAGCCTTGAGCTACCAAGTGCACCTACAGGCTCATTTCCTGCCAGGAAAGCTAAATACACTGGCAGACAACCTAAGCAGATATCTCATGGACCCACACGAGTGGAAACTGGAACCAAAGATATTCAACATGTTGAGAAACAAATGGGGGAGCCCAGAGATAGACCTGTTTGCCTCCCCCCAGAACTACCAGTTGGACAAATTCTGCACAAGGACTCCCCACAAACAAGCTTAGAATGTGGATGCTCTGTCCTTCACCTTGAAAAACCTATCAGTTTATGCTTTTTCCCCTCTGCCTCTCCTCTCCAAGGTACTACTAAAGATCAAACAGGACAAACCAAGGACAATACTGATTGCACCAGACTGGTCACGCCAACACTGGTACCCCCTCTTTTGCAGTGTGTCACTGCTGGCACCATGGCACCTGCCTCAGGCCCCTGCCCTGCTGTCCCAGCTGGAGGGCCAGATTCTGCACCCACAGCTTCCAACCCTGAATCTGGCAGCCTGGCTAATTTACCTGATCTCTCCGTTACCATCCCTCAGTAAGCAGGTGGTGGATGTCATTCCGGAGGCAAGGAGGCCTAGTACTAGAAAATTCTATGCTGAAAAATGGAAAATATTCTATTCCTGGAGCCAAACTCAGGGGATGGGCACAGCTGCGCCCAATTTTACCCCATATTCTTTTATACTTAACTGAGATGCTTCACAAGGGCCTTTCCTTTTCCTGCATCAAAATTCATGCCTCAGCCATTTCAGCTCATTACAATACAGAACCACCCCTCTTTTCTCATCCACTGCTGAAGCAATTACTCAGAGGGGCCAAAAACGTAAGACCACCCAGAAGAGCCCCTACTCCAGCCTGGGACCTTAACTTTGTATTGAAAAGCTCACTCTGCCTCCCTTTGAGGCAGCTGCAAATACAGACTTGAAATTCCTTTCCTGGAAAACAGCCTTCCTTCTAGCCATCACTTCAGCAAGAAGGGTGCCTTAATTACTGGCTGTCATGGCAGTGGAGCCTTTCATCATCTTTCATGCTGACAGGATGTCCCTCAGGACTAATCTCTCCTTCATGCCCAAGGTGATATCCAGTGTGACTCTTAATCAGTCCATTCATTTGCCAACCTTCTTTTCTAATCCACAGAACAAAGGGGAACGAATACTGCACTCCTTGGACATGCACAGGCAACTTAGATTTTACTTGGACAGGACTAAGTCTCTCAGGAAATCTGAACAGCTGCTGGCTGCATTTGCTGCAGGGGCAGAGGGGAAGGCCATTTCAAAGTAAACCATTTCTAAATGGATAAGCCATTGCATGAGCACCATGGAAAGCCTACCCCACAGGGGATAAGACCACATTCAACCAGGGCTGAATCTACCTCTACAGCTTTTCTCAGAGGTGTCCCTACCAGAGACATCCTAGAAGCTGCTACCTGGGGTTCTGTACATACCTTCACCAAGCATTACCACTTGCCAGTTTTTTCTAAATCCAGAGCTGGTTTTGCCACTGCAAATGTTCTCCGTGTTTCACTGTTGCAGCCATTACATTTGGGTAATCTGCTGGCAGGTTGTCCTCAGTCGGCCTGAATAACAAAGTCTTGGGTCCTGCTTCGGTTGCTGTCTCTTCTTCCATTATGTCAGGTCATCAGGGATATAAAACATGCAGCTGACGCCATTTTATTTTGTCTTTCTTGCCGTGCGGTGCCCGAAGCAGAAGCAGGTCGCAAGTGCCGGTCGGCCGACTCCTGAATTTTTGCATTCGAGTTTCAGAACCGAAGTCTTCAACTAAAGCTAAGTACCCCGTTGGGGAAACTTTTTCTTGCTCCCTACCGATGTCAGTAAAAGTTAATAATTGCATTACTTGTGGGAAGCAAATACCTCATAAGGATTTTCATTTGTACTGTATTCCTTGTCCAGGCCTGGATCAAAACGTGCCTTGCTGTCAGTTTTGTGCTAGATTTAACCAACGCACTATTAAGTGTCGGTATATTTTTGCTTCAAAATATTTTGGATCCAGATTTAATTACCCTGAAATGTCGTCGGTTAGCAATCCGACTACCGGAGTTCACAAAAAACACAAAGAAAAAGACAGAGACAGACCGTCAAGGTCCAAAACTAATGACGAAGCTTCTCCTAAGCCAGTCGCCAGTTCTCTGGTACTCAGTGAGGCGCTTTCGCAGCCCCTGATACCCACTACTTTTGAGTCGCAGGCCTCTACCAAGACCAATGCAGAGTCTGGTATGCTGCAAGATTCTCAAGTTTTGAACCCGCAGATGTCTCTCCCTTGGATGGGTCCGGAGCCACTGAGCAGGCACCGGCTTCTGAGGGTGTTTTCAGGCCTCAACATTTCTATATAAAACCGACGCCAGCTTCAAAAACTAGATCAAAAACATCTTCTGAGTCTAAAAAACCAATGCATGAGCCACGTGCTCAGGCCCCTATTCCTAAAAAACAGATGATCAAAATGGCTGAGGACTTAATTACCTTGATCAGGAGTTCCCAACCCCCCCTGCTAAGAGGCCTAGGCAAGACACTGATTATGAATCTTCAGATCAGGTTTCCATTTCTTCTGATTCCTCTTCTGATCAGGAATTTTTTTATTCCACCTTATGAGGATTCAGATGCAGAAGAATCCATCCCATCTGCATCTCCTCCTGAGGATTATTCTTTTGGAGAAACCTTGCATACTTTAAGGGAACATTTTCATTGGGAGAGTCAGGATTTTTCTGAATCAAAAAAGAGGCTTAGGAATTTCCTTCTTCTTCCTCAGCATAGGCCTTTGGCAATACCTCCTGTATTAGACATTGTTGATGATGTGTTTTCGGAATCAAGCATGGCTCCTGATTCCCTACCTCTGGCTCCTAGTAAGCCAGACAGATATTACAGGGTTCCTGACTCCCACAAATTTCTATTCAAAAATCCTGCTGCTGATCCTGAGACTATCTCACAGGGTCCCAAAGGTGTAAAGTCCTCTACAGCCAAAAATTCTACCCCCTCTGATAGAGATTCCAGGGCACTGGATAGATGGGGAAAGAAGGTTTATACGTCTGCAACCTTGGCAATTAGGGCCTTAAACTGGCAGGTTCATATGCTTAAATATCAGCAGCATGTTATGGGCTTGTTGAAACAGAAAATTATGTTAATTTCTGATTGTGTGGAAAATAAAGAATTACAGGAATTATTGCATGCAGCAGAACATGTTGGAAGACATACTTTGCAAAGTGGTTTTGATTCCTTGCAGGCCTCTTGCAGGGCCACAGTTACTGGATCTGTGATTAGAAGGCATGCCTGGCTCAAGGAGCAAAATCTGCCTGATCATGTTAAAGCTGAATTGTCGGATGCCCCTTTACAGCATGATATTCTGTTTGGTAATAATTCAGAAGAGGTTTTAAAGAAAATGGAAGACAAAGCTAAATCTATGCAAACTGTAAAAGATTTCTTACAAGTGCAGCCACCCAGGTTCAGTAGGCACTGGCCTACTAAAAATTGGTCCTTTCCTGTGTCCAACAGAGCCTCTCAGGGCAAATCCAGGTGCTCAAAAGGCTCTAGATACCAATCACAGGGTTCTTACAGGTCAAAGCAATAGGGTACTCCAACTCCAAATCTGGAGGAAACAAAGCACAATCCTACAGTAAGCAGTCTCAATGACTTCCCTCTACCTTCAACAAGCACTTATCTTTTGGCAGCCCCCTCGGGGGGAAAATTAGCACTTCATGCTCAAAATTGGCAGTTAATTACCCAGTAGGTATTAAACATACTATCCCAGATGTACAGATTTAATTTCCATACTTTGTCAGTTCCAAACGGTTGGCCAGATCTGCCACAAAATCAATGGGCAGAGGCTCAGAAACAGGTTACGTCCCTCATGGATATGGGGGCTATTCAGCCAGTACCAGAACAGGAAAAAGGTTTTTGATTCAAGACTGTTCCTGGTACCCAGAAAAGACGATGCCTGGCGTCCAATACTGGACTTATCGATTTTGAACACGTTCCAGGACATTCCAAAATTCAAAATGCTGACTTTACAACAGCTACTGCCTATGCTGGGCAGGAACGCTTGGTTAGTGACTCTAGACTTAAAAGAGGCATACCTGCATATCCCAATAAGGGAATCATGCAGAAGATACCTCCGCTTCAAGGCAGGTTTTTTGCATTACCAATTATCTGCACTTCCCTTTGGCTTATCTACTGCACCCAGGGTCTTTACAAAGAGCCTGGCAACAGTAATTGCATTCTGCAGACAAAGAAGCATGCAAATTTATCCTGGACGACTGTCTCATTCAAGCAGAGAACAAGGACATTCTTCTTCAACATCTGGCATTTGTAAAAAGGCTTATAACATGCCTAGGGTACACAATAAACAAAAAGAAATCCCAACTAGTGCCCTGTCAAATAATTACATTCCTGGGTGCAAGCTTGAATACAACTGCCCAGATGGCTTACCTTATGCCAGACAGACAAAGGCAACTGACAGCTTACTTCAAACAGATGGCAACAAAAACCCAGTTATCTGCAAGACAAATTCTGCAGGCTTTGGGGTTCATGGCATCCTGCATTCTACTAATTCCATATGCAAGACTTCATATGAGGAAACTTCAATGGTACCTAAAAAGTTTATGGTGTCAACATTGTCACAGTCTGGAAACTGATTCCTCTCATTCCCTGCCTACAACAGGAGTTTCTTTGGTGGGCAGAGACATGTCACCAAAACAAGAGACTGTCATTCACTCTACCCCCTGCCACCCAAACCCTAACTACAGACGCATCAGACTATGCTTGCGGGACCCACCTGGCGGGGAGATGCATTTTGGGCATATGGAGCCCAAAACAAATGCATCTGCATATCAACCAGAAAGAGATGCTAGCTGTTCAGAATGCTCTGACAGCCTTCAAAGACTTACTTCATCCAGGACAACTACTGATATACACGGACAACACCACTGTTATGTGGTACATAAACAAGCAGGGGGGGTACACATTCCTACCCCCTTTGCAGACTAGCCATGGCATTGTGGAACACAGCTTTGACTTACCAAGTACATATTCAGGCTCAATTCCTGCCAGGAAAACAAAATACTCTGGCAGACGACCTAAGCAGAAATCTTATGGACCCACACGAGTGGAAACTGGATCCACAAATCTTCAGCATGGTAACACAGAAATGGGGGAGCCCAGACATAGATCTATTTGCCTCTCCCCAAAATTATCAACTGGACAAATTCTGCACAAGGACTTATCACCGACAAGCATGGAAAGTGGATGCCCTATCCTTCAGTTGGAAAAACCTATCAGTCTATGCCTTTCCCCCTCTGCCTCTTCTCTCCAAGGTCTTACTAAAGGTCAGACAGGAAAAAACAAAAATGATCCTGATTGCTCCGGACTGGCCTCGCCAGCACAGGTACCCAATTCTAAGGAATATGTCTCACCTCCCTCCTTGGTACTTGCCTCAAATACCTCATCTACTGTCTCAGCAGAACAATCAAATTCTGCACACTCAGCTCCAAACTCTGAACCTTGCAGCATGGCTGATCATTTAATTATTCAAACAACATCTCTCAGTAAATCGTGATGGATGTCATTTTGGAAGCCAGAAGGCCTAGTACTAGAAAATCTTATGCTGATAAATGGAAGAGATTCTGTGCTTTGAACCAAGCACAAGGAATGGACACAGCAAAACCAAATATCCCTCAGATTTTACAGTACTTGACTGAGATGCTTGACAAGGGCCTATCTTTTTCTTCAATATAAATCCATGCCTCTGTCTCCTCGGCTCATTACAACACGGAGCTTTCCCTCTTTTCTCATCCGCTGCTAAAACAGTATCTTAGAGGGGCCAAAAATTTAAGGCCTCCCAGAAGTTCACCAACTCCTGCATGGGACCTCAATTTTGTGCTAGAAAAACTCACCCTGCCTCCTTTTGAACCAGCAGCTACTGCAGATATAACAATTTTATCTTGGAAAACAGCTGTCCTCTTGGCAATCACTTCAGCAAGAAGGGTTTCAAAACTACAGGCTCTCATGGCGGTGGAGCCTTTTATTACATTTTACCCGGACAGGGTGTCTCTCAGGACCAATCCTTCTTTTATGCCTAAGGTGGTATCCAGTGTGGCTCTTAACCAAACAATTCGCCTGCCAACATTTTACCCAAATCTGCAGAACAAGGGAGAACGGATTCTGCATTCATTGGACGTACACAGACAACTAAGATTCTACTTAAACAAGAACAGATCTCTAAGAAAGTTTGAGCAACTACTGGTGGCATTTGCTTCAGGATCAGAGGGGAAGGCTATATCAAAGCAGACTATTTCTAAGTGGATAAGCTATTGCATTCGTTTCTGCTACTTGCACCATGGTAAACCTGTGCCCAAGAGAATCAGGTCACATTCCACCAGGGCTGCCTCTACATCAACAGCTTTTCTCAGAGGAGTTCCAACCAAAGACATTCTAGAAACTGCTACTTGAAGCTCTGTTCATACCTTCACAAAGCATTATCATTTGCCTCTCTTCTCCAAATCCAGGGCAGGCTTTGCCACTGCAGTTCTGCAGGGCCTTATAGCCACTCCTAATGCTATTTAGTTCCATCCTCCCATCCATAGCTTTGGGATTCTACCCAAATGTAATGACTGCAACAGTGAAACACGAAGAACATAGCACAGTTGTGTACACTTATCATAAATGTAGATGTTCGAGTGTATTCACTGTTGCAGTCTGGGTTACCCACCCACCATCCCCCTTTTCTATAACTTCTCTTTCCTTCACTATATTCTAAAGCCTTTGTGGTGTATTTGCTTTTAGATGAAGGTAAAGTTTATGTTGCTAAAAATGCATTTACATATATTGCTGTTTAGATATATATATATATATATATATATATATATATATATATATATATATATATATATATTTCTGCTCCCCATTTGGGGGGCACCTGACATCTGGGGCAGGAAAAACTGAATAAAATGGCATCGGCTGCATGTTTTACACCCCTGACGACCTGATGTCATGGAAGAGGAGACAGCAACCGACGCAGGACCCAAGACTTTGTTATTCAGGCCGACTGAGGGCAACCTGCCAGCAAATTACCCAAATGTAATGACTGCAACAGTGAACACACTTGGACATGTACATTTAAGGTAAGTGTACACTACTGTACTTTTTGCAGGGCCTTATAGCTGGTCCTAATGCTATCTAATTTCCTCCTCCCATTCTTAGCTTTGGGAATCTACCCAAATGTGATGACTGCAACAGTGAAACACGAAGAACATAGTACAGTTGTTTACACTTACAATAAATGTAGATGTTTGAGTGTATTCAGTGTTGCAGTCCTGGTTATCCTTCCTCCAGCCTCCTGACTTCTATTGACTATACCTCTGTTCTTGTTTACTATGCTTAAAGCTTTTTGCTGTATTTGCTTTTTTGTTGGAGGTGTAACTTTGTATATAATTGCTAAACTGATGTAATGCTGTCGGCTGCATGCTTTATACTCCTGACTATCTGACGTCATGGAAGATGAGACAGCAACCGACGCAGGACCCAAGACTTTGATAATCAGGCCGACTGAGGGCTACTGCAAGCAAATAACCCAAATGTGATGACTGCAACAGTGAATAGACTCGAACATCTACATTTATGTTAAGTATACACAACTGTACTTTGCCTTCTCTGGTGTTTTTTTTTCCAAGGGACTGGATATTAATTCCATTCCATTCCTGAGGTTGCTACTTGGTCATCAGTTCATACCTTCACCAACCAGTGTAAGTTGGATGTTATTTCCAGGGCTAGAGCTGGATTTGCCAGGGCTATCCTGCATGGGTTTCTGGAGACCTCTTCATTGCAGTCCTCCTCCCAGGTTTCTTCCTGAGCTTTTTTACTCTGCCTTGTGTTAGGAGTACGGCAACAATGATATGGAAGGATGTAGTACAGTTATTTAAAATCTTACCATAACAGTAGATGTCCTTCTGCTCAGTGTTGCAGTATTTGTTCCCTCCTTCCTCCCCCCTCTGGTCTAGCCTGCTCTTTCTTGCCCTCCTGGACAGAGGGGTTCTTCTACCTTTTCTCCTTCTGAATGTACATGTTCTCTCTTGTCCCCAAGGATATGCTGTTTCTTCTGAGGCTTTTTCAGTTCTGAGTGTGTGTGTCTGTACGTCACTTGTATGCCCTATGCCTTGAGTACAGAGCATAAGTGTGACCTACAACACCTGTAAGTGCTAAAGCCTTTGGTATATTGGCTAGACTTTTGGCTGTCTTTGGCAGGAGAGCCCTTCTGTTAGGTGTAATGCAATAGTGAAGAGAAAGGAGATCTACTGTTATAGTAAGATTTTGCAAAACTGTACTTTCTTGACTTTATTGAAAATAAGTAAATCCCCCCCATTCCTCCGCTTGTAAAGTGTCTCAGTCATTTAAGAAGAAAAGGGTTTTAAGGCAGCATGGTGGCTGACTGATAAGACCTGTGCCTAGTAGTTATTTGCTGTTTGGTTCAAACCAGGGGTGTAGCCAGAGATTTACATTTTGTACTCAAACCTAATGTTGCCCCCAATGCCAACTATCATTTTAAAAATGTACTGACCTCTCAAAATGCTACTCCCAGATATATAGGAAAAAGTGCATTAATTTCAAATGTTACCAGTTTTATTCTTAAAAAGCTTGTTTTAAAAGGGGTATTTGTGTGAAAAATAATTATTTGTATACCTGTATACTACAGATATTCATTTACACAGTCCTAAACATTCAGTGCTTTTTGAGTGTTGACATTTACAAGGTATGCTCAGAAAAAAAATGTACTCATTTGAGTGCACTGTGTATGCCTAGCTACATCCTTAGTTCAAACAAGACTTCAAATTTCTGTCAGTGGAGTTTGGGGTTTATTTGGATACTTTAGTTCCATTCAGCCTCCTAAAAGCATGCTGGTGGATTGGTTATATGTGCTCTTCTTTCTTTTTCAGCCATGACCCATGATTAGCCCACTTTCCCAGTTAATAAATGACACATTTTTTTTCCTGGATGCTTTTTTCACCATGCCTATTGACCATCAAACCACTCCGTGTCTGTGTTAGCCCATTTGTTCCACGCATCCTGTGTACCTACAGTGAGTGGGAGAGCCAACCAAAAAGGCCATAATACAGGCAGCCATGGAGGTGATTTGTTCCATTGCCAGCATCCCAAAATGTATGCTTGTTATGGCCTTAACCCCAGCACCCTGACATCCTCTACCCTCCCCATACATAACTCTGAGGGCTCCTATCACTGACTTGGGATTGACAAGTCTCTGTCCCCTACCCTTATCTTGGCCTCTGGTGTCTTGGAAGCATCCACTTGTACAAAAGTAATTGACTGACCAGAGGTCACCATCTTCATTTCCCCTCAGATGGACAAGCCAGTGTAAGCTGTTAACTCTCACCTTCCCCTTGCCTGGCTGTTCCATCATCAGAGCCATAAACTGAGCTGAGGTTATCTGTATAGATAGGCAAGGCTTTATCTTTGTATACTACAGAGCCATGCAGTTAGGAAATGATAAATAACATAAAGATAGCCAAACTTCACATAAGACATGTCAAACGTAAAGCTACTATGGCCTAAGAGGGCTTTTGTATAGTTGACTCTTTAATAATCTTGATTGTCCCCCTAAAGTAGCACTGGTTGGTGGACAGTTATCCAGGCCAGGTTTGCTTTGTTCTGAAGAGACATCATTCAGATCATATAGATTCTGGACATCACCAAGAGTTGCTATGCTGCAAATTGCTTAAGCTACCTTTTGACACATTCTTATTTTGCAGACAAGTGGGTGCCAGAGGAGATACTGATGCTGTCTCAGTCAGTGTTTGCTTAAATTGCAACAGAGTCTGTTTCAGCAAGGAAAGTAAATATGATGGGGAGTTGATACCATCCTTTATGTCTGTTTTGTGACATTTTGCAATACTGCTCTTTAAGCCCTGCTGCCACTGCTTCGGGCAGGACTTTCAAATGCCATCGGTAGTTTTAATGAATGTCTGTTGGCACATTAAGGAGCTGCACAGGAATTTCCTGTGCTTTGTTGTAGGTAAATCTCAGTTCCAAATGAGGATGTTGACATCTCTTATGACTCTCCAAGGATCTTTACCTTAGCATTAACTGTAGTAGCAGAGGCCCTCCTGCAGAGCAGACTTCTGGTGTTTAGCAACCTGCACAACTCATTGTGGGGGGCTCCCACCATGGATTATTAGATGGTGACTGTATTCTCATTGTATTGAATGCATTCAGTTGAAGCTTTATCTGGCAGAAGTCTTTCCTTCTTACAGTGCATATTTATTTTACAGAGGTGATTCATTGTGTGGATCCACTTGGAGGTAACCAGAAACAGACGGAACCAGGAACCTAAGGGTTTGGTGTGCTATAGTGCATCAGTTGCATATATACCTGCTTATTTATTTATGATTGTTAACCAAGTAGATAGCCCAATCTTAAATGGATCTTTCAGATGCGCCAGATATATAATTTTGCTAATAACAGTAAACAACGTAAGCAATGTTGATAGAACTTGGATACAAGTTGCAGCAGCACAGTTCTTTCTGATGACTCATTCAATAGTGTCTTGTTGAAATCAGTTTTATTAATGCTATCTGATTATTTTATCGCTGGAATCAGTTTTATTAATACTACCTGATGATTTTATCGCCGGAATCAGTTTTATTAATGCTACCTGATGGTGGTGCAGTGGTTAATGCTGTTGCCTCACAGCAAGAGGTTCTCTGGTTCGATTCTCGGCCAGGGTGCCTTCTGTGTGGAGTTTGCATCTTCTCCCTGCGTTCGCGTGGGTTTCCTCCGGGTACTCCGGTTTCCTTCCACATTCTAAAGACATGCATCTGGAGCATTTCTCCCCGGGCCTCCGTTGAAAACAGGATCTGTGGAACCTAGTCAGACTTTCCCGGTCAACAAATGTTAAATAAAAATAAAAAATAAAATGTTATCTCTCTGAATTTGGTTTATGTCCTAATATGTACAAATTTGTTGGCTACTGTCAAAATTATCCATGTCTTTGACATTTATTCTGATAAATAAGTTACCAGTTTGTTTTGATGTGCAAACAGTTTACTATAACTGGCTGCATAACTCATAGAGGTGAAACCTTGGCTGTTACCCAGATGATCAGGTAGCAGTCTGGGCCTGGAATAGCTAACTGGAGAGGGTGGAAATGAGCTTGTAACATCAGCTCAGCCATCCTCAGGTCCCTTGAGATTAGAGCCTCTACTGCAGGGAATAGGAGAAAGAGCTTGCTTTGATTCATTGAGCTTGTAAATTTGGGCCTTGGCCTGGAATAGCTAACTGGAGAGGGTGGAAATGAGCTTGTAACATCAGCTCAGCCATCCTCAGGTCCCTTGAGATTAGAGCCTCTACTGCAGGGAATAGGAGAAAGAGCTTGCTTTGATTCATTGAGCTTGTAAATTTGGGCCTTTGCCTGTACTGCTGCTGGTGCATCCTTTCTAGTGTCTTCCTCTTCTGACAGTATGTTAGGCTGCTCCCTTAGTGAAGTGCACATGATGATCTCCTTCCCTCATGGGAAGCCCTTTTTCTTTGACCAGTAACCAAGTGATGTTCTTCGTTTTCCATTGCTGCAGTCCTAACTATTGGGTATAGTCCGCGTCCCGTCGGCCCGAATACCAGAGTATAAGGCTGACGTCGGTCAGGGCGCATTAGACTGACGTCAGTACGTCAGGGTACTAATGCGCATGACCGACGTCATATCCTCAGTCTTTTTTGCCGCATGGTCCGATGCAGAAGCAGTTTTGCGAGTGCAGGTTGGCGTTCTGAAATATTTCCGAAACCGGAGTTTCAGACCGAAACAGAGTTGGCTAAGTACCCCGTTGGGGAACATTTTGGTTTTTCTTGCCTCAGTATTTTACCGGATGTCAGAAAAAGTGAATAACTGTATTTCTTGTGGGAAACAGATACCTCATAGGGATTACCATACCTTGTGTATACCTTGTTTAGGGCCTGAGCACGACGTTGTTGGTTGCCGCTCTTGTGCTAGGTTTAACAAACGCACTATTAAGAGGAGGTTAGACTGTGCCAGGTTAGTGTTTGGGAAGCGTTGCAATTATAAAATGCCGTCGGATGCTCCGACGCCCGCTTCGTCAAGAAGCGCAAGGACAAAACAGTGAAGCCTAGGGTTGATGAACCGGCAGTCCCGGACGTCGGTTCTTTAGAAGGCTCAGTGGAGCCAGAGATTTTGCCAGGAGTTTCCATGGAGTCCCAGGCAGAAACTTTACTGTTACAGGATGTGCCTTCTCAGGAGGTAGGCCAGGCTGAGGGGGCTTCTCAGGTAACTGTTCTTCCCTCTCTTCCCAAGGTAGTTAGAGCCTCTCCTTCTGTTGCCAAAACTTCTTTGAGAGGTAGGCCTAGTTCAGCTTCAGTGGGGGCTTCTCCTAGCATTTCGGGTTCTGTACCTAAGAAACATATGCTTAAAATGGCAGAAGATTTGATTACTATGATTAGAGGTTCTATGCCCCGCCTGATAAGAGGCCTAGGGTGGAACCGAGTTTGATAGTTTTGAACAGTGTTCAGAGGCTTCAGAGTCTTCTCGGAAGACTTGCAGGAGTATCCTACTTATTCTGATTCTGATGTGGATGATTCCACTCCTACAGCTTCTCCTCCTGAGGATTTCTCATTTTCAGAGACTCTGCATTCCATGAGGGAGCACTTTAAATGGGAAGGCCAGGATTACTCTGATTCCAGGAAAAGGCTTAGGGAATTCTTGTTTTACCCCAGCATAGGCCCTTAGCTATTCCTCCTGTGTTGAATGTGGTGGAAGATGTTTTGCAGAGGCTTCCCTGAACCCTGACTCTTTGCCTCCTGCTCCTGTTAAGCCTGATAGGTATTATAGGGTGCCCGAAGCTCATAAGTATTTGTTTAAGAGTCCTAGGGCGGACCCAGAAACTATTTCTCAAGGGCCTAAAGGTGTTAAAGCTTCTGTGGTTAAAAATCCTGTTCCCACTGATAAAGAGGCAAGGGCTTTGGATAGGTGGGGAAAGAAAGTGTATACTTCTTCCACTCTAGCCATGAGAGCATTGAATTGTCAGTTTCACATGCTAAAATATCAGAATTATCTTCTTTCACAATTGAAATCTAAGGTGGATGCTTTGGCGGAAGGTATTGAGTGTAAAGAGTTGCTGGACTTGGTTCATGTGTCTGAACAAGTGGGTAAGCATTCTTTGCAATGTGGTTTTGATGCTGTACAGGCCTCCTCGAGGGTGGCTGCTACTAGTTCTGTTCTTCGCAGGCATGCCTGGTTGAAGGATCAGAATTTAGCTGAGCATGTTAAGACAAGGATTTTGGATGCTCCTTTACAGTCTGATGTGTTGTTTGGATCGCCTGTGGAAGCAGTTTTAAAGAAAATGGAGGACAAAGCTAAGTCTATGCAAACTGTTAAAGATTTTTGCAGGTGCAGCCACCAAGTTTAGTAGAAATTGGCCTGCTAAGGGGTGGACATATCCTGCTTATGATTCCCAGTCTAGGGGTAGGTCTAGACGTGGTAGGGGCAGGGCTCAAGGTTCTTTTAGGCCTAGAACAGGGAGTTCACCTGCTCAGACTTCTGGTGAGGGCAGGGGTCAGTCCTTTCGTAAACAGACCCAATGACCTGTCTTTTCAGCTGCCAGTAGATTCCCGTCTGGCAGCTCCTTTGGGAGGAAGACTGTCTCTTTTCAAAGAAAATTGGGATTTAATTACTCAAGACAAATGGGTGTTGGATATCATTCACCACGGTTACAGATTTTATTTCCACACAATGCCCCTTTCAAAGGCATGCCAGACGTTCCTCCTCCACAAAGAAAAGAGGCTCACAAGCAAGTTTCTCAGTTACTCCAGATAGGGGCCATTCAGCCAGTACCTGTATCAGAAAGGGGCCTAGGATTTTATTCTCGCCTGTTCCTAGTACCAAAGAAGGGGAACACGTGGAGACCAATTTTGGATTTATCTCTCCTCAACACTTTTCTGGACATTCCCAAGTTCAAGATGTTGACGTTACAACAGCTTTTACCTCTGCTGGGCAAAGATCACTGGATGGTAACTTTAGATCTCAAGGAAGCTTACCTTCATGTGCCTATAAGGCTAAGTTGCAGGAAGTATCTGCGGTTTCGAGCTGGAAATTCTCATTATCAGTTCTCTGCATTGCCCTTTGGCTTATCTACTGCCCAGAGTATTCACAAAGGTTCTGGCTCCAGTGATAGCTTACTTCAGGCTTCAAGGAATTCAAATCTATCCTTACTTGGACGACTGCCTGATTCTGGCTCAAGAAAAGGAAGACCTTCTACAGCATCTGGAACATGTCATAGCAGTGCTAAGATGCCTAGGGTATTCTGTGAACGAAATAAAGTCCAGTCTAGTACCCTCTCAAGACATGTGCTTTCTGGGTGTGAGACTGAATACAGCAGCCCAGATGGCCTTTTTAACCCCGGACAAACAAAAGAGTCTATCACTTTACTTCCATCAACTATCTCATCAGTCCGTGCTGACTGCAAGGACAGTCCTTCAAGCATTAGGGTTCATGGCATCTTGTATTCTGGTGCTTCCCAATGCCAAACTGCATATGAGGAAGCTACAATGGTATCTCAAAATGTATGGACACAGCACTGCCAGGATTTGGACACTGTCATTCAAATAATACCTTGCCTTCAAAAAGAATTTTTATGGTGGGCTCAGGAATGTCACCTAAACAAGGGACTCTCTGTGACCCGGCCAGAGGCGAGTCAGATTTTAACGACAGATGCCTCGGACATTGCTTGGGAGCTCATCTAAATGGAAAGTGGATACAAGACAAGTGGCCTGCCAGACTACAGCATCTACATATCAACATGAAGGAGATGTTAGCAGTCCAGTTTGCATTAATGGCTTTCAAGGAGTTACTTCTTCCAGGGCAGGTGTTGATTCTAACAGACAACACAACTGTCATGTGGTACATCAACAAGCAAGGGGGAACACATTCTTATCCTCTATGCAGGCAAGCAATGATTTTATGGGAGACTGCGGTAAGCTTGCAACTAACTCTTCAGGCAAGGTTTCTGCCGGGAGCACAGAACTCCTTAGCAGATGTGTTAAGCAGACAAATCATGGATCCCCACGAGTGGAAACTGGATCTCCATGTATTTCAAAAATTGACAGTGTCATGGGGAACTCCAGACATAGATCTGTTCGCTTCTCCACTAAACCACCAGCTGCCACAGTATTGCACAAAGGGGTTTCATCACACAGCTTGGAAAGTGGATGCTCTGTCTTTCAGTTGGAAAAACCTTCATGTGTATGCCTTTCCTCCTCTGCCTTTTCTTCCAAAGGTACTATTAAAGGTCAGACAAGACAGGCCAAGGATGATTTTGATAGCTCCAGATTGGCCTCGGCAACACTGGTACCCACTACTACGGAGTCTGGTAAGGAAGCCTCCATGGCCTTTACCTCTGATTCCTCATCTGTTATCTCAGAAGGATGGTCATCTGCTCAATGTCAAGCTTCACTCTCTTCATCTAACAGCCTGGCATCTTCTGTGTTGACACACAGCAGGTCTCAACTTCCTCAACAAGTTTTAAATGTGATTATGGAAGCTAGGAGACCTAGTACAAGGAAAGTGTACGCAGAAAAATGGAAGAGGTTTTTATTTTGGAGTACAGCAAAGAATTTGCAGGTTTCTGAGCCTAATTTGAGTGTGGCTCTTCAATACCTTACTGAGTTATTGGACAAAGGTTTGTCCTTCTCTTCCATTAAGATTCATGCTGCAGCAATTTCAGCTCACTATGATTGTGACCCACCATTGTTTTCGCATCCTTTGTTCAAGCAGTTTCTTAGAGGGGCAAAGAATATAAGACCCCCACGTAGAGCTCCTACTCCTGCTTGGGATCTCAATTTTGTGTTGGAAAACTTACTCTACAACCTTTTGAGCCTGCGGCTACTGCTGAATTGAAATACTTGTCATGGAAGACTGCTTTTCTGTTGGCTATTACTTCTGCAAGAAGGGTGTCTGAGTTGCAGGCCCTTATGGCAGTAGAGCCATTTTTGATTTTCCATAAGGATAGGGTATCATTACGCACTAATCCTTCCTTTATGCCTAAGGTGGTTTCTAGTGTGGCTTTAAACCAAACTATTCATTTGCCTACTTTTATGCAGACCCCAAAATAAAGGGGAAAAGATTTTGCACACTTTAGATGTACACAGGCAATTGCGTTATTATTTAAGCAGGACTAAGGATTTTAGGCAGTCTCAGCAGTTGTTTGTTTCTTTTGCTTTGAGTTCACAGGGCAAGCCTGTGTCAAAACAAACTATTTCTAGGTGGATTGGCTTTTGCATTGCATTTTGTTATTCCCATCATGGCAAGGAGATTCCAGCTGGGATTAGGCCTCATTCCACTAGGGCTACTGCCACTTCAACAGCATTTCTAAGGGGGTGGCAACTAAGGATATTTTGGAAGCAGCTACTTGGAGTTCAGTGCATACTTTCTCTAAGCATTATCACCTTCCTATCTACTCTAAGTCTAGGGCTGGTTTTGCCACAGCTGTTTTACAAGGCATGTTGTCAGCTCCTACTTCTTTATGATTTGCCAGCCTCCCTTACCTCTGCTTTGGGATTCTACCCAATAGTTAGGACTGCAGCAATGGAAAACGAAGAACATAGTACAGTTTTGTACCTACCATAAATGTAGATGTTCGAGGATTCCATTGCTGCAGTCCAATTTTCCCTCCCTCCTTCCCCTCTGTGTTTAGGGGTGGTTGTGTAGGTGAGTTTACATGCTTATATTTTTGTATATATTCTTGTATATATTGTACATGTTTTTGGTGCAGGTATTTTGGGCCTTGTCTTTTTAGGGTCTTCTGACATCTGGGGCAAGAAAAGACTGAGGATATGACGTCGGTCATGCGCATTGGTACCCTGACGTACTGACGTCAGTCTAATGCGCCCTGACCGACGTCAGCCTTATACTCTGGTATTCGGGCCGACGGGACGCGGACTATACCCAATAGTTAGGACTGCAGCAATGGAATCCTCGAACATCTACATTTATGGTAGGTACAAAACTGTACTTTTCCAGGCTCTCGTAGCACTTCTCATTCCCTTGGACATCATATGGTTGACCTCTCTGGTGTAGCATTTGGAGACTTAAGGAAGGGAAACCTCCTTGACTGGATTAGCAGAATTACTCCCTATGTGGGTTGCTCCAGAAGTGGGATTCTGTTAACTCCTTTATGACCAGCAAGACAGAATGGCAGGAGGTGTGTCATAACCCCTTTGGTGGGATTTGAAGGTTCCCTATTTTGTACTGGACTGTGGCTCATCTTATTAGAATGCTTTTTATTGAAGTTGGCTTTGTGGCTCTATCTTTCTGTCCCTTTCTGGTTTTATCATGCTCCCACGAGACAGCAGTGTCACATGTTGTCCCAAAAAGCCAAATTCAATAAAAAAAAATTATAATAATGACAGTGGGATAATAATTTATTATGTAAGTAAAATGTTGTGCCTCTGTCATTAGCAAGACAATACAAACACACACTTGCGCATCTCCAGACATCATTTCCTATACACACATACACACACGCGCGCGCATTTCCATACATCATTTCCTCTATACACACACACACACACACACACACACACACACACACACACACACACACAAAACCTTGCATTTCCATACATAATTTCTTATATATATATATATATATATATATATATATGTGTGTGTGTCATATATGTGTGTGTGTCTATATATATATATATATATATATATATATATATATATATATATTTACACACACACACACACACACACACACACACACACACACACACACACAAGTCTCCCGACATAATTTCCTACACACACACACACACACACACACACACACAGTCCCAATAACACAGCTTAACAACCTAATTTTCAGACTAAAGCAAGTTCTTCACAGAATGTTCATTATGAAATGCAGGAACTCAAAAGTCTACCACATTTTAAGAAAGCAATTTTGTATGCATTACTGAGAAAAGTATGTTATGTCATTTGGATCAGTGCCCTGTAAATGTCAACAAATGAAATACATAAATAAAAGTACTACCCAATTTTTGTAAACTGCTAGCTTTGACATACACCAACAGTATAAATACTTAAGGAACAAAATACTTATGCACATTTACTGGTATTACACAACAGTGTTATACAAACCACCATTTTTTGGTAGCAGTTGGCATGCATTTTATGCATGTATCAAACCTATAAATTAGTGCCTAAGATGACAACGTTAAGAGGTTATCCACAGATTTTCGTTTACATAACATAAAAAAGACAGAAGACGATTTGTAGAGCTTGTAAATCAGCTGTTATTTTGGTAAGGGGAACAAGCAATATTGCTGGTGGCTTATTCCAGGATTTTATGGTTAAATTGTACATTAACTGACAAATTGGAGTGCCTTTTTTTTTTTTTTTTGCATTTTCAAGAAAGTAAAGTTTGCATATACAATGGGAAATACAACTTTTTAAATAAAATCTGCAAGGACTATAGCAGCCTTTATAATATCTGCCAACTGCAGTTAACTATCAGTTGCTCCCCAGTGTTTCTGTCTCCTTCACATGCACATTTTCCCCTTTTCTTGTAATGGATTCTGTATGATTTGTGTATTCCCTTGCTGACCGGCTCCTGTATCTCAAACTGAGATAGTATCCAAACATTATGCAGGTATTTATTTGGATTGAATGAATTGTTTATGCAATATGTTTTTCCTTATATTTTCATATGTACTTTGCTGTACAGTTGTGATAGCAGTGGACATTTTGGGCCAGGTTTGGATTTTTGACGAAGGATTGTTAAGCGTTTTTTGATAATGTTTATATTCACACACACACACACATAAACCGAGTCCCACAAATACAGCAGTACAAGACTGCTTCTAATCAGGGACACTTTTAAAACATTCGCTTGAGAGATGACAGAATAAGTGAGTTTGAGTTAATATACATTTTCTAAAATAAAAGAAAGCTCCTCTGTGGTTCTGTCACGTTCCTGGCAAGACAGGGGAAAAAACGGCAAGCTTCTCGCTGGCGTTTTTTCCACTGTCTGTCTAATTGTCTTCTTACTATGTTTATCAAGGAAAGTCACAGAAGGGTGGCAGGTTGGCATAATGGTTAAGGTGTTTACCTTATAGACACACAAGGTACAGTGTTTGATTCTTACATGGGGTAACTGGTTAGGCTTAAAATGGCCTGAAAGGTTAGTTAGCCTAGTACTAACCTATGAACCACAGAGAGACATATTTTAGTTAAAAACTAAAAAGGAATGAAGTATAAAATAAAATAAAATCTTCTTCTTCTTCTTTCAGCTTTTCCCAGTTAGAGGTCACCACAGTGGATCACCTGTCCACTCATGATTGGCAGTGGAGTTTTACGGTGTTGAGTTGCCAGCCCGGCACCCAACCTTCCACAGAAGGCACACACACACACTCACACCTAGGGCCAATTTGGAGTGTCCAAATACACCTATAGCATGTCTTTGGGATGTGGGAGGAAACCCACGTGATCACAGGGAGGACATGCAGACTCTGCACAGAAGGCACCCCAGCTAAGGATCGAACCAGAGAACCTCTTGCTATGAGGCAACAATGCTAACCACTGCACCACTGTGGCCGCCCATAAAATAAAATACAGGAGTGATAATTGCAGAATTACTGTTGTATTTTACTTAAAAAATAAAACATTAAAATATAAAAAAAGATTTTTTTTTAAATAAAGAATGCTTTTTATTGAGTCGCTCTAAAAATTGAAAAATAAGGAAGAAGAATGAAAACTTTGCAAAAGAAACACAGACCAGCTGATTTCAGAAAAGCATTTGAGGTTGATTTTCCTGATTTTGTTATTGAGGTAGCAGAAGTAGTAGGAATCAGCAAAACCAACCTCAAATGCTTTTCTAAAATCAGCTTGCCTGTGTTTCTTTTGCAAAGTTTTCACTCTTCCTTATTTTTCACTTTTTAGAGCAACTGAATAAAAAGCATTCTTTATTAAAAAAAATCTTTTTTTTATATTTTTATTTTTACATATGCAGTTTCTTAACCTGGGCCTCAATTGGTAACCAGAAGATGTGGATCACTTTGCCTTCTGGTTGGATTCCTCCTTGGACCTGGTCAGAGCTGGATTCATAATGACTACACGAGTGCTTTTTCTCTGATGGGCAGTAATTTGTATTAGTTGCATTGATAACCATTTTCATTAGATCAAGTATAAACTTTTTGCCACCGAAACCTCCCCCCATAAGCAGGGAGCCTTTATCCCCCTAACTTATGTATATATACAGTGGTACTCATCGTTAATTGTAAATTTAATTAATCTTTTCCAGATCCCCAGAAAATCCACATTTTGTAAGGCATTATATGCATTAATGGAGTTTTATTTTTCTAATAAACAGTATAACATCAGTAATAAACAGTATAACTTCACTTTTAAACAGTACATTATAAGTTCACACATAAACAGTATAACTTTAAATTTTAAGTTTGTATAACTTTGATGGCCTAAATAGATGGTGGTGAGGAAGATGGTAAGGAGGAGAGCTGTTGCTGTTTGGAAGGAGAGTCCCCTTCCATAAAAACTTTGGCCAGCTGCCCTTCAGGGGTTCTTTCTCTTTCTGTTTTCAGTCTCTTATCACCACTGAACTTTGCTTGAGACTCATCAGCTTTAATTTTCACTAGAAACCTATCCAATGATGCTTGTTTTTGCCTGTGTTTTAAGATGCCTCTAAAGTGGGACATTGTTTGATCATTGAGAAAATTAACGTTGCAGCTTGTTAGAGCTTTGTCAGGGTGATATTTTTCCACAAAAGTTTGCACTTCCACCCATTTTGCACACATTTCCTTGATGAACTGGAGGCATTCTCCCTTACCTCCTCTTCTCCTGAAGACAGTTCCTCATCCACTATCTGTAGCTGGTCCCTCTGAAGCTCCTGCAGCTCCTCCGTGCTGAGCTCTTCTTTATGCTCCTCAGCTGACTCCTCCACATTATCTACATTGACCTCCAAGCCCATGGACTACTCTAGAGTCACTATTTCCTCCACAATACGTGTAGGCCTAGGCTTAGTCTCAAAGCCTTCAAAGTCCCTTTTTTGTTACAGCTTCTGGACACAATTTCTTCCAGGCAAAGTTCAGGGTCCTGTGAGAGACCCCCCCCCCAGGCTTTATCAATAAGATTTAGGCAGTGGAGGATATCAAAATGTTTTTTTCCAGAATTCTGTCAAGATCAACTCTGTATCTGAAGTCACTTCCAAGCACCTCTGGAAAAGTGCCTTTGAGTACAGTTTTTTTAAAATTAGAGATGACCTGCTGGCCCATGGGCTGGATTAACGGAGTTGTGTTAGGGGGCAAGAACCTCACAGTGATGAAGTTAAACTCTTCCAACAAGTTGCCCTCCAAGCCTGGAGGGTGAGCAGGAGCATTGTCCAAAACAAACAGAGCCTTCAGAGGCAAATCTTTTTCCAGTAAACATTTTTTTTCAGAGATGGGACAAACACTTCACTCATCCACTCCATGAAGAAACATCTGGTGACCCAGGCTTCACTGTTAGTCCTCCACATCACACGTAACTTGCTTTTTATCAAAATATTTCTTGAAAACTTGCAGGTTTTGACTGTTGTAGACTAGCAGAGGCTTACATTTTAAAATCCCAACTTGCATTCCCAAGAACAACAGAGTTAGCCTCTCCTTCATTGGCTTGTGCCCTGGTAATGCCTTCTCTCGAGTGGTGTAGGTCCTGTTGGGCATTTTTTTTCCAGAACAAGCCTGTTTCATCACAATTGAACACTTGTTGGGGAATAAAACCCTCAGCCTCTGCATACTTCTTAAACTCTGAAGAAATTCATCAGCAGCTTCTTTGTTGGCACTGGCTCCCTCTCCATGTTGCACTACACTGTGTATACCACTTCTCCATTTAAAGTTTTCCAACCACCCAATTTTGGCTTTAAACACTTCACTACTCTCAGCACTCATTCCAGGTTTGTTTTTCAACAAATCAGCATGCAACACTTTTCCTTTTTCACAAATCATGGCATGTAAAGTACTATCACCAGCTAACTGTTTTTCATTTATCCAAATCAACAACAATTTTTCCACTTCCTCTGGTGTCTGTGATCTTTGTTTGGTCACAGCTTTCTCTCCTTTAGCAACATCAGCTGCTTTGATGGCCTCTTTAATTTTCATGATGGTGGAGATGGTTGTTGGCATTCGGTACTGTAGCGATATCAGATACGTGGATACAACTGTCATATTTCTCTATTGTCTCTTTTTTTCCTGCTCTGTCGTGGTTCTAACTAATTTTCTTTTCTGTTGGCTGTTATCACTAGTTTTCTTAGAAGCCATGATTGTACAGTACTGTATTTATTCACACAAAGAATAACAAGCAAACACAAGAAAGTGTACAGTGGACCTATTCTAGCAAGGGTGGCGAGTACCAAGACAATTTTTTTCTCATCAGAATGTGACAAATACCAAATTTGACAAGTTTTGAAGGCTGACTAGTACCAAGGTACCACTGTACTAACTCTGTGGTCACAAAACAATGGAGAAAAAAGAAAAGTCATGCTTTGCTGAAGGTATTGTTCATGGTAACCATTTCTCACTATTGGCACTTGACCAACGTTCCTTCAGAGATTTGTAGTGTTGCTGTCAAGAATATTCCTGCCCCAACTAGTATGGTGATTTCTGTCTTCCTCTTAATGCCCAGTTGAGGTCTTTTTCCCAACCAGATACCGTGTTGTCTTTAAGGTTCTTTAGAAAGGTAGAAACTGCTGGAAAGCCATCTCAAGTTTAAGTGGGACTGGTGCTCCACATGGATGGAGTGCTACCTTGTACCACCACAGTCAGCGTATTGCAGGTGTCTGTTGCTTAGTTTTGGTTATCCCTTCCTTTGGCCTGCTTTTCAAAGGGGCAAGATTAAGGCAGCCTCGGCTGTTCAGACTTCCCCTTCCTTGTGTGTGTGTGTGTGTGGGGGGGGTGCTGATATTGCTCCCTTTTGGAGACCGTTTCACCTTGGAAGCTTGAATTTCATGTTCATAGGCTTGTGTGTCTGCTGCTGGGTCCTTGATCCAATGGGAGGGGTGTTTATCCATTGTTTGCCTTCCTTCCAGATGGATTTGCTTCTCTGGAATGTCTTAAATGTTTAGACTTGCTGGGGAGTGCTCTTTCTTTTCTTGAGTGAGAGTCATTTTCTTTTTCCTGAAAATGTTTTTTTCCATGGACAAATCCATCTTTACCCAATTCCTTGTGCTTGATGCAAATTAAAAGAGATGATGAGCGCTCTCTCACCTCCATTGGAGTTCAGCACCGTATAACTGTCCCAAGTGGATCTGCTGTGAGCTGTGTGAATTAAGAGATTGGCTGAATGTTTATTTTGTTGCTGTCAGGTGTGTGTGTGTGTGTGTGTGTGTGTGTGTGTGTGTGTGTGTGTGTGTGTGTGTGTGTGTGTATGTGTGTGTGTGTGTGTGTGTGTTTGTGTGTGGTGGTGGGCGGGTGAAGACTTTAGTTGCCTTTGCCTCTTGTCAGTGTCAGTTGGACTGTTTGCTCCATTAGGTATCCCACCAATTGGCTCTGGCTGTAGTCTGCCCCCTCATGAGTAATTCATGCAGTGGTTGTTTGCCCTGTCATGTGCCTGGTCACTGTAACCCCTTGCGCCCATGATATTTCCCTCTCAGACAGATTTCCCATCTGAAGTCATGTAGTTAGATCTTTCACACTGGTCAACCTTGATGTTATTATTGATGCCTTCCTTCTGCCCTAGTGGTATTACTTCTTAGGATTCAACCCAGCCATGAAGTCCATCAAGGAATGTCCTTGATGTTCGATGTAGTGGATACATGCAGCCCTCCTTCATGTATGCGTGGTCAGTCCTTCCCTCCTCCTGGCCATTACTGTTGTATTTTCCTGTAAATCAGCCAAACATAAACTTTGTATGTCACTTGTCAGCAGGGGGGATACTAAATCTTCATTGTTCTTAGTTTGCAGGATAGTGTTCACTGGTGCAGTGGTGGCAAACTATTGTGTGAAATGGGCAAGCTCCCTTATGTAGTCAACTCATTATGTCACAACAATTGTTATCATGGGGACACATCTTTCTCCAGGAATAGGAATGTGTGGTCATTACCAACATGGGAGATAGATGCACCACACCAGTGGTCACCTCCTCATTGGTCAGGTCTGACCATAAGCAAATCACCCTTGACATCCACATCCCACCCCCCAGTAAGGAAACCTCCGTAATAAAACTTCTCTAAAGCCAACTTCATGCTACTTAAGTCAGAAGTGACAAACTTCATGGCACCCATGCAGACGGGAGCTGAAAGTTCAACTGCTGAATCCTACACTAAGGCACTGTACGAGCACATCCACTTGTGCATGAATCATGCCATCCCAAATAGAACCAAGATGCTCTCTTCCAATAAAAGGAAGCCAATCTAGTGGTCCCCTGCCATAAACAAACTATACAACAGAAGGAAGAAACTGTTGCAGAAAAGTGGAAAATCCCAGGATGCAAAAAACTCCCTTACCAGCCTCAGTAAGAAGCTGAGATCCCTCATAAAACCCTCCAAAGCTAGTTACGAAAATAAAATTACCAAAGATTCCAAAGACAACCACAAGGCATTCTATAGTTATGGCAAGAATCTAAATGGCAATGCTCAGATCTGCTCTGAGCTACGACAGAATGGCTTTAAATACACTGATCCCAAGGATATTGCCAATATCCTGACAGATCGATTTAGTGCCAACTTCACCCCCCCCCCTCACCCCCTAAAGGGCCCATCTCAATACCAAATGATTGCCAAATTCTGGTAATCACGGCCACACAGGTAGAAAACGCACTCTGCAAAGCTATGAATACAGCATCCATGGGACCAGATGACATCCCGGGCTGTGTACTACACGAACTACAAAATGAACTGGCACCTCACCTAAGTGTCATGTTTAATCATAGCCTCACCTCAGGATTCGTGCCCACTGAGTGGTGCACAGCTACAGTTATCCCACTCCACAAGGGGGGGATCCACCTTGGGTCCCGGGAACTACCATCCCATCAGTCTGATGAGCCTGTTCTGCAAGGGCCTGGAACGCATTGTCATGGAACTTATAAAGAAAGACATTGGCAACCTTCAAACACTGGACCCCACCCAGTTTGGGTTCGTGAAGGGCCGATTTTGTCTCCTGAACCTGATTGACTTCTTCGAATCAGTCTCCATTGCTGTGGACAAGGGTAAGGCGGTCCACACAGTCTATCTGGACCTCGCCAAGGCCTTCAACACAATCCCCCACTTTGGAATCATAGATAAACTTACTAACCTGGGCATAAATCCCTACATCACTCGATGGATTGCCAACGGGCTTACTGACAGAACCCACACTGTAAAAGTAGCCGACTCCAAATCCAGCTCCAGACAAGTGGAGTAACTCAGGGTTCAGTCCTGGTACCGCTCTTGTTTGGTATCTACTTCTCTGAAGTACAGGCCAACACTAAGGGACTCTGGCTAACAAAGTTTGTAGATGACTGCAAACTGGGAGCTATTATTGAATCCCCAAATGATGTGGATATTCTACAAAAGGGCCTTACAGAAACAGATGCTTGGTGCCAGAGCCATGGGCTCAAGCATAATTCCAAGGAATGTATAGTTATCCTCTTTGGGAAAAAACATGTACCCATGAATTACCACATAGGTGGCAGTACACTAAACACCGAAAGTGTGATGAGAGACTTGGGGACACAGGTGGACAGTGGTCTCACCTTTGATAAGCTTTTCATCCAGAAAAAAGGAGGTCATTGTCCCACTGTACTCATCCCTCATTAGACCCATTATAGAGTACAGCGCCCCGTTTGTTATGTACTACACAAGACATCTGCAACAACTGGAAAGGCCACAGAAATACCTCACTAAAAGAATCACAGGCCTAAAGCAGATGCTCTATGCTGACCATCTAAAAAAACTCCAGCTATACTCTGTGGCATATCGTCTACTCAGAGGTGATCTCTGCTTAACATACAAGGCCATGTCAAACCATGAGCTGTTGGACATGCTCCACTTAAAGAAATCCCAATCCCTCAGAGCCACATGTTCCAGGGATCTAAACCTTGTCATCACAATGAACAAAACATGCTGAAGGGATAGGTTCCTGACCCAGTGACTCCCCATACTCTGGAATAGACTGTCCACACATGTCAAGCAGAGCGCCTCCTTGGCCGTCTTCAAAAGGAACCTTGACGATTGGATGGGAGATAGGAAATTTACCCTGGGGATCACGTCAGTCGTCCTGCTAGACAGGGGTCCAGGGAAGTAAATGTTGTGGGAAGAAATATCCTGGGAATTTTTTGGCTAGACTTGTATAGGCCCTAGAGCCGATAGCCTAGTACCAACCTATGAAAATGATGCCAAATGCCGATAAGTCCTGTTACGGTGGGTAATCTGTAGAGGTAAATTAATACAGTAGTACTGTATCTTATTTTCTTCACAATGATGCATGTGCAGAACTGTTGCACTCAGCCTTCAGCCACAGGCCACTCAAGCTAGCGTAACAGTCCATGCCATCTTCTTCTGAAAGAGAGTTACTGGATGATGCTCAGTCTTCCTCACCCTTTTCAGTATTCCAGCATGTGCAGTCCCTAATCTTTTTCTCTAGCATCATTGATATAAGTCCATTTGCTATGCTAATTGGTTGGGTCTTCAAACAGTTTTGGAGCATTAGTATTGAACTAACCTGTACCAGAGATTGCCCCAATATCTTATGTGATTTTATTTAGCTGATTGAGTAAATCCAGCTAGAACAAAGACATTTTTTCCAGGGAATGCACAGTGAGCAAGTCCATGTCTACAAAATGTATTACAATGCATAAGTTGTGACATACTCCTTACAATAACAGTGCATACTATAATCATACTATCAAACCATGAAACTTCTCTTTTTGTGGCGCTAATATAAATGACAGTTATTACTGATTAATAAATAACATAGTTGTGGAAGCATGGTGCTAATGTATGTAAATACTTATGCAGTTAGAGAGTTTCATGTAATGTTGTTTGTAGAGGTATCAATACTTCATGCTCATTAAAGGCATATGAATGCCATATATAGGAATTTGTATTTGTCAGAGATAATTTATATGTTGAATAGGATTCTTAAAAACAAGCATTTGAGATGTAGACTTGGAGACGCAGACCAAATGACCAGAATGAGATTTGTTATAGTAGATGTGGCAGAAGGATATACAAAAAAGGTAGCAAAAGGAGGATTTCAGATTGTTATACACCTAACAATAATGTGCTTTGTTACAGTTTGGGCAAGCACTCAGGGAAAGCAGTACTTCAGATTTTTTTGATTGGTGAAAGAATCACCGAGTCAAACCTTAATGATAGGAGAAGAGAGCTATCAGAGATGCAAACATAAAAGCTGCACAACTGGGATTAGCCCACCACTTTCTGAATGTGAAAAGCATTTGACAATTCAAAACTTGGTCTTTAATAGGCAGGAACATTTTCAATAGTTTAGTCTAAGAACTTAATGCCCTCTGTTTTGTATTTATGTACTTGCTGACTTTCTGATGTACTTGCTAAAACCTACTAGATACCACTGGCTATTTTCTGAAGTGACACATGAACTTTCGTCCAGTTAAGTGACTTGCTAAGGCTTACTGAGTTTAAGAGGGTGTAGAAACTAATCTCTTTATTACACAGTGAAGCTTTTTTATGCAGTTGTTTGTTTTGACCTGTGGTAGCTCATACTGACAGGACTTGAATTACATTATTCCAAACTTCTGGACCTATCCTCATTCTGTTCTTTCTAGCAACTATGCAGAATTGTAAAGTCTTCTTACTTTTAATCTGCCATTTTAATAATGTCTGGGGAGGTTATGTAAGACTTCCTTGAATGACAGAATCTCAAACTCTGGAATCTTTAACATGACATCCTGAAACACTCTTGATAAGAAAGTGTGGGAAGCAGTTCCATTTCACTTCCCCCACTCCCTAGAAAAATAGTTGTACTAAGTCCAAGGTCAACATATGTTGGAACAAGTGATATTTTTTAGAGGAGAGTGAATCCCAGCTTTGGATTCTGTTTTTGGGCTGATTTGTGGGGAAATTCAAAAATGTGTTTTTTTTTCTGTAGCCATTGTACCCTCTCTAGAGGTTTTAACATGAGCTGATGTTTGACAGCTGGATTAAACACCTCAGACATCCCATTGTGTATGATTTCCAGTAAAGAATCAGTGTAAATCTAGATCATGATTTTAGAGAGACTAGAAATTTTGTGAAATGTTTTTGTAAATGCTTCTTTCCATTCTTAAGGTAAACATACTTTTTTTTTTAAGTGTCAGCATACTTGCTGGTGGAAATACAAAATAAAACTGACTGAATAGTGCTTATTCTTTGAAAGGCTTATTTTAAATCTTGATTTGGCAGAAATGTTGGAAAGAGCAGACAATTGTGATAAACCATACAGCCTATGGCTGAAATGATACCTATGCTTGTCCATAAACCACCTTCCTTTGTATGTCATTTCTGCCATTGCTGCTTTTCTTCAGCTAGGCAGGATATTCCACAGAAATTAAGGGGATTAGAAAATTATATCCATGGAAAAGATGACACGGTGTATTATTGAAACAATTCCATATTAGTTAACGGTGTAATTACATGAGAGGATTGCTGTTCTTACTAGAATGCACTAATGATGTATGACATGGTAAGTAGTATAATTTTAGAAACTGTTCCCTTTCCTGTTTAAGAGTTATGAGAGGGAAGGCATTTCTGCCATAAAACTTTTACTGTTCAGAAACCCAGTAATCATAATAATGTGAGTAGAAATACAGTGGTACTGATAAGAGAGTATGAACTGTGGTAAAGCCCCTTGACAGGTCATCCTAAGGACGACAGCTAAAAATAAAGCTGAATAGCAGGAACAATTGAACATTCTTCAAGGATAAAGAAACAATTGGAAAATGTCTGTCGCATTATAGACACAATACTTCAAACTTTTTTTCTACCTCATTACCTGTATTATGGATATTAACTGTTAATGGCTTTGGTGGTAGTTTTAAGTATGTGTAATATGTTTTTTATGAAGAGGTATTATATGCCGTTCTTCTCATAAAAAGTAGTTTAAGAAAAGCATAAATCAAAACTAAAAATGTTTTATTGCAATATGAGTTGGCCTTTTTTCCTTTCAAGCTAACATTGCTACAGACATTATAATGAATGACAACATGTCTGCAAAAATGTATTAAGTAATGGAATCTGGGTCTGTGTTGACTGGTGGCTGGCTTATTGGCTGAACAGATTTAATTGTAGTAGTTAAGCATCAGACAGAATATGGCAGACAGAAGCTGATAATGGCAGTAGTGCTTGAATTTTAACTATACAGGGTTATACCTGAGATGTTCCCATTTTTTGCATGATTTATAGGATCATTAGGGTAAACGTTGAAGCAACACAGAGAAGTTCACAGAAATAATGTAGAATAAATTGAGTGCATCTCGTAACACTACTGCTGCAGCTAAGTAGTGGTCAGAGAATTCTCTGTTAACAGTGGTAAACTGTATTCTTCTACATCTGTGGTATAGAATAAGAGAGCCCAAACTGCAACCCAGCTGTCCCAAATTTTATAAGCAGCTCAGGTGCTGGAGGAGCCAGTTAGGAAGGAAAGGCAGTTGTCAGCTCGCCCATTCCAGGAGGGATGGTGATTGGATGGGCTTCTGCTTGCTGTCCAGCACTTCACTAGTGATTAAGATAGTGCTGTAATTGCATGACAGATAGCTGATTAATTCAACATACTGGGGGGGAGTAGAGGCTAACTGAAGTTATGTGCAGTGATGTATGTGTCATCAAGTAGCCACACTCAGGGCATAACAAAGTCTCTGCCTTACAAGGACAGCATTTGTGAATGCTGCCACGTTCCTCAGTTGCATGTTTCCCCTTCCCAACCCACTGACAGTAGCAGCGGTTCCAGATCCATGGACATATACTAAGGAGACCAAGTTAGGAACAGTGGGAAAACTAGGTGAAGGGGCAAAAACAACAACCAAAATCTGTAGTCCTTTGGAGCAGATATAACCACAATAAATTATAGTTTTACATTGTACCCCATGTGGTAAATCTAAGCAAGAAGCAGATACTGATATGAACAGAGCTCATTTCTGGTGACCCTAAGTAAGACAACCATTCTGAAATCAGCTTTGGTAGGGGCACTGGTATGCTGGAGTCCATAAACACAATCACTTTTAACATACAAGGGAAGATGCCCGTCTCCCTTTGTGAATCATTAATAGAATGACTGTTGTCTCAAATAGTGTGTCTACTTCTAAGGCGATTCCTTTGGTATGGCATAACCAAGCTGTATAGCAATTTCTAAGGAGGACAGTGAAAATGACTGAAGGTTTGTATTAGAAGTCGTATGATAGAAATCTGTAAGACAACATTGTGCATTTTTTTGGAAGATGGAAGAAAAATTTGTGATAAAGACATTTGGGTTACGTAGAAGTACGAGCAAGAAACAGGAAGGCCAGTTATATTTTTCAGAAAGAGGAGTTATACTTTTTCTTCTCTTACCCTGCCTTCTTAATAATTAAAAAAACAATAGAAGGATGCTTGTTTCATTCACTGATATAGTGACTCTTAAGCTCACTCTGTTCTGTTTATCAGATCATATCAGTATTTGGTGCAGACGCAGAGCATTGACTAGAAGATGAAGGAGACAGAATGATAAATGCCTAAGTTCATAGGTATTATTCTGTTCCACTTACAGGGAGGACATGTTTGCAGTTTATTATTTATTGTCACTGCTGCTATTCTTTAGGCTTATCCACTTTCACTTGGTCGTGTTAGAGTAGCACTGGACAGTGGCTTGACTGAGGTAGGCCAGTGATGCACACTTCTTGCAATCCAAAAACATAGTCATACTAACCCCATTTTCTAGCTCTCTTTGGCTTGATGTTCCCTTTCTTCAAATTTCAGTGTAATTTCTAGCACAGAAATTTTTTTGTTATATATACTGTATTCCATTTGGTTGCAGCTCAGAGCAGATGTCCTTCCATATTGCTGTTGCAGTATTCTTTACCTACGGAATATCCAGGGCAAGGAAAGTCATACCAGTATACCAAAACTTTTTAGTTCTTATAGGTGTCATACATCACACATATGCTTTCTGCACAAAGTGTAGGACTTAAAGGTGATGTACGCACACACACACACACACACACACACACACACACACACACACACACACACACACACACACACACACACACACACACACACACACACACACACACACACACACACACACACACACACACACACACACACACACACACACACACACACACACTGAACTTCCTTGCCGCCATTCCAAACACCATTATTAAAGTTGGTCTGAGCACCACCCATCTGCTGTGCTGGTTACCAAGCTGTGTTTTCAGATGTGTGCCGTTGGAGTTTCTTCTTTTACTTCTGTTTTTTTGTGGTTATTATGTTCATGTCACCCAGAAAATGAAAATGTCAGTGTGGGAGGCAGATTCTCTATAAAGACAGTCACAACCAATGTCTGTTCTTTTTGGGTGCTTCCCACAATCGTACACAGTGCTGTATCTGCCAGGCATTTGTGCCTAACACTGCTTAGTCATATCTCTTCCTTGTCCATATAACTTAAAAACCAACATCTTAAGTTGTTGGCTAAGGGTGCTGTGGCAGAATCCTGTCATCTTGAGGGCCAGCCATCTGCCAAGAAGAAGGCCATAAAAAGTTAGGTCTGATCCAGCCTCCCCAGACGTCTCTCTTGAGGCTAGTGAAGGTCCAGTGGACTGTCCGGTGGTTGCTTTGGATTCCTCTGGCGCGACCCCTTCGGAGGCCAGCATGGATCTGGCTTCTTTCACATCCTTGGAGGCTTTTAAGATGTCTGTACCTGATGTTGAGGGGCAACCTCTGACAATTATATCTGAAGGACTGAGCGGGATTCTTCAGATCTTAGTTAAGGAGGAGATTCCTACAACCATTACTGAGTCTTGCCAGGGGTCTGACCCTCCAAGGGTGTTTCGTGCAGTCATCCTACAGAAAAAGAAACAAAAAAAAGCACATTCCCCTTGTTAAGGATCCCCAACTTGAATGATAGGATTTCACCCAGGGTTTATTTAATGCTTTGATGGCCTTGAAGATTCCTCAAAGGGTCTTTGTGCCTGCTCCTACCTGGTCTTCCACTCCACTAAAGAGACCTAGGGAACTAGATTCCTCAGAGGAGGACCTGGACTCGGGGGTAAGAATCTTTGCTTACTCTTCCCATTCCTCAGAGGAGGACCTGGATTCAGGGTAAGAATCTTTGGCTTACTCTTGCCAAATCCCTTCCTCTTTGGACTATGTTTCAGAGGAGCAGGACTCCAAAAGTCCATATTTACCCTGGAGGAGCTCTTCTTTGGGGATACCACCACCCATATGATAGACTATTTTAAGTAGGATTGTTCTCAAGCCTCTTGAGATTCAGAAAATATATTATGAGCTCCTACAGATGAAGTCACCTAAGCCATCTGCTGTTCCTCCTGTTCTGGCTACCCTTTTGGATGCTTTCTCAGCAGCATTTGTAGCCCCTGACTGTCAGACCTCTGCACCTTAAAAGCCAAGTAGATTCTGTAAAATCCCTGGAGAGTGCACTTTTCTTCATAAACACCCTTCAGCTGACCCTTCTGTAGTTTCTGTCTCCTCTGACAAACCATCCAAGTTACTGTCCTCTTCCAAGCTGTTGCCTTCTGATGAGGATAGGAGAGCATTGCACGGCGGGGCAAAAACATTTACACTGCTGCCACTTCATCCTTTAGGCCTACCAACTGCCAGACTCATATGGCTAGGTATGTTTTGACCTTCCTTTCTCAGGTTTCTAAGGTGGTTTCTGATCTTCCTGACTCTGAGGAGAAGGCTTTGGCCCTTTCCCTGCTGGGCTGTACTTCTCAAGTTGCCCACCACTTAGTCTAGTGCTGCTATGATGTAGCTGATGCCTCTTCCAAGGCTGCTGCATTTGGTTCATTTGTGAAGTGTTTGGCTTAATCTTCAGGGTTTGCCTGATGACATTAAGGCCAAAATTTTGGATGCTCCTTTGGATAATAAAAATCTTTTTGAATCTGCTGCAGCTGAACTTTTCAAGTATTTCCAGGACAAAGGTAAGGCCTTGCAGGAGCCGAAACATATTTTGTTTCGCTTGTTCCAAAATTTCAGAGGAATTATCCCTTTAAGTCTTCACTGGTGGATTTATCATCTTTCACTCAACCCGAGGCTTATTTTTTCAAGCTCCAGTTACAACTCAGGAGCTCTTTACAGACTCCTCAGACAGGGTATGGGGGACCTCCTGTGGCCTTCTCAAGGTTCAGGGTCTCTGGCCTCCTCATCAGAGGTCAGACCACATCAATATAAAAGAGTTGGAAGCTTTACTTCTGGCTGCTCAGGCTTTTCATTCATTCTTTATCCTAGGCTCGTCAAACTTTTCACAGACAATATCAAAGTGATGTGGTATGTCAACAAGGAAGGGGCACAAGGTCCTCTCCTCTTTGCAGATTAGCTCTTTAGGTCTGGGATCTAGCTGTCCAGTATCAAGTTACTCTTCAGGCAAGTTTACATTCCCTCAGAGCACAATCTAGTAGCAGACTCCTTGAGCAGGCTCAGCACACAAGCTCACGAATAGATGCTTCACAAAGATGTGTTCCTGGACATTGCCTGTTGGTGGGGGTATTCTTCAGGTAGATCTGAACAGAGAACTTCTTCTAATCTGTTCCAGAGCCCTAAGTCCTCTGGCTTGGAAAGTGGGCGCCCTGTCATTTCCTTGAAAGGGGATGTTTATGTATGACTTCCCTCCCTTTCTTCTGTTACCATGAGTCTTGCACAAGATCAGACAGGACTCTTCCATAGTCTTGCTAGTAATTCCCTTTTGGCCTGGACAGCATTAGTTCCCCCTTCTTTCTCACTTGGCCAGAGGCAATCACCACCAAGAGGATCTTTCACACAAGACAAGGGTTTTTTAATCCATCCTTACTTGTCCACCCTTCAACTGATGCTGTGAGTGGTAGGGTTTTGATCCTTTTCAGGCACTTCTTTTCTGAGTAAGTGCTTTGGGTTCAGCAGGAGGCCAGGAAACCCACTACTTGGAAATCTTGTATGTCCAAATGGAATCAATTTTCTGTCTAGTGCCTCTCTTACCATCAGGATCCAATATCTGTGAAGGTTCCTCTATTTCTCTTTTATGTGTGTGAGCTGCTTCATGCTGGGTTGCTATATTCTTCACTTAAAGCTCATTTATCAGCAGTTACTGCTTGCCTGCCCTTGACCCCTCCTCCCCTGGCATCCAGATTTGAGGACAAGCAATTTCTTAAAGGTTTCCTTCATATTAGGTCTCCCAGGAAGTCTTTTCCACCTTCTTGGAACCTCAATTTTGTACTTGAAAAATTGATTCGGGTTCCTTTTGAGCTTGCTTCTTTACAACATTGTACTTGGAAGACTGTTCTTCTTTTGGTACTCACTTGAGACAAGAGAGTTTCTGAATGTCAGGCTCCCATAGCCATTCCTCCTTTCTTAGTTTTCCACAGAGACAGGGTGTCTCTGTATACTAATCCTTCTTTTTTGCCCAAGGAGGTCAGTGAGTTGTTCCTTATTCAGTCTGTTCATCTTCCCTCCTTTTTCCCTTCTCTGCAGTCTGCCAGTGTAAAGGCTGTTCACATCCTGGATTTGCATAGACATCTCTGATATTGTTTGGCTAAAACTAAAGATGTTATGTTGTCCTATCTTGCCTATTTCTTGCTGATTGGGTTTGGAACCACGCATCGGTTCTGACTCGGCCTAATACTAAAGCTCGAGAGCTTCCACTGACTTGAGCCTATACCCTATCCCATCATGCTTAGGGAAGGTAACCCAGATCTTATTTGCCGCTAAACTAGATCGGGTACTTCTCACTAGGCTCAGGCTAAGTGAAATTCTTTTTTGGACATTATTAGTTTATTTTGAAATAATTTGGTTATATATTGTTGTGTGTTGCTAATTGTGTTTTAGGTTTCACTGTGGCGAATTCCTAAGTTTTCTTGCTTGTGTGTATGTTGTGGCTGGCCGTCGCTTTCACTAGGCCTACAACTCCCTGTCCCATTTTTTAAAACTTTAGAACTTTAATACTTTAATGAACCCATTTAAGTTGGAGGTTTCATCTTTCTTTCTTTCTCCTTCTGTCCATTTAAATTAGAGGGCAACTCTTTCCTTCCTTCTACCCCTTTCAAAGAGGTTTAATTGTTTAAGTTAGAGATGTCTCCTCTGGCTAGAGGGGATCATCGTTTTAGTTAGAGACCTCTTCTCTAGCCCTTTTCTCTTCCCTGCTTGAGTGTTAAAAAAATAATAATAAATAAAAAGTAGAGTAGAGGTTATGTAATTACCTTTCTGTTTTAGTGTGGTGTTTGATAGCTTGCTAGTTTTTTGCTAACGTTATTATCTCTATTTCTTACCTATTTCCTGGGCAGTATTCTTTAATGCTGATGTGTTTGTTCTTACTATGTCCAAGGAAGGCAAAGACGTGAAGCAGTCAGGCTTCAAAAAGTGAAACTCCTGTGCTCAGAAAATGTCCTTAACTGGCGAGCACACTAGTTGTGTCTACTGTTTAGGTGCAGTGCACCTCCAAGACTCATGTTCAGTCTGTCATGGTTTCAGTTCCAGGGTACTGCAAGAATGTAGAAACAAACTGATGATAAAGGGATTGCTGCCATTTGCTGAGGCTCTAGAAGGGAACCAGACCTCTTCAAAATCATCCCAGTCACCAAAATTGGACAAGTCTACTAGAAGAGCTTTTTCTTTGGCTCCTGGTTCTGAGCTGGCTAAGAAGTTGTCAAAGGATTCTACTTCAGACCTTAAGGCTTTCAGGCCTGAAAAGACTGCTCCTTCGGTTCCACCAATTTTGTTGGAATCTACTAGGAGTCGTTTACGGAGCTGGTCCCCAACATTGGAGCCGGTCTCCTCGGTCCCCCAGTCACCCATCTTACAATCTTTGGCTGGCAGTATAAAATCCTCGACTCTGTCCTCTCTCTCATCCAGGAGCCTATCGGATGACGACATAGAGCGGGTGGTCAAGAGGTTGATTTGGACTCCGGCTCTAGCCAAGATCCTTTCGAGTGCAACCCAAAAGGAATTGGAACCGACTTCTGCCCCATCTTCTATTCCTCCTCTGATCCGAGTGGTTTCAGAGCCGGAGTGCTTAGATGTATTTGTGGTGGAACCGTTGGGTCCGAGACTCACCCCAGGGTTTTCGATCCTGACTTCTGCTCAGACCTCTTCGGTACCATCTTCGGTCAAAGGGTCTGGGAGCAGACGTTCCCCTGTCGGGTCCAGGGAGAAGAGTCAGATTGGACCCCTGTCGGATACAAATCTATCTCTTGTGGCATCGGTGCAGGTGAGTTTGGCACCTACATCTGCCTTGGAGCCTACCTCCTTGGTGTGAGAGGAGTTTCCTGGCTCTTTTGAGCCAGAGGCTTCCTTGGACTCAGGTTGTGGTGCCTTTGAGGTGATGAGGAGTGTGCTGTCACCCTCGATGGCTCCACTCACGGATCCTAGCACTCTTCCCCCAAAAGTGCCAGTGTCTGCCTCTCTACCGTCCCTCCCCCCAAGTGTAGAGAACCAATGCCCCATTGGGTAAGTCCCTCACTTCCGAAACCTCCCCAGAGGATCCCTCTGGGGAGGTCCCTCAGAAGAAGACATGTAAGAGGAAACATCTAGACTCCTCTGAGGAGTTAGTCACTTCAGATACGGACTTGGATGTTCAGAAGGATCCCCATGGTCACCCTCTTAGGATGTCTTCTTCTCAGACATCCTAGAGATACTGAAACAGAGAGGTGGCTAGAAGACCCTCACCCCTTTTGAAGATGAGTCCGTATACCTGGAAGCATTTTGTTCTCAACTCTCCATCTCTTGGTTGTCTAAGCCTTTCGATCAGCTCCTCAACATTATCAGTCAAAAGGCATGGGGCTCTCCAGAATCCATAGAACCTGTTCCGAGGAGGCCCAACAAATTTATAATGGCTCCATCAGACAAAGACTTTTTAACCAAAGGTGTCCCAGTAGATGCTATGTTGGTGGCGGCGGCCACCAAAAATGAGTTAGCTGAGACTTCTTCATCTGTCCATCTGCCGAATAAGGAGCCTCAAATGATGAACAGGTATGGGAAGCGGACTTTTTCGTCAGTGGCCTTTACTCATTGATCTCTGAACTATTTGACCCGTTTTACCAGACTTCAGAGGGATCTCGTAAAGGAGCTAGAAGATACCCTTCAAGGTTCCACAACTGGAGGGGTTCCAGACAAGGTGACCACCCAGCTTGCTACCTTAAATTTAGTAGTCAACTCCTCTGTGCGGCTCATTTCTTATTCAGCTGATGGTGCAAGTAGGGCAGCTGGTACAGGAATTGCTCTGAGGAGGCATTCCTGGATGCGCATTTGCGAGTTCGCTGAGCCCTTCAAGTCTTCCTTCACTAGGGCCCCTTTTGATGGCTTGTCCTTGTTTGGGGCTAAAGTTAAAGAGACTCTGACCAGGTGTGAACAAGAAGGCAAAACTGTCTGCCATGGGAGTACTTTTTTCCCTCCTTACCAGGCCTTATCCCAAAGGCCAAAATGGCAGGAAAATGTGGATGTTCTTTGTGTTTCACTGTTGCAGTCATCACATTTGGGTTATCCCCGCCAGGGTAGCCCTCGGCCTGCTTGAATACCAGAGACTTAGTATTTCTGCATCGGTTGCTGTCGCTTGAGGACTGACGGCAGGTCGTCTGTGGTATAAAGTAAGGCAGCTGATGCAATTACATCAGTCTTTCTTGCTGTGGTGCCCGAAGCAGAAGCAGTTTGCACAAGTGCCGGTCGACCTCTGAGTTTCATTTCCGAATTGAAGTTGAAATCTTCAAAAGCTAAGTACCCTGTTGGGGATCCTTTTTTCTGGCACTAACCAATGTCAGAAAAAGTTAATAATTGTCTTGCCTGGGGAAAGCAAATACCACACCGGTACTTCCACTCTTACTGCGTCACTTGTCTAGGCCCAGACCACGACGTCCCTCATTTGTCGCTTCTGTGCTTTGTTTACTGCCAGAACTATTCATAGTTGGGCCCTTACTGTGGTCAGATATTTCCGTTTACAGTCCTCAAATTCCGATATGGCTTTGGTAAGCCATCCGACAGCAGATCTTCCGAAAAAACATAAAGATAAAGACAGAGACAGACTGCACAGGACCAGACCTTCCGACGACGCTTCCTTTAAGCTGGTAGTCGGTCCTCCGGAACTCAGTGAGGCGCTTTCGCAGCCCCTGATGCCCACTTCAGTTAATTCGCAGGCTGCTACCGAGACCCATTCGGAGTCTGGTGTGATGCAGAACACTTCTTCGTCTAAGGATCCTGCGGTCTTCTCTACCTTGTATGGGTCCAGAACCGCTGTGCAGGCACTGGGTTCCAAGGAAGTCTTTCACAGCACTAAATCCTGACACAAACTGACGCCTTCTTTCACGGCTGCCATTCTTTCGAAAACAACCGAGTTCCTTAGGCCCAGGGGTCAAACCACCCCTAAGAAACCGACTACGCATTCTCGGGTGCCTGCTCCCTTGCCTCAGTCTCAAATGCTTAAAATGGCAGAAGACCTTATCATGCTGATTAGGGGAAGCCAAGCCACTCCCTCAAAAAGGAAAAGAGATCTGTCTCCAGTAGTTTTGTCTGAACAAGAGTCAGATGAATCCGATGCATCTGACTATGAAGACATGCAACCCCTCTCCACATATGAGGATTCTGATGCAGAAGAATCCATTTCTTCAGGCTCTCCCACAGAGGATTTTTCCTTTGGGGAATCCCTGCATACTTTAAGGGAGCATTTCAAATGGGAGAGTCAAAACTACCCACAGTCTAAAAAGAGACTCGGAGAGTTCCTGGACCTTACACAACACAGGCCCTTAACCATCCCCCCAGTCCTAGATGTGGTGGATGATGTCTTCCTTGAATCCAGCTTGACTACGGATGCCCTCCCTCCTGCTCCCAGAAGACCAGACCGGTACTACAGAGTCCCTGACTCTCACAAATATCTTTTTAAAAATCCAACAGCAGACCCTGAGGTCATTACCCAAGGGCCAAAAGGGATTAAAGCAACCTTAGCTAAGAATCCCATCCCCTCAGACAGGGATTCCCGAGCACCGGAAAGATGGGGTAAAAAAGTATACACTTCAGCAGCTCTTGCTATCAGGGCACTAAATTGTCAGTTCCATATGCTTAAATATCAGCAACGTACCTTGGAACTCCTTAAACAAAAAATGTCCTCCTTTCCTGCATGGGCAGAATCTAAAGATTTACAGGAGTTAATACATTCTGCTGGTCAAGTAACTAAACACACTTTCCACTGTAGTTTTGATGCCCTAAAAGCTTTTTGCAGGGCAGCAGTCACTGGATCTGTCATTAGAAGACATGCATGCCTTAAGGAACCACCCCTGCCAGACCATGTCAAATCAAAACTGTTTGCTGCACACTTGCACAAAGGTAACTTATTTGGAACTAAAGCAGAAGAGGTTTTAAAAAAGATGGAAGAAAAAGCAAAATCTATGCAGACTGTTAAATATTTTTTACAGATACAGCCCCCTAGGTCCAGCAGGCATTTTCCCTCCAAACACTGGTCCTTTCCTGCTCCTAGTAAACAGTGCCAGCCTAGGTCCCATGGAAACAGACCTCCCAGACAGCAGTCCCAGGGGTTGCAGTGTTCCAAGCAGTGGACTGCCTCCACTTCAAAATCAGGGAGTTTTAAGCCACCCCCTTATGGTAAGAACTCACAATGACTCACACCCTCCCAACCTCGCCTCTGCCCACCTTTACATAGCCCTAGGAGGAAGACTCTCCTTTCACTCAAGCACCTGGGCCACCATTACCAAGGACCAATGGGTTCTGAACATTGTGCGTTAGGGGCATAAATTCTCCTTTCACACCCTTCTAACCCCAAAAGGGTTCCCGGATCTACCACCAAATCAGTGGGCAGAGGCTCAAAGGCAAATCCATTCCCTGCTGTCCCTGTGGGCAGCAGAGCACGTTCCTGCAGAGCAGATAGGCCACGGCTTCTACTCCAGACTTTTTCTGGTGTCTGGCACCCCATCCTCGATCTATCCATTCTAAACACCTTCCTGGTGATCCCAAAATTATTACTCTCCAGCAGTTGCTACCCATGCTCTCCAAGGATGCTTGGCTAGCCACCCTGGACCTAAAAGAGGCCTACCTCCACATTCCCATCAGAGTCTCCTGCAGAAAATATCTCCACGTCAGGGCAGGATCTCAACACTTT
This sequence comes from Protopterus annectens, assembly GCF_019279795.1. Lineage (NCBI taxonomy): Eukaryota > Metazoa > Chordata > Ceratodontiformes > Protopteridae > Protopterus > Protopterus annectens. The sequence continues at coordinate 341,857,152 of NC_056736.1, forward strand.
TAAGTTCTCTGCGCTTCCTTTTGGCTTATCGACTGCTCCCAGAGTTTTCACAAAATGCCTGGGTTCACCCACTTCCTTTTGCAGACAAAGAAATATTCAAATTTACCCCTACTCAGACAACTGCCTCAGTCAGGCAGACAGCCAGGAAAAGCTGCTCAAAGACCTGGCCTTTGTAAAGGACCTACTAATCTCCCTAGGGTACACAATCAATGAAAAGAAATCCAAACAGGTACCTACCAAAAGGATAACCTTCCTAGGAGCAAGTCTGGACACAGCATCCCAGATGGCATGCCTCACACCAAAGAAACAAATTTTCCTATCAGCTTACTTCTCTCAACTGGCCACCAGGCTCTAGCTTTCTGCAAGGAAAATCCTGCAAGTCCTGGGGTTCATGGCATCCTGCACACTCCTCATTACATATGTCAGACTGCATATGTGGAAGCTTCAGTGGTACCTAAAGAGCCTTTGGTGTCAACACTCCCAAGATCTGGAAACTCTTCTATTTATTATTCCTTGCCTGAGGAAGGAATTTCTCTGGTGGGCAACAGCCTGCTCCCGCAATAAGGGACTGCCCTTCTACCCACTCCCCGCCACCTAGACCCTCACCACAGACACATCATACTATGCTTGGAGTCCACAGCTGGACGGCAGGTGCGTACAGGGCAAATGGAACCCCCAGCAACTCCCCCTGCACATCAGTCAAAAATAGATGATGGCTGTGCAGCAGGCCTTAATAGCTTTCAAACCCTTCTCTCTCCAGAGGTTCTCCTGATCAAAACAGACAACACCACTGTGATGTAGTACATCACCAAGCAGGGAGGGACTCACTCCTATTTGCTGTGCAGGCTGACCATGACCCTTTGGTTTACAGCCCGTTCCATGCAACTACATCTGTTAGCACAATACCTGCCAGGCTCTCTCAACTCCTTGGCAGACTAATTAAGCAGAGCTTTTGGACTCCCACGAGTGGCAGCTCAGCAGAAACACTTTCATCCTAATAACTCAGAAATGGGGGACCCCGGAAGTCGACCTTTTTGCGTCCCACACCAACCATCAGCTCAGCAAATTCTGCACCAGGGACCATCACTGCATGGCATGGAAAGTGGATGCACTGTCCTTCCCTTAGGTAAACCTCTCGGTCTATGCCTTTCCTCTCCTACCTCTCATTCCCAGGATACTGTTCAAAATAAGGGAGGGAAAAAACAAGGGCCATTCTCATAGCTCCAGACTGGCCAAGACAGCACTGGTACCCCTTGCTGTGCAGCCTGTCCCCACTGCCTCCATGGAATCTTCCTCAGATTCTAAACCTCTTAACCCAGAGGGAAGGGGAATTCATGCACCCCCAATTGCAGACACTCAATTTGGCAGCTTGGCTTATACCCTGACACCTGACCAATCTGCCACCCTCAGAAAACAGGTTCTGGATGTTATCTGAAAAGCCAGACACCCTAGCACCAGAATGTCTTATGCAGACAAATGGAAAAGGTTCTGCACCTGGATCCAGGCTAAGGGGGTCAATACGGCACAGCCCTCCATCCCTCTCATACTGGATTATTTAGCTGACCTACTACACACTGGTCTCTCTCTCTCGTCTATTAAAATTAATGCCTGTGCTGTTTCTGCTCATTTTCTCACTGACCAGACACTTTTTTCACACCCTCTGAGTGAACAGTTCCTCAGAGGAGCTAGCAACATGAGGCTCCCCAGAAGGGCACCAACACCAGCTTGGGACCTTAACTTTCTCTTGGAAAAGCTCACCCTGCCTCCTTTCGAACTAGCTTCTTCTGCAGAGCTAAAATTTCTCTCCTGGAAGACAGCCTTCCTGCTGGCCATCACTTCAGCCAGAAGAGTCTCTGAGCTGCAGGCACTCGTGGCTGTGGAACGCTTCATCATCTTCCATGCAGACATGGTATCCCTCAGAACTAATCCATCCTTCATGCCCAAGGTGGTGTCCAGAGTGGCTCTCAATCAATCCATCCATTTGCCCACCTTTTTTCCTAACCCTCAAAACAAGGGTGAAAGGATTCTGCACTCTCTAGATGTGCACAGACAGCTCAGATACTATCTGGACAGGGCTAAACCATTCAGAAAGTCTGATCAACCTGCTGGTTAGCTTTGCTTCAGGGGCAGAGGGCAAAGCCTTCTCCAAGCAAACCATTTCGAAATGGATAGCACACTGCATCTATTTCTGCTGCAAACAGCATGGCAAGCCCCCCAGGGGGTCAGGACACATTCCACCAAAGCAGCCTCCACCTCTGCAGCTTTCTTCAGAGGAGTCCCCACCAGGGACATCTTGGAGGCTGCTACCTGGACATCTGTTCACACCTTTACCAAGCATTACCACCTGCCTCTCTTTTCCAAATTCAGGGCAAGGTTTGCCTCTGCAGTCTTGCAGGGCATGCTAGCCAGTCCCTGGCTTTCTTGACTGCCTCCACCCCCATTTCCTCTGCTTTGGGAATCTACCCAAATGTGATAACTGCAGCAGTGAAACACTTAGAGCATAGTACAGTTGTGTACACTTACCATAAATGTAGATGTTTGAGTGTCTTCACTCTTGCAGTCCTGGTTTCCCTCTCTCCATCCCCCTTTTTGTTACGTTTCTTCCTTGTTGTTCTCCTTTTCTTACAAGGGACTTATGGATATTTATTTTCCACTGGTGGGGTTCTGCCACCAGAGCCTGGCCTCCTGCTTTGGGGGCTCCTGACAGGATAGGGCAAGAAAAACTGATGTAATGGCATTGTCTGCCTTCCTTTATACCACTAATGACCTAATATCAGTCCTCAAGCAGCAGCAACCGACACAGAAATACTAAGTCTCTGGCACTGAGGCTGGCCAAGGGCTACCCTGGCAGGGATAACCCAAATGTGATGACTGCAACAGTGAAGACACTCGAACATCTACATTTATGGTAAGTGTACATAACTGTATTTTCTCGCCAGATGCACATGGTGAATCTTTCCTCAGGGGCAGAAGGGGAAACAACAATGGAAGAAGCTGACCTTGCGGCAGAGGGGGGTCCGCAAAACCAGGGTGACAGAGGTACATTCTCTGACAGACCCTTCCAGCACTCCTTAAAGAAGGCCCACCTGTCCACCTCTGAAGGCAGACCATCACTGTACCCAAAAGCCTGGCTAAATATCACTCAAGACAAATGGGTGCAGTCAATAATATCCAGGGGGATATAACATATCCTTCTCCACCCCACCCCCAAAAACAAGATCAGTCCCAGACATTCCACCCTGTCAAAGGGATCAAGCAACTCTAGAGATATAAAAAGTTGCTAAGAAAAAGAGTCATCCAAGAAGTCCCCGTAGACCAAACTGGATCCGAAACTTACTCAAGGTTCTTTTTAGTTCCAAAAAATATAGGAGATTGGATACCCATCTTGGATCTCAGCAGACTGAACAAGTCCATATAGAAATCAAAGTTCTGGTTGGCGACACTCCAGTTTATACTTCCCTTTCTGGGAAAAGACAGTTGGATGTGCTCAGTTGATCTTCAGGATGCGTTCTACCATATAAAAATGGACATGCGATCCAGGAGACATCTAAGCTTCCGGTTGGGAGCCAGTCATTACCAATTCTGAGCTCTGCCCTTTGGTCTCACTACAGCCCCCAGGGTGTTTACCAAATGCATGGCAGTAGTCACGGCTCACTTGAGGCATCTAGGATTCCGGGTGTTTCCATACTTAGATGACTGGCTCCTGACTGCTACCACCGAGCATCTACTAACCAAGGCAAGAGGCACCACTGTTCACCTTTGCTCGGAAGTAGGCGTTACCATAAATTTCGAAAAGTCTGCCTTGTTGCCATCACAGCATATTACATTTATAGGAGCAGACTTAAACACAGTAGACATGGTAGCAAAATTGCCTCACGACAGGCTACAAACACTGCGGCATCAAGTGTCCATCTTGCTCTCAAAAAAGACAGTACAGGCAAGGTTGATTCTAAAGAACTTGTCACTATGGCAGCTGCCATAACATTAGTACCTCTGGCATGTCTTCATATGAGGGTCCTTCCGTGTCTCCTCTTTGCTCAGTGGTCCATGCAGGAGTTACCCATGTCCCACAAGATCTTCATTACAGACTCCTGCAAGAAAGACCTACATTGGTGGCTTCATTCCACGTGTAGGCCATTCACTCTCCCCCAACTAGTAGCCACAGTGACCACGAACGCTTCCCAGATAGGGTGGGAGGGGCATTATCTGGGAAAGACCATCCAAGAAACTTGGCAGGAACATGAGTACCACTTGCACACCAGTGTCCTAGAGATGAGAGCGGTGCTTCTGGCGTTGCAGGCATTCCAGAACTCTCTTCCACTGGGCACGATTGCAATACAGACAGACAACGTGTCTGTAGTGTAGTATATCAAAAAACAAGGTGGAAGCAGATCTTACCCCCTGTGTTAAAGAGGCTCAAAGAGTATGGCAGTAGGCAGTCGGTTCTCAACACTTTCTGACTGCAGCACATATTCTGGGGAAATCCATTGTGATAGCAGACAAATTGAGTAGAGCAATTTTAATGCCTCATGAGTGGCCCCTAAACAGCAAATTGTGAACCAGATTTTTCGCAAGTGGGGCCAGCCTTGCTGCACCCTGTTTGCCAAGTCCATGAACTCCAAATGCAGCACCTACCTTACCCTAATTCCCCCACCGGGGGAGTCACCAAGGGATGCACTCATTCACGATTGGCCCCCGGGACTCCTTTATGCCTTTCCCCTATTCCCTTTAATCCCCAAAGTTTTACAGAAAGCCAAAGCATTGCGTTGCAGGTTAATACTCATCACTCCATTCTGGCCTTGTCAGATCTGGTTTCCTTTCCTGTGGCCTCATCTCTGGGAAGAGCTGTGGATTCTGGACCCAGTACCAGATCTTCTGACTCAGTAAGGGGCACTCCATCCCTCTCTCCAGACCTTCAAACTGACAGCTTGGCAGCTCCACTTCCAATCTTGGCCAGGGTTCCTGACATATCCCCTGCAGTGAGACATATTCTAGTTTCAGCTCATAAGACAACAACTAGAAAGCTTTATGCTAGCAAATGGAAAAGATTTTCTTGTTGGGCTTCCAAGAATCACATAGATCCCTTCACAGCTCCTGTAAGTACAATTTTGGAGTTCTTAGCAGAAATTTTTATGAGGGCGCAGCAGCTACCATACGAGTACAACTAGCTGCCATATCTAACTACCAGATAGGAAATATGGGATCAAAAATAATGTCTCACAGATTGTGCAAAGCCTTCCTAAGAGGAACATTTTTGCTAAGGCCTCCAATAAGGAAACCACCACCTCCTTGGGACCTTAATTTGGTACTGACTACTCTGATTCTCTCACCATACACACCAGCTTCCTCTTGCCAACTAAAATTTCTAACCTAGAAAACAGCCTTTCTGGTAGCCATTACTTCGGCTAGGAGGGTTTCAGAACTTCAAGCTCTATCCATACGCCCCCCTATTTAGTTTTTCACAGAGACAGAGTCTCTCTTAGAACAAATCCTTCATTTCTTTCCAAAATATGTTCTGAAACCAATTTAAATCAATCCAGTGACCTGCCTGTTTTCTTTCCAAACTATGGCAACAAGGCAGAATATTCCTACACCAGTTGGATGTACACAGACAGTTACGCTTCTGTTTGCATAGAACAAAGGGAATTAGAAAGTCTGACCAGTTAGTCGTTTCCTTCTCAGATAACAGGAAAGGTGCTCTCAAAAATTACCTTGTTAAAATGGCTTACTGACACAATTACTCAAGCATATAATTCTCATCATAGATAACTGGCAGGAAAGATTAGAGGCCATTCAACAAGAGCCATGTCAACTTCGATCTCCTTTCAGGCCAGATTACATATGGATTCAATCTGTGCTGCAGCCACATGGGTCAAACCCCATACCTTTATCACTCATTACAGAGTAGACTTGGCCTCCTGGAACAGGGCTTTCTTTGGTTCCACTATTCTGAAGAGTTTATTCCCTTGAGCCACATAAGAAAGAAGGTGCTGGGGACATTGTCCCAAACAGCAAGAATAAAGGCGAGATAGGACGACATAACATTAAGAAGTTATGTACTCACCATAACGTTCCATGTTTGTTTTCCATAATCTCGCCTTCATTCTTGTGTCCCACCCTCCTTCCCACAACCTTTGCTCCTGGAGGATCGAGACAAAATTGTTATTGGTTGCAAAGTTTGTTCTCTGCTTCCCTTCTGCCTCTTGAGGCATAGGCTAATAGCTATTACCTCTGGGATTTTTGGTATATAAAAAACAGATGTGTTATTATTTGCAAACAAGATCTGGGTTATCTTTCCTAAGCATGATGGGATAGGGTATAGCCTTGAGCCAGTGGAAGCTCTCGAGCTTTAGTATTAGGCCGAGTCAGGACCGATACTCGGTTCCGAACCCAATCAGCAAGAATGAAGGCGAGATTATGGACAACAGACATGGAAAGCTATGGTGAGTACATAACTTCTTCTTATATGCAAATCTGAGCAGCTTTTTGTTTCCTTTCATCCCAAGACTTTGGGTTTGGCTGTTTCTAATCAAACCATCTCCTTTTGAATTTCTACTTGGTCCTCTGGTCATACTTGCACTAAGCATTTCAAGTTGGATGTTATTTCCAGGGCTAGGCAGGCTTTGCCATGGCTATCCTGCATGGGTTTGTAGAGAGCTGTTTTGTGCATTCCTCCTAGCAAGCTTCCTCTTGCAATTTTGTATTCTCCCTGAAGTAAAGAATGCTGTAACAGTGATATGGCAGGACATAATACAATTATGTAAAAAATCTTAGCATAACAATGTTCACTGTTGCAGTATTCTCTTCCTCCCTCCTACCCAGTGTGTTCTAGCTCTTACCCTGTCCTTTTCTTGCCATTACGACCAAGAGACTCATCATCTTCCTTTTCTCCTTCTGGATTCTGGATGCACATGCTTTCCTTCTCCCTATGGACATTCTCTTCCTCCTGGGGCATTTTCATTTCTGAGTGTGTGTGTGTCCATACATCACCTTTTTGCCCTACGCCTTGTGTGGGGAGCACACGTGTGATGTACAATGCCTATTAGAGCTAAAAGGCTTTCATATACTGACCAGACATTGGATTATCCTTGGCAGAAGACCCCCTAAGGAAAATAATAGTACAACAGCGAAGAGGAAATCTACTGTTAATGGTAATATTTTACACAACTTTACTTTAATCATAAAACATGGTCTGGAGATATTTGCAGGTATCTGTTTGTAACTTAATAAATAAAAATTCATAAATCCTTTCCTCAGTTACCTAATAGGTTTGACACAGAGCATAATATGTTACTGCTTTGCAAAGAGTTGGCATCCATGTGTGCACAAGCGAGCAAGTTCATAGGTTCATAGGTTTATACTAGGCTATCTGCCCCAAGGCATTTATAAGCCTAGCCCAAATTTTTGTGGCTTACGCCACCCCTTATATGAAAAAATACTGTACCCATTAGTTTGTTGTGCCTCTGTCCAGCAGTGACACAGAGATGATTCCCGGGGTAAACCTATGATCTCCCATCCACAGGTCAAGATTTCTCTTGAACAGAGCCAGCGAGGTGCTCTGCCTCACATGGACCGGGACTCTATTCCACAGCATTGGGAGTCTCTGAGTGATAAATCTATCCCTCCAGCACGTCCTATTTATATCCGTGCTAAGGTTTAAGTCGCTTGCTCTAGTGGTTTTGGTGGCTTTGGATTTTTTGAGGTGGAGCATGTCCATTAATTCCGGGTTGGACATGGCCTTGTATGTCAGGCACATGTCACCTCTGAGCAGACGGTATGCGACTGAATAGAGCTGGAGTTTCTTCAATCTGGCAGCATATGACAGATTTTGGAGTCCCTTTATCCTTTTGGTGAGAAACTTTTGGGGTCTCTCCAATTGCTGCAGATGTCGGGCGAGATACATCCCGAATGTGGCATTGTACTCGATCATTGGTCTGATAAGTGAAGAGTACAGGGGAACAATGACCTCACTAGATCTGGATGTGAAACCCTTCATGATCAGGTGGGCAATGTAAAAGGTCTTTCTAACCACTTTAGCAACGTGAGTGTCAAAAGAAAGGCCACTGTCAACCTGGGTCCCCAGGTCCCTGATAACCTCTTCTGTGCTTAGTGGATTGCCACCTATATGGTAGCTTGGGGTTACCTTGTTTTTCCCGAAGGGTATGACTATACATTTTTTGGCGTTTAACTTCAGGCCATGGCTCTGGCACCAGCTATCTGTTTCCGTGAGTCCCTTCTGAAGGATATCCGTGTCCGATGCACTTTCCACTATGGCCCAGTTTGCAGTCGCCTGCAAACTTTGTCAGCCAAAGTCCTCCCATGTTGGCCTGTACTTCTGAGAAGTAGATGCCGAACAATGGGGCCAAGGACCGAGCCCTGTGGGACACCACTTGTGACCGGCTTGGAGTCTGACATAGCGCCAGCAACTCTAACCCTGTGGGTTCTGTCCTTAAGCCAGTTTGCAACCCATCTTGTGACATATGGGTTTACATTTAAGCTGGTAAGTTTTTCTACAATACCCGAGTGGGGTATTGTGTCAAGCCTTTGCAAGGTCAAGGTAGGCTGTATGGACTGCCTTTCCCTCATCAATGGCCTTGGTGACTGTTTCGAAGAAGTCGACCAAGTTCAAAAGGCATGATCTTCCCTTGACGAAGCCAAACTGGGTCGGGTCCAATGTCTGCAAGTCCCCTATATCTTTGTTTATGAGCTCCATTATGATCCTCTCCATAGCTTTGCAGACTAGACTTGTTAAGCTTATGGGGCTGTAATTACCAGGGTCCGTAGAGGCACCGCCTTTGTGGAGTGGGACCACAGTTGCCGTACGCCACTCCTTGGGCACGTATCCTGTGGTAAGGCTGAGATTAAACAGCTGCCTTATGTGCGGGTTTAATTCCTCATGTCTCCATGTCATGAAACATATGGTTGGACATACAAAGGTTCTACAGAGGAAAGTACAGTTGTGTAAAATATTGCCATAACAGTAGATGTCCTTTTCTTCACTGTTGCAGTTTTCTACATAGAAGGGATGTCCCGCCCAGGGCAGCCCGACGCTCGGCCAGTATACAAAAGCCTAAAAAGATCTTGTATGCACCGTACGTCACATTTATGCTCCCTGTACAGAACGTAAAGCATAAAAGGGATATATGGACGCAACTCCCCTGAATTGAATTGCCCAACAAGAGAACAGTCTCCATAAGACAAAGGACTCTATGCACATCCAGAAGTAAACATGCAGAGCAAACAAAAGGGGTTGGAGTGAGGGAGGGAGTGAGTGCTGCAATAGTGAAGAGAAGGACATCTGCTGTTATGGTAAGATTTTACAGAACTATAATTTGTCCTTCTATATCACTGCTGCAATATTCTACATAAAAGGGAGAGCAAAAACTTCAAGAAACAGAAAGGGAGCTGGAAGGCTGAGAAGAGCCCTCAACAAATTCACATAAAATGGTTTCAGCAAAACTTGCTCTGCCCTAGAAACCATATCCAACCTATAATGCTTAGTAAAGGTATGCACTGAAGACCATGTAGCAGCTTCAAGGATAGAATTGATGTCCAACCCCCTGAAGAAGGCACAAGAAGAAGCAATAGCCCAGGAAGAATGAGCTCTAACAGAAGCAGACACATTTGCCATGAAAAGAATAACAAAAGGAAATGGCCTTATATATCCAGGAGGAAATGGTTTGCTTAGAAAAAGCCAAACCCAACGACCTGGGATGAAAGGAAACAAAACCTGATCAGACATACAAATAGTCCTAGTTTTATTCAAATATTAGGTATGAAGGACCCTCTCACTAGCAGACTGAGGAGAAGGGGAAAAGGAAGGGAGTTGTACTGACTGATTCAAGGAAAGCTCATTTACTACCTTGGTCATAACAGATTAGTACAAAGGGACACCCTGTACCTGTGAAAAAAACAAAAAAGGAGGAATGGCCATAAGGGCCTGGAGTTCAGAAACCCTTTGAGCAGAAGTAAGAGCCAGCAACAAAAATGTCTTCCAGGTACAATGTTGCAAAGAAACAGAATCTGCAACCTTAAAAGGAGCCTGTGTCCGTTTTTCCAAAACAAATTTAAGGCCCCAAGGAGGAGGAATAGGTTTTCTTGGAGGCCTAATATTTAGATAAAAATTGACAATCCTCAGGAACTTTAAAGAACCTATCTGGTTTCTTAAGAGCAGGAGGCTGAGAATCAGGAGACATGGAAGCACCAACAAAAGTATCTAACAAGGCAGTCGACACAGGAGGAACTGCCAATGGTTTAGGAGTATCCACCTGAAGCAACTCATAATATCTTCTCTGAATATTAGACACTTGAGAAGAATCCCATCATCCTAGCAATTGTTTCCTCAAAGGAGAATTCCTCGAAAGGAGACTCAAGGCTAACAGACCCCTCTTCATCAGAACCATAAGCCAAAGGCAAAGGCATCTGTGAAGAATAGGACAAAGACCCTTCACCAGACATTGAATCCTAATCCAAGGATTCTGGTTCCCCAAGCCATTTTGACAGGATACAGTATCAAGGAGGAGAGAGTACTGAAACCCCCTAAGGAGGCTTAAGGGCCATCAAGGCAGAAAACAAGCCCAGAGTAAACTCTTGCCATTCCCTTTGAGGATTCTTAGGACAGACTGAAATGTGCTTCAGTTTTTGTCTTTTCTTAGAAGGGACATCAGCCCTAAGAGATACTGGCGGCTCCAACTCTTGACGAGATTCGATAAGAGAAGCCAGAACTCCCTACTTGACCAACATCTGCGGAATCCCTCTTGGACCCTCTTGAGATAATCAACCATGGTTCCCCCTTGATGTTTGGAGCAGATACCTGTAAAGCCTCAGAGGACATGTGAAAATACGGATCCATGCCGGGGGAGGGGATCGTGGCAGAGGAATCTGACATAGACGCAGAACGACCCACAGAGCTATTATCTGCTTCTAGAGGGACATCCGGGGGAGGATGGACAGCTAAAGAATCTGGCCGAGACTTCTTGGCCTTCTTTTTACCTAACAGGAGTATCTCGGGGTTAAAGGATTTTGCCATGGTACCCTGCGCTAATTGTTTAATCCATTGGTTCTCAAGATAAATGGCCAGGGAAGACGAACAGTTTGAGTGAGTTTGGCACAAAAGCCTTAAAGACACTACAAGTGGTATGGTTGTAGGAAGCACCCAAACAAAAAAGACACTGTTTGTGACAATCCTTATTTAGAATTTGCTTCCCACACTGACATTTTCTCCTCTTGGATGACATGAACTCTCGCTCACAGTTCTTTCTCTCTCCTCTTAACTGAAATGGATAGTTCTGGATGGAGTATTAGTATACCAGAAGCAGTATTAATAGTTATGTACCCTATAGAATGTTAAAGATCAATGTACTTTACTGTACGAAATCTCCCCTATAGCATTATTCTAGGATAGTAAATGATTTTGTTTTGTTTTGTTTTTGTACCATAGTTCTATGCATTGTCTATTTTTTACCTCGATCTACTATATCTATGCATTATATTATTGTCACTGTGGAGCTTTTCTCCCCGGGCCTCCGCTGAAAATGGACATGTATCCAGTCGGACTTTCCCGGTCAACAAATGTAAAATAAAATAAATAAAATAAATAAAATGCCTTTGCCTTTGGCTTATGGTTCTGATGAAGAGGGGTCTGTTAGCCTTGAGTCTCCTTTCGAGGAATTCTCCTTTGAGGAAACAATTGCTAGGATGATGGGATTCTTCTCAAGTGTCTAATATTCAGAGAAGATATTATGAGTTGCTTCAGGTGGATACTCCTAAACCATTGGCAGTTCCTCCTGTGTCGACTGCCTTGTTAGATACTTTTGTTGGTGCTTCCATGTCTCCTGATAATCAGCCTCCTGCTCTTAAAAAAACAGATAGGTTCTTTGAAGTTCCTGAGGATTGTCAATTTTTATCTAAATATTAGGCCTCCAAGAAAACCTATTCCACCTCCTTGGGGCCTTAAATTTGTTTTGGAAAAACGGACACAGGCTCCTTTTAAGGTTGCAGATGCTGTTTCTTTGCAACATTGTACCTGGAAGACATTTTTGTTGCTGGCTCTTACTTCTGCTCAAAGGGTTTCTGAACTCCAGGCCCTTATGGCCATTCCTCCTTTTTTGTTTTTTTCACAGGTACAGGGTGTCCCTTTGTACTAATCTGTTATGACCAAGGTAGTAAATGAGCTTTCCTTGAATCAGTCAGTACAACTCCCTTCCTTTTCTCCTTCTCCTCAGTCTGCTAGTGAGAGGGTCCTTCATACCTTGGATTTGCATAGCAATCAGGTAATATTTGAATAAAACTAGGACTATTTGTATGTCTGATCAGGTTTTGTTTCCTTTCATCCCAGGTCGTTGGGTTTGGCTTTTTCTAAGCAAACCATTTCCTCCTGGATATATAAGGCCATTTCCTTTTGTTATTCTTTTCATGGCAAATGTGTCTGCTTCTGTTAGAGCTCATTCTTCCTGGGCTATTGCTTCTTCTTGTGCCTTCTTCAGGGGGTTGGACATCAATTCTATCCTTGAAGCTGCTACATGGTCTTCAGTGCATACCTTTACTAAGCATTATAGGTTGGATATGGTTTCTAGGGCAGAGCAAGTTTTGCTGAAACCATTTTATGTGGATTTGTTGAGGGCTCTTCTCAGCCTTCCAGCTCCCTTTCTGTTTCTTGAAGTTTTTGCTCTCCCTTTTATGTAGAATATTGCAGCAGTGATATAGAAGGACAAATTATAGTTCTGTAAAATCTTACCATAACAGCAGATGTCCTTCTCTTCACTATTGCAGCACTCACTCCCTCCCTCACTCCAACCCCTTTTGTTTGCTCTGCATGTTTACTTCTGGATGTGCATAGAGTCCTTTGTCTTATGGAGACTGTTCTCTTGTTGGGCAATTCAATTCAGGGGAGTTGCGTCCATACATCCCTTTTATGCTTTACGTTCTGTACAGGGAGCATAAATGTGACGTACGGTGCATACAAGATCTTTTTAGGCTTTTGTATACTGGCCGAGCGTCGGGCTGCCCTGGGCGGGACATCCCTTCTATGTAGAAAACTGCAACAGTGAAAAAAAGGACATCTACTTTTATGGCAATATTTTACACAACTGTACTTTCCTCTGTAGAACCTTTGTATGTCCAACCATATGTTTCATGACATGGAGACATTTGGTCCTCTTTCCTCCAGCATTATCTAACAAGTTCAGTGTTAAATTTAGATTTCAAGAAACAAAATAAAAGTATAGCATAGGTGCCAATGGAAGGAGACCGTTATATATTTGTAGTTCATGGAGTGCTGTAATTACACTTTGAAATTTGGAAAAAGACCAGTCATTTAAGCGTAACAGTGGCATGAGACCCAACCTTAAAAATTGTTAAACACCTTCTGCTTAAGTTATTACAGTTGGATCTAGCACAAGGCTGTCAAATCTGTTAGTACTGACCAGTAAATGACAATGGCAGTGCTGCTGTCCAGAAGGATAATGTGTCCCTTCCTCTTACAAACTTAGAAAGTAGCTAGAATAACAGGATGTATTTGCTGAAAGTTTTTTTTTCCTTTTTTCTAAAAGGTATGAACTCCGAAACTGAAATGTATGTCACTGTTCATTGATTTTATTCCTCCATGATATGTCAACCATGGACTTTATGAGGAACAGACAAAACAAATGAGGCAAAAAGCTGGACTGCTTAGAGCCTTGAAAGGTGAGTGTAAACATAACGGAAGGCATTACACTGCCTTTCTAACAGCACCCACCTAAGTTTTTTGAGGCTTTGAAAGCTGTCAAAACACTTGGCTTTTTTTTTCCTTTCTTTTTTTCTGTAACTAGTAGTACAGGGAGCAGATAAAGCTGCAGGCACTACAAAGAATTATGATCAGATCATTGATTGTAACTCTCGATTATGTGTTCTGGACATGGATGCCAAGAAATTCATCTCTTGAGCACATGTATATTGTTAGCAGGTGGAAAGAAACAGTTGGTCTGTCAAGTGTGCCCTGTTGTTACATCTACCACCCTGCCACTGATTTTCCCTACTATTCACATGCTGTGCTACACCTGTCCCCAAACTCTCTCGAGTGCTTTTTTGGTCTTTTCTATTGTACACTGTCTACTCTGATAGTTTATTCCGCCTCTATAATACCTTGGTCATTATGTAGTAGTAGTAGTTTTTCCCTCTGCCCATGCTAAAACTGGCCGCTTCAGCTGGAAATCATGTCCTCTCTTTCCTGCCTTGTCTTCCTTTCATTTATTCCATTCCCTCAGAACTTCCTTTGGGCTGTCAGTTTCTCTTTAGTGTTACAGCTCACCCTGTGCAACTACAGTCCTTTATTATTCTCTCATGTAGTATGCATATATGGTGGTACTGAAATAATGAGCAAGGTGTTTTGATGCTGGAGAACTAAACTACTGGCCAAATATTAGCTGAACTTGAGTATGTATAACTGAAAAACAGTAGTGCTGTGTCACTGGCTTTTATATCCATGCTGTGCAAAATCATTTAAAATGTAGCTGCACTCCTTACAAATACGGTGCAAAAAACATAAAAACTTAGATCTGATATTGTCAGTTTTCATTCTGTCCTGAACTTATGAGTTCAGATCAATCCCTCGGATCTGACTCAGCTGTTGCTAAAGCTCGCGGCAACCAAAAACTCAAGCTTCTCCCTTACCCATAATGCACCAATCCTAATTACCTCAGATCTCGTTTGCCACTTCAAGCAAAAGACGTGGTCTTCATCTCTCTTGAGCTTTAGTGAGACAAGTGTTGCAAATTTCTATTTTTTTCTTCAAAATCTTTTTATATTACTATCCCTTACCTTCATTTATAAATGTCCTGCTATCATACAATTTTTTTCTGTACCTCTTAGATTCTGTTGTTAGCATTTTCTTTCCCTATATGACACTGTTATATTTTAAATAACATCATTGGTATTTCTGTCTCTTTCTCTTTTTTTCTCATATTTCCCCTAAAAAAAAAAAAAAAAAAAAAAAAAAAAAGTTTTCCTTTCTGTCTTAGGATTTTGTTAACCACCATGGCAGATAAACCAGCAGGTTTTAAAAAATGTACAAAGTGTGTGAACAAGCTCCCAACTTCTGATGCACGCACACACTTTGTGTCTACTGTTTGGGTCCCCTCCATTTACAAGAGTGATTGTTCAGTTTGTTGCAGCTTTAATCTTCATGCGTTGGTGGAACGTAAAAATAAGCTTTTCCTAAAGGGTCTTCTTCCTTTGGGGAAGCTATATCACAGCGTTCTTCTTCCTCTAAATCTAAAACTTCTAAAATTAGGAAGTCATCCTCTCCTAAGCCAACTTCCTCCTCCTCCTCAGCTTCTCACTCCTCGAGGAAGAGGTCTTATAAGGACCCGGTCTCGATCCATGATCTGAAAAAGGCAAAACTCCAAGATTCTGCTAAAGCAAAATTATCGAACACCTCATCAGTCAGATCTGATGAAGTCAAAGCCCTCGGATCAGACTTCTTCGGATCCAATGCTATCCGAATCTGACCTGTCAGACTTCTACTCAGAATTAGGTACTCTCTGTCACTGAATCTGGTTCCTGACAGGGTACCTTCTCCATTGCTAGAAAGACCTAGATTTCCATCCATGTACTCCACTTGGTCTTCCAGAAGCCTTACAGAAGAAAATGTGGAGAAAGTGGAAGAATTTTCTCTTGGCACAGTGCCAGATTAGTGTTCCTTCGGCTCCTTACCCATCTAGGTCAGGAGATCCACAAACCTAATACTCCCCTGTTACAAATTCTTCCTCCAACTCCTGTAGCTTCAAAGTTTTTGGATCCGAGTCATCCGGATCTGTCTGGCTTTGATCCAAGAATAACTTTATCCTTGGATCTGAGATCTTCTCTGAGGTCTTTGATCTGATCTGGAGAGCTCCTGGAGCAGTAGTCTGCCTGTCAGATCCAAGGTGTTGTATTCAACTCTGAAGCTTTCGGAGCTATCTGTGCACCTCAGAACCTTGGCAGTGGACAGCTCTGCTATGGTTTCCATCTCGGGGGGTTTCCCTTAGAGCACTGGACCCCTACGATTCAGAAGCGTGTCTTCTCAGATCTGATGGCCTGTCTCTGTCCAAGCTGCTGTGCCTTTGAAGCTGCAATGAGAGTATTTTCTACTTCGACAGTGCTGATGGATCCTTCCCCCTCAGATCCTAAGTGCTCTGTCATGATGTCTCAGTACTCAGAGCTTCACCATCTCCTTCCACAGGGACAACCAGTACCAAAACCCCAGGCTCCTGCTCAGGGAATTGTAATCTCCTCTTCTGATATCTTCCCAGAGCTCCACACTGAGGAGGTTCCTGAGAAGAGAACTTGTAAGAGGAAACACTTAGACTCCCTGGAGGAGTCCATCACTGAAGACACAGATTTCGATGAAGGCAAAGGGTCCCCACGATCACCTCTTGAAGATGTCTTCTTTGGATACATCCCAGAAATCCTTAAGCAGAGAGGTGGTTGGATGAACACCAGCCCTATGTCTGAGGAATCTGTTCTCCTTTAGGCTTTTGGTACTGGACCCGCTACCTCCTTGGTGACTCTGCCCACCGATGAGCTCATTGATTTGATCTCACGGTGGGCATAGAAAGACCCTGACACCATAGAGCCCATTCCTCCCAGTCTAGATAGGATAATGGCACCACCTGCAGAGAGACAGTTTTGGGAGAAGGGAATTCCTGTTGATGCCATGGTTGTTGTGGCTGCCACCATGAAGGAACTAGCTTAGGAAAGTTCCACTTTCCATCCCCCCAGCATAGAGAAGAGGATGAAGGACAGATTTGGGAAGCATTTCTATGCTTCACCAACCTTCACTTTGAGGCCTCTGAACTGTTTGGCACACTTCACTAGGCTACAGAGGAATTTGATCAAGGAGTTATCAAATACCCTCTTGGGTGTTGTTTCTGATGAAGTTCAGGCATCTGTTACTTCTCAGCTGATGACCCTACAGTCCATATCCAGTTCATCCATGAGGTTGATCTCACACGTAGTGGAAGGAACCTTAAGGGCAGTGGGTTCAGGCGTTTCCATAAGGAGACACATCTGATTGCACCTGTTTGACTTTGCAGAGACTTTCAAGTCTTCTTTTGTCAATGCTCCTTTTGACAGACCATCTTTCTTTGGCCCCAAACTAAAAGAAACTGTGTCCAGTTGTGAAAAGAACGGAAAGACCCTGTCTGCCGTGGCCATTAATTTTTCAACTCCTTCAAAGAACATTTTCTAGGAATCAATGAGGTGGTAGAAAAATGTGGTATAAGAAGTCTCAGGATCTTTTTCAAGACACACATGGAGGAGGTTCCCCCAGAGACAGAGGAGGGAACTCAAATGGACAAAGATGCTCCCATGACAGAGGATGCCCACAGAACCAGGGTTCCAGAGAATCATTCTTTGACAAACCTTACCAGTGCTGCTGAAAGAAAGCTCAATTGTCCACCTCTGCAGACAGTCAGGGGATGGTTATCCTTGCACCAGAGGGCCTGGCTAGATATAACAAAATATACTTGGGTGCAGAGGATTATTTCCAGAGGCTATATTATACCATTTTTCCTTTCTCTCCCAGTCCCAAGGAAAATCCCTGATGTTCCACCCAGTCAGAGGGAACAAGCAGCAATTCAAATACAAAAGCTGCTAGAAAGAGTCCTCCATAATATCCCACCAGACCAGATAAAATCCGGAACTTACTCAAGGTTCTTTTTGGTGCCAAAGAAAACGGGGCCTGAAGACCAATCCTGGATATCTCCAAACTAAACAAGACAGTGCAAAGAACCAAGTTTCGGATGGTCACGGTACAGTCCATTCTCCCCTTTCTGGGCAAGGATGACTGGATGTGCTCTCTAGACTTTCAGGATGTGTACTATCAGATAAGGATGAACAGATGGTCCAGAATGTATTTACACTTCTGGCTGGGAGCCAGTCATTATCAAGACAGAGTACTTCCCTTTGGACTCACCACAGCTCCCAGGGTGTTTACCAAGTGCATGACAGTAGTAGCAGCTCACCTCAGACTGCAAGGATTCCCAGTATTTCCTTATATAGATGACCGTCTCATTACCGCTCTGACCAAGCATCAACTCATACGTGCAAAAGACCAGGTTCTCCAGACTTGCTCTCATCTGAGGATAAACATAAACTGCGAGAAATCTCATCTGCAGCCATCTCAGACCTTAGAGTTTATAGAAGCAATTCTCAGTACAAAAATAACATTTGCTTTCCTTCCATTACTGAGAGCTCAGAATATAATACTTCAAGTCAAAAAGATAATCTGCAGCACCGCAATTTCAGTCCGACTGTTGCCTCAGGCTCTGGGATCGATGGTAGCAGCAATAACATTTGTACCACTTGTCAGGTTTTATATGAAAATTCTTCACTAAATGTTAGCTGCTCAGTGGTTGATTGTTTAGCATCCTACAGGATAAGAATCACACACATCTGCAAGAGAGATCTGAATTGGTGGATTCATTCAGACCAGGTTCTACAAGGTCGTCCGTTCATTCCCCCCGAACCCAAGGTTATAGTGACCACGGACACTTCCCAGCTGGGGGGGGTCATTATATGGGGTAGATGGTCCAAGGCACTTGGTCCCCCAAGAGGCCAATTTGCATTTAAATGTCATAGAGATGAGAGCAATGCTGTTAGCATTGCAGGCATTTCATAATGCTCTTCCGTTGGGGACTATTGCAGTATAGTCGGATAACATGTCAGTTGTCTGGTACATCAACAAATAGGGAGGAACTAAGTCCTACCCATTGTGTCTAGAAGCTCTCAGAGTGTGGCAATGGACAATCTCTTCCAGCCACTTTTTTTTAGAGATGCACATTCTGGGGAAATCCAAAGTGATAGCAGACACATTGAGCAGGTGCATTCTTCTACCTCACAAATAGCCCCTCAGCAAAAGATTGTGAGTACAATCTTATGACAGTGGGGCCAGCCTTGCTATGATCTGTTCATATCCCCCCTGAATAACAAATTCAGCAGCAGCAGCTTTGCCCTAATCCCCCCACAGGGGGAATCCTTGAGAGACGCTCTACTTCATGATTGCCCCCTCCCCCCCTCTGGTCTCCTTTATGTGTATCCTCCCACTCCATTAATTCCAAAATGTCTTCAGAAAGCTGCAAGGTTGAAGAGCATGGTCATCCTCATTGCCCCTTATTGGCCTCAACAAATTTGGGTTCCCTTCCTCTGGCCTCATCTGATTCAACCACCTTGGTTTCTGGATCCAACTCCGGACCTACTGTCTCACCCAACAGGTATGATGCATCCAGACTTAGTGAATCTCAAACTGGCTGCCTGGTTCCTCCAGTTCCATTAGTAACCAGACAACCTATGCTCTCTTCTCTGGTCCATCATATTATTTTGTTTTCCCATAAACCGTCCAACAAAAACTATACTCCATCAAATGGAAGAGATTTGTTTTTTGGGCTCAAAAACATAATATTGACCCTTTCTCTGCTCCCATTCATAATGTCTTGGAAATTCTAGTACATCTTTTTGAAGAGGGAACTAGTTCTTCTACTGTTAAAGTACAGTTAGCTCCAATTTCCAATTTTCATGCTGGAGTAGATGGTTCTTCTGTAACATCCCACAAGTTGAGTATCCCACAAGTTGAGTAAAGCTTTTTTAAAAGGCACTCTACTCATAAAACCACCTTTTAAAGATCCTACCTCCCCTTGGGACGTAAATCATGTGTTGCAGTCTCTGACACAGTCCCCTTTTGAACCCTCAGCTACATGCAAATTTAAATATCTTTCGTGGAAGACGATTTTCTTAGTAACCCTTACCACAGCCAGAAGAATCTCTGAAATCCAAGCATTGTGCTCGAAACCTCCATACTTGATTTTTCATAAAGACAGAGTTACATTACATACCAACCCATCATTTCTTCCAAAGGTGGTATCAGAATCCAATATAAATCAATCGATTAATTTGCCAGTATTCTTTCCCAATTTTTTTAACAAAGGAGAATACGTATTACATTTATTGGATGTTCATTGGATGTTCATAGACAGTTATGTTGTTACTTGCATAGAGCAAAAAAAATCAGAAACTCAGATCAATTATTTGTTTCATATGCAGAGCCAACATTGGATATAACAGTTATAGAAGTTACTCTAGATGGATAATAAATTGCATTTCCTTTGTGTATAACAAATTGGGCATTGCCCTGACAATATCTGTTTGAGCCCACTTCGCCAGATCCATGGCAACTTCCTCAGTTTTTCAGTTTAGAGTGTCCATGGATGACATTTGTGCAGTAGCTACTTGGGCTACTTCCCATACCTTTATTACTCATTACAAATTAGATCTGTTCTCCAGAGGAATGGCATCTTTTGGTTCTATGATGCTCAGGAGTATCCTTCCTTTATTCCACCTTGGAAATTGGGTAGCTGGGGACTCTGCCCCATAAGATGAGAACAGAATGAAAATTGACAGCATCAGATAAAGAAGTTATGTACTCACCATAACGTTCCACCTGTGTTTTATGTTCATTATCATTCTTCCTCAACTCCCCTCCTACCAACCCACATCCTTAAGGCTTCTGGAAGAATGAGTGCTTAGTGGACCTATATGTCCTTATCTTTTATATAAGCTGTAGCTATAGCTTCTCCATAATAATTTCCATCTTTTACTTTCCACTAAGGCAGCAAACAAGATCTGAAGTAATTGGGATGGTGCATTATTGGTAAGGGAGATGTTCGAGAGTTTTTGGTTACCACAAGCTTTAGCAGTGGCTGAGTCAGAGCCAAGGGATCAGATCTGAACCCATAAGTTGAGGAAGAATGAAAATGGACAACACAGATGGAATGTTAAGGTGAGTACATAACTTATTTTATGTCCATATGCAGTGCAACTTAAATTTTTATCAAAATACATCACTTTTAGCAACCCACTCCTTTGGAACAACAGCCGTTAATATCAGTACCAAACAGATGCATGTTTTGCATGCAATGTGCTACAGGACATACGTAGCACTAGTCTTGCATTCAGGAAGAAAGCAATTTGTTTAACGCTGCAGTGAATGAAAATTGTTAAAAAAAGAACATTATATGTATACTGCAGAAAGGTTCCTTTCATAATTTTGAAATCCTGAATTTCAGTATTTCGAAATTATAACACCGAAACCTTGAAGTCCCGAAACAGCAGAAGCACGAAATTCAAAATCCCGAAGTACGGAGATTTTGAATTAGCGCTTCTGGTGTTGCGGTGTATGAATAGTTAGGTGTTAGTTCGGGTATGTATGTGTGTGTAAGTGTGTTGGTTAGGGGCTTTAGTGTATGTCAGTGTGTGCTGTGACTGTGATGTGTGTGTGCAAGGGACTGTGAAATGTGTGGGTGTGAGTTACCTTTGTGTGTCTGATGGTGCGATCTTGGAGTTAGTATATATAAGTAGGGGGGTGTGGGGGGTGCATATATGTGGTCTAGGTTTGTCTGTGTACTGGTGGGGGAAGTTATGTGTATGTTTATGTGTGTGCTCTGTGTGTAGTGTAGGCTCAGGATTTTGAGTTTCATGATTATGGGTTTTTGGGATTTGAAGGTTTCGCCTATGTAATTTCGAAATACTGAAATTCGGGATTTCAGTATTTTGAGATTTCATAGTGAACCCCTGCAGAACGATAATGGAGAGTGTTAATATGGTTTGTTTTCTATTAACTTACTTTGCAACATGAATTATGATGATTTAATAAAGATGTTAAAAAAACAGTCTCGCATTAACCTGTAGAGTCAGACCCCCTTTCAAGTGCTGTCCTTAGCCTTTCTCCTCTCATATACCATTGCTTGGATGACCCTACAGAGAGGTATGCGCTTCAATTTCCACTTTGTTTTATTTTCTGCTTGTATTTTAATTTAATTTAATATTGGCAACTCTGCATTTCTTTTCTTTATTTAAAACATCATTGCAGGTTATAGGATGGTGCATTTTCTTTTGATACATAGGATCATACTAGGCAGGAGATTATGCGGACCATAAGAAACCTACCCACGTACACCTTTATGCCGACAAAAGTAAATGTCTTGGCCACCCTTTTTAAGCATTTAATAGTGCTCACTTCCCAAATCAAACTGTACATGATAACCCTCGTTTAAATCTGTGTCTACCCATCCAGTCATCAAGACTAGCCTTAAAGGTAGTCAAACTAGTACTTTGTTTGACCTATAGTGGTAAATAATTCCATAGGATAAGAATGCATTGAATTAAGAACCCTTCACTTCAGCAAGCCTTGTTTATTTGTTGGTTTAGATTTAAGTCCTTAGTGTAGATGTTTGAGCCACTGGTTTTCTGAAGAAATAGGAGGTCAAATAGGACTGTGTCTGTCGTGGCCTGAAAAGCATGACACATGTCACCTCACAGCAACCTGTAGGCTACTGAGTATAAGGAGTGTCATGCTAATTTGTTGGGATAGTTAAAGGATTTAAGCCCTTACATCTTCTTGGTTAGAAATCTTTGGGGCCTTTCCAGTTCAGCAATGTGGTTGTATTTACACATACGGAAGGGGGCATTATATTTACTGATGGAGCTGATAAGGGAAGACTACAGTGGTAGGATGACTTTTTTGGATCTTGAAGATATTCCCTTGGAAATTAACTAGCCAAAGAGAAGGATTTCCTGATTGTGATTTTAACAAGGTGATCAAATGAGTGAAAGTAATCTACATAAAGAAAAATCCGTGGTATCCCTTGAAGACTCAGAAAACCCAGTATCCAACCTATACAGGATCAAAAACAAACCAAGCAGAAACTTCGTAGTGTGGAGGGTGTGAAGTTCACTCCTTGAAATATGTTATGCACCTAGATGTCCTTCTTTTCTCATGTTGCAGTATTCCAAACTCTCGAGTTTTCCTCTCTTGCTACCTGAACGTCCAGCCAGCATACAAAAGCTTATAGTCACTGCTAGGTACGTAGGACGTCTGGCATTGGCCTAGGTAGCATGAGCCATAAAAGTGATGTCTGTACTTACTTTTCCTGAGAACTTCTCTGCCACCAGTCGAACATCAGCATTCCTGCTGTTCTCGCTTCGGATCTTCAAATTTCAAAAGATAACAACCATGTTGGGGCCATTTTTTGAGTCCTTTGTCACTATATGCCTGTTAGGATTACATGTCATCCAGGAAGAGAAAGTGCAAGTGCAGTAATCAGATCCCCCATAAGGATGCTAGCGAACTTTGACTTTTTTGTCTAGGGCCTACACACGACCATCTTTCTTGCATGATCTGTCAGGTTTTCATGCCTAAAACTCTATGCAGCCACATGCATGCCTTGAATATGTATTCAGAAAATCAGCATCTTAAATGCTTAGTTTTAGGGCTGAAAGGGTCGTCCAGTCAACCCAAGGAAATATCTACAAAGAAGGCTAAGGTTTCCCAGCCCAAAGTAGCTACTGCTGCCCCTCCTCCATTCAACATCCCTCCTGTGGCCAACATTCACCTGGAGGAATGCTCGGAGTCTGCAGAAGCAGGTATAGAGGGTACCCCTCAGGATGCAGCAGAACCTAGAGCAGAAGGCACGTCCAGGAAGGCTTCACAGATGTCATCTGGCAACATCGAGTGGGCACCACAGGTTCCTACACCTGTCCAGGCAAGCCTTTCCTTTGCTTCCCAGTCCACTGAACCTAGGCCTTCTTAGGACACTAGGCCTTCCATAGGGCCTATGCCTCCTAGGCCTTCCGTAGGGCCTATGCCTCCTAGGCCTTCATTGAAAAAAACAATCCAATAGCAAGCATCCCCCCCCTCTCCTGAATGCCAACCAGATTGGCAGGCTTTTTTACAGAGCCTATTTAATGCCTTTATGGCCCGGCCTGCCATGCCTGGAGCCCCACAAGCTGGCCCCCCTCCTATCAGTCCCAAGTCTCAGGTTGAGGATGTCATCCTACCTGAAGCTGGTGATTCATCAGACTCCTCTTCTGCTGATTCCCTCTCCTATGTCTCCCAGATGCCTTCTCCTCTTGGATATGCTTCTCTAGAGGATGAATCTGTAGAATTTGATCCCCCAGCATAGGACCTCACCTTTGGGGAGACAGTTTCCAAACTGAGGGAATTTTTTTAAGTGGGATTCCTGTGACATGCCTGAGGTACAAAAAAGATATGAGCTTCTGCAGATGGAAACCCCTGCTCCTTCTACAATCTCCCAGTGTTACCAGCATTCTTGGATGCTTTCAGTGCTGCCTCAGTTAACCCTGATTCTCAACCACTTGCTCCGAGGAGACCTGATGGGTTCTACAAGGTCCCTGAAGGAACAAAATTTCTGATCAAATGCCCTGTAGCTGACCCTGCCACTGTCTCAGTCTTCGCAGACAAGCCATCCAAATTATTGCCATCTAACTCAGTCCTCCCCACTGACAAGGACAGTAAGGCCATGGAGCGCCTTGGTAAGAAAGTCTACACTTCCTCTGCCCTGGCCTTCTGGGCAGTAAATTACTAGATACACATGTCCAAGTATGCATTTGCACTTTTGACCCAGGTCACCAAACTGCTAGCTGACCTTCCAGACTCGAATTTCTAGCCTCATTAATCTCTCATCACAAGTCACTGGGCACTCCATCTGTAGCAGCTAAGATGCTGCAGAAGCCTTTGCAAGATCAGCTGCCTCAGCTTCAGTCCTAAGATGATATTCTTGGTTAAGGCTTCAGCCCTTACCCATTGACATTAGGGCAAAATTAATGGATGCATCCCTGGATAATTCTGCCCTTTTTGGGTCTAAAGCTGCTGAGCTATTTAAAGCCCTTCAGCAGAAAGGGAAGGAGCTGCAAGACCTTAAACACCTGCTCATCTGCCCTATTCCCAAATTTCGCAAGAACTATCCATCAAAGACACAGTTCATTAGGAAACACTGTGCTCCAGCTTACCATGCTAGAGGCAGAAAATGCGCAAGGAAACAGCAGACCCCTTCTAAGTCTGCTCAAATTCCTGCTCAGAAAACTCCCTTTCAGGATAGGGCAAGTAGCCTGTGACTACTTGCCTTCACTGTCTTCCCCCGCAGACTCCATTCTTCTATCACTAAGGCTCTCTTACTGGCTGCCCCTTTGGCAGGTCATTACCTCAGACAAGTGGGTCCTCTCGATCATAGAAAAGGGCAATTTTATGTCATGAGTCATTGCCCCCTTCTCACAGAGGGATCCCCCAGCCACCCAAAGACCAACTCTACCTTTTCCAACCAGCCATAGACAGCCTCATTTCTTAAGGAACCGTACAACCAGCTCCTCTGGGGGAAAAAGGAAAGGGGTTATATTCCAGACTTTTTCTGGTGCCCAGAAGAATGGACCCTGGAGACCTATCCTGGATCTCTTTCACCTCAACCTGTTCTTGCAGGTCCCCACCTTTTGCATGGTTACTCTTCAAACCCTTTTTCCTTTACTGATAACTCAGGGATTTCTAGTCACCTTGGACATAAAGGATGCCATTGCCTACCCCCACATACCTGTAAGGCCCAACTACAGGAAATGTTTGCATTTTGCTGCTGGTTCCTCATATTTTCAGTTTTTGGCCTTCCCCTTTAGACTGTCTGCTGTTCCAAGGGTCTTCACCAAATGCTTGGCTCCTGTGGTGGGTTACTACAGGGTCCAAGGCATCCAAATTTTTCCATACCTGGACGGCCTCCTAATTCAGGCAGAGTGCTCCAGATCCCTGCAGAACCAACTCCACAAAGTCGTCTCCCTCCTGCAGGCTCTGGGATTCAACATAAACTTTCCCAAGTCCAACCCAAGTCTTTCCCAGGACCAGGTTTTCCTGGGGTGCAGAATAAGGACAGATGTTATGAGGGCATTCCTCCCACCCCAGAAAGTGGAAACCCTGACCCAATACCTGGCCACCATCCTCAAAGCCACTGCTTTGACAGCCAGACAATACCTCAGGCTACTACATGGCCTCCACTATTTCCATGCTACCTCTGGCAAGACTCCACATGAAAAAATTACAATGGTGCCTCAAGTTCATATGGAGCCAACACTCACATCATCCGCTTCCTCCCTTGTCTGAGGAAGGAGCAGGACAAACCAAAAATCTTGCTGGTGACTCCCTTTTTGCCAAGACAGCATTGGTTCCCCCGCTTTCTGCACATAGCCAGGGGCAATCACCACATGTTACATCACGGAGTGGAACTTCTCACACAAGAAAAGGGATCCCCGATCCATGCCCACCTGGAATCTCTGAATCTAACCCTGTGTGTGATGGAGTCCTGATCCCTTCTAGGCACCTTTACACTGAGGACGAGCTAGCAGTTCTGCAGGAGGCCAGGAAACCTAATACTAGGAGATCTTATTTGTTTGAATGGAAGAGCTTCTCCATGTGGTGTCAGCAAAGACAGCTAGACCATTTGCAAAGTGAGGTCCCCTTAGTGCTGTCCTATCTGTGTGAACTCAGTAAACTGGGTTGGCTTATTCCTCTGTCAAAGCACACCTTGCTGTTATTTCAGCCTGTGTGCCTCTTGATCTTTCTCTAGCCTCCCATCTCCCTTTAAAGTTATTTGTTAAGGGAGTACTACACCTCAGACCCCCCCCCCCCAGGAGGCAGGTCCTGCCTCCTTGGAATCTGAATTACGTTCTAGAGAAACTCACAGCTGCCCCCTTTGAACCAGCTTCCAAGGCATATCTGAAATATTGGAAAACTGTACTCCTTGTGGTCCTGACATCAGCCAGAAGAGTGTCATAACTCCAGGCCCTCATGGCAACACCTCCCTTCCTCGTCTTCCACAAGGATAGAGTGACCCTGAGGACCACCCCCACCTTTATGCCCAAGGTGGTCAATGAGCTATCCTTAAATCAGGGTATTCACCTGCCCACGTTTTTTTCCCCATCCCCAAAATGAGTCCTTTATTCCCTTGATGTTCACAGACAACTTAGATTTTACCTTGACAAGACTAAGACCATTTGAAAATCAGACCAACTGTTTGTCTCCTTCTACCCCAGAGCCTTGGGAAAGGTGGTGACAAAGCAGACCATTTCTGTTGGATCTCCAAAGCCGTATTCTTTTGCTACACATTTCATGGGAAACAGCTCAAATCCAAAATTAGAGCCCACTCCACTGGAGCCATGGCTTCATCTGGAGCCTTCTTCAAAGTATTGGACACTGTTTCCATCCTAGAGGCAGCTACTTGGTCATCTGTCCATACCTTCACTAAACACTACAGGTTGGATCGTGTCTCCAGATCCAGAGCAGGGTTTGCTAGGGCAACCCTGCATGGCTTTGTGGAGAGTAGCTCCAAACCATCACACACTTCTTCCCTGTGAGCTTTGCACTCACCCAAGAGTTTGGAATACTGCAACATGAGAATAGAAGGACATAGAATAGTTGTGTAAAATCTTTTCATAACCATAGATGTCCTTCTCTTCCATGTTGTAGTATTCATTCCCTCCCACCTTCTCTCCATCTGAACTGTCTCTTCTTGGATGGCACACAGCCTATACAGCTATCCTGGGACTGGGGTCTGACTGGGGGCATTCAGTTCTGAGGAAAGGTACGTGCAGACATCACTTTTATGGCCCACGCTCCCTAGGCCAACATTAGATGTCCTACGTACCTAGCAGTGACTACAAACTTTTGTATGCTGGCCAGACATTTGGGTAGCAAGAGAGGAAAACCCAAGAGTTTGGCATACTGCAACATGGAAGAGAAGGACATTTGTGGTTATGGTAAGATTTTATACAACTATTCTTTCACTAATAAAAATTGAACTTTAAAATTCATACTATGAAATAATAATAGTAATAATAATAATAATAATAATAATAATACTGTAATAAAATAGTAGGTAGTCCACAGTTGAGTTAAAAATGGAATATCCTTTATTGAAACACACAAACAAGAGATTCTAGCTGAGTATAATGAAAAGAATTAAAGACGTTCATTATTTATATTTAGTCAGGTTATTTGGAGCAAGTGAGTGGTTACAGAGGATAGTTCTGTTAAGAGCAATAAAAGCATTAAACTCATTCCTTTAACCAAGTCCCCCTTCCCCCTTAACACTATAGTGGGAACTGAGACTGTGCTACCGTAGAAATGAAACTAAAAAGCTAAAGACAAAAATATACAATATAAGAACAGCTTATTAAGGCTAACCTACTAATCCAAACTGCATTAATTAATTAATTAATTAATTAATTAATTAATTAATTAATTAATTAATAAACCAATTTACCTGTGGACTACCTCCTGTTTTATTATTTTGTAGTACGTATTTTAAAGTTCGATTTTTATTGGTGAACTAGTTGCATAAAATATTTCAAGGAGTGAACATCATACCCTCCAGACTGCAAAGTTATCTACATAAGTACTTTATGACTGTAACTGTCAGAAGAGGAGTTCCATTTATAAAATATGAGGTAGGAACAGAATGTCTGCCAGACATTATTATGCAGAACTTTTTTTCATTTAGTTTGAAACCATTTTTGATGCACCATGTGTGTGTCTAATCCACACCTTGCTGGAGTTGTTCTATATCAGTGGTTGAGTGGATGACAGTGCCCAGTTTGCAATCATTTGACTTTGTCAGCCAAACTGCTAGGATGTTGGCTTGGATGTCTGAAAAATTAATGCCAAACAGGAGAAGAGTCAGAACTGATCCATCTGGCACCTCACTAGGAACTTTTCATGACTTGGGACAATGTAGGGATTTACATTAAGCTTGTCTAAGTTTTCAGTAATGCCAGCATGGGAGATGGTGTTAAAAATATTGGCTGGTTAGAGATAAGCAGTGTGTACAGAATGACCACTCTTAACAGCCCCTGTAACCTTTTCAAAGAAGCTTACTAGGTTCAGGAGAGAGGACCTGATGTTCATCGTGTTACCCTGCTGCAGTCATCACACTTGGGTTATCCTGCCGTCAGGCGGTCCTGCAGTCGGCCTGAGTTCCAAAGTCTTGTTCCAGCGTCGGTTGCTGTCGCTTCTTCCCTGACGTCAGTGCGCCAGGGGTATATAAAAGGCATCCAACACCATTTTCTTCAATCTTTCTTGCCGCGCGGTGCCTGAAGCAGAAGCAGTTCGCAAGTGCCGGTCGGCCGACACCTGAGATTTTCTAATCGAATTTCAATCCAAAGTCTTCAATAAAGCTAAGTACCCCATTGGGGAGCCTTTTCTTGCCTCAGTCCGATAACAGAAAAAGTTAACAATTGCATTTCTTGTGGGAAGCAAATACCTCATAAGGACTTCCGTTCTTATTGTATTTCTTGCCTAGGCCCAGACCACGACGTCACAGGTTGTTGGTTTTGTGCTAGGTTTAATAAACGAACTATCAAACGCCGTTTTGACTTCGCACGACATTACTTTGGTAGGAAATTTAATTATATCATGCCGTCGGAGCAGCCGAAAACCGGCATGCATAAAAAAACGCAAGGATAAGGACAGGCAGCCTAGGAACAAGCCAGATTCCGAGGCCTCTGCTGGACCTGTCGCCGGTTCTCTGGTTTTCAGTGAGACGCCTACGCAGCCCCTGACGACCGCAGAATTGGAACCCCAGACAGCTGCGGGTTCTCAAGCGGAGTGTACTAGGCTGACGCAGCCATCTTCATTAGGCCCTTCCGACACCGGAGCAGAAGGAGACCCCGGTGCAGTGGAAACACCATCGGTTGCAGACCGACTACTCTCACCATTAAGTCTTATGCTAAGCTTAAAACTCCATTAAAACCAGAAAAGACTGTACATCAGTCTACAGTTCAAGGCCCCATGCCTAAGAAACAGATGCTTAAGATGGCTGAAGATTTCATTACCCTAATCAGGGGTTCCCATCCCCCTCCAGATAAAAGACCAAGACAAGAGGAGGATTATGCTTCCTCTGACCAGGTTTCAATTTCCTCAGATTCTTCTGAGGAACAGGATTACACTTTTTCCCCTTATGAAGACTCTGATGCTGAAGACTCTATCCCCTCAGGATCTCCCCCTGAAGACTACTCCTTTGGGGAAACTTTACATACCATGAGGGAACATTTCCACTGGGAAGGCCAGGACTACTCTGATTCTAAGAAAAGGCTCAGAGAGTTCATTTTACTACCCCAGCACAGACCACTTGCTATCCCTCCAGTTTTAGATATTGTGGATGATGTTTACTTGGAGTCTAGTCTAAATCCAGACTCTCTACCTCCTGCTCCAGCCAAACCAGACAGATACTACAGAGTGCCTAACTCACATAAATTCCTTTATAAAAGCTCTGTGGCTGACCCAGAAACAATTTCCCAGGGTCCCAAGGGGACTAACGCTTCTATGGCTAAAAATCCTGTGCCCTCTGAAAGGATTTCCAGAACCCTAGATAGATGGGGAAAGAAAATATACACCTCAGCAACTCTGGCTATGAGGGCATTAAATTGTCAGTTTCACATGCTGAAATATCAGCAATTCCTAATGTCTCAATTAAAGCAAAAAATGAGCACACATAAAGAACAGTCTGAATTCAAGGAAATTTAAGATATGTTGCATGCAGCCGAACAGGTGGGCAAACATACTTTACAATGTGGATTTGATTCATTGGAAGCTTCCTGTAGAGCAGCTGTTACTGGGTCTGTCATACGTAGACATGCTTGGTTAAAAGAACAAACCCTGCCTGATCATGTTAAAGCAAAATTACTGGATGCACCCTTACAGCAGGATGTATTATTTGGTGTCAAAGCAGAAGAGGTCTTAAAGAAAATGGAGGATAAAGCAAAGTCTATGCAGACGGTCAAGGATTTCTTACAGGTAACCCCCCTCATTTCAGCAGAAATTGGCCAACTAAAACTGGTCCTTTCCAGCTTCTGACAGATCACAGAGGGGCAAGTACAGACGCCCAAGGGGCAGAGACCAGTGACAAGACCCTTACAAACCTCGCCAATGGGGTACTGCTACCCAGAAAGGAGGAGAACACAGGCCCCAAGCTAGCAGAAGACAAACACAATGACTCAATCCTCAAACTACCAAGCAAATCTCTCCTGGCAGCTCCCTTGGGAGGAAAATTAGCATTTTTTGCAGATAACTGGCACATCATCACAAAAGACAAATGGGTCCTAAACATTGTCTCACAACGATACAGATTCCACTTTCATACCTTGCCAAGGAAAAAAGGAATGCCAAACCTGCCACCAAATCAATGGGCAGAGGCACAAAAACAAATTACAGCTCTCATGGACATGAGAGCCATTCAGCAGGTACTTACACAGGAGCAAGGACAAGGATTTTACTCAAGACTCTTTCTAGTCCCAAGAAAAGACAAAGCATGGAGACCCATTCTGGATATTTCAATTCTGAACACCTATCTGCAAGTACCAAAATTCAAGATGCTAACACTACAGCAGCTTCTTCCCATGCTGGGCAAGAATGCTTGGCTAGTAACATTGGACCTCAAGGAGGCATACCTGCATGTCCCTATCAGACAAAATTGAAGAAGATACCTCCACTTCATTGCAGGTTCAACACATTATCAATTCTCTGCACTGCCCTTTGGCTTATCTACTGCGCCCAGGGTCTTCACAAAATGCCTGGCACCAGTAATTGCATACTGCAGACAAAGAGGAATTCAAATATACCCATACCTGGACGACTGTCTTATTCAAGCAGAAAGCAAGGACATTCTTTTAAAGCATCTGGCATTTGTCAAACACCTTCTAAGTTGCCTAGGGCACAGAGTAAACGAAAAGAAATCAAAACTAGTGCCCTTACAAAACATAATATTCCTGGGTGCCAGCTTGAATACAATGGCCCAGATGGCTTATCTCACGCCAGCCAAGCAACAACAGCTGACTCAATATTTCAAAATAATGGCAACAAAGACCCAACTCCCTGCAAGAAAAATTCTGCAGGCCTTTGGATTCATGGCATCTTGCATACTGCTAATACCATTTGCAAAACTGCATATGAGGAAATTACAATGGTACCTGAAAAGCGTATGGACTCAGCACAGCCACAGCTTGGAAACAATGATACCACTCATTCCCTGCCCTCAACAGGACTTTCTATTGTGGGCACAGGCATGTTACCTCAACAAGGGTCAGCCTTTCACCTTACCCACAGCCAGGCAAACTATGACAACAGATGCATCAGACTATGCCTGGGGAGCACACATGACAGGACAGTGCATTCAGGACAAATGGACTATAGATCAAAGGCATCTGCATATCAATCAAAAAGAAATGCTAGCAGTACAGAATGCCCTAACAGCTTTCAAGGACCTCTTACACCCAGGACAACTAATAATAAGGACGGACAACACCACAGTAATGTGGTACATAAGCAAGGGGGCACACATTCCTACCCTCTATGCAGGCAAGCAATGACCTTGTGGAACACAGCACTGTCTTACCAGGTTCAGTTACAAGCACAATTCCTGCCAGGAAAGAAAAACACTTTGGCAGACGACCTAAGCAGAGACATCATGGATCCACACGAGTGGAAGCTAGATCCACAAGTATTTGCAATGATAGCTCAAAAATGAGGACGCCCACACATAGATCTGTTTGCCAGCCCCCAAAACTACCAACTTCAAAAATTTTGCACAAGGACATTCCATCCACAAGCTTGGAAAGTGGACGCCCTCTCATTCAGTTGGAAAGCATTAACAGTGTATGCCTTTCCTCCACTGCCTCTTCTAGGAAAGGAATTGCTGAAAGTCAGATTAGAGAGACCACAAATGATACTCATTGCACCAGACTGGCAACGCCAGCATTGGTATCCAATTCTAAGGAACATGGCCCACGGCCCACCATGGATTTTACCACAAATTCCTCACCTGCTTACCCAGCGAGACAGTCAGATTCTACACAGCCAACTCAAGACTTTAAACCTGGCTGCATGGCAAATTACCTAAACAACCAGCCAACTCCTCTATCCAAAGCTGTTATGGATGTCATTCTGGAGGCCAGGAGGCCCAGCACCAGAAAAACCTATTCAGACAAATGGAAAAGATTTTGCGCCTGGAACCAGGCTAAAGGCCAAAATCCCCTTGATCCAAACATTCCTCAGATTCTACAATATTTAACTGAGATGTTGCACAAAGGACTTTCGTTTTCATCTAGTAAGATCCACGCCTCAGCAATTTCAGCTCATTACAACATGGATCCTTTATTCTCACATCCACTCCTAAGACAGCACCTCAGAGGGGCTAAGAACATAAGACCGCCTAGGAGAGCACCAACACCTACTTGGAATCTCAACTTTGTTCTGGAAAAGCTTACACTGCCGCCCTTTGAACCAGCGTTTTCAGCTGATTTAAAATTTCTTTCATGGAATACTGCCCTGCTACTAGCAATAACCTCAGCTAGAAGAGTCTCAGAGCTACAGGCACTAATGGCAGTGGAGCCTTTCCTCATTTTTCATCAAGACAGAGTCTCTCTACGAACTAACCCTACCTTTATGCCAAAGGGGTGGTATTCAGTGTGGCCCTAAACCAAACCATTCATTTGCCCACCTTTTACCAAATTCCCAGAACAAAGGAGAAAGACTCCTGCACTCTTTGGACATTCACAGGCAATTATGTTACTACTTGGATAAAACTAAGGCATTCAGAAAATCTGAACAGCTCTTTGTAGCCTATGCTGCAGGATCACAAGGAAAAGCTATCTCAAAACAGACCATTTCTAAATGGATAGGGCATTGCATACGTTTCTGCTACACGCATCATGGGAAACCGGTACCTGCTAACATTAGGTCCCACTCCACCAGGGCTACGCTACATCAGCAGCCTTTCTCAGGGGCGTGCCAACCAAGGACATTCTGGAAGCTGCAACTTGGAGTTCAGTGCACACCTTCACCAAACACTATCACTTACCCCTATATTCTAAGACTAGAGCTGGTTTTGTCACTGCAGTTTTGCAGGGCCTACTAGCTTCTTTTAACCCTGTTTAACTCCACCACCCATCCTTAGCTTTGGGATTCAACCCAAGTGTGATGACTGCAGCAGGGTAACACGATGAACATAGTACAGTTTTGTACCTACCATAAATGTAGATGTTCGAGTGTTCACCCTGCTGCAGTCCAGGTTACCCTCCCTCCACCCCCCCTGAATTAGCTGAACTTATCTATGCCACTCTATCCTGTACAACCTCTGTGGTGTATTTGCTTGTGCCTGAAGGTATTGTTTTATTTTTATATAGCTATATATATATATATATATATATATATATATATATATATATATATGATTGCCTACCTATTGGGGGCACCTGACATCTGGGGCAAGAAAAACTGAAGAAAATGGCGTTGGATGCCTCTTATATTCCCCTGGCGCACTGATGTCAGGGAAGAAGCGACAGCAACTGACGCCGGACTAAGACTTTGGAACTCAGGCCGACTGCGGGACCACCTGACGGCAGGATAACCCAAGTGTGATGACTGCAGTGATGAACACTCGAACATCTACATTTATGGTAGGTACAAAACTGTACTTTCTTCCCAATACCATATTGATTAGGAGCTATATCAGTTAAGTTGCTTATGTCTGCATAAATTAATTCTTTGTGATATGTCACATAACACTGTATATAAGGCTGATGAGACTGATGGGTGTACAATTACTAAGGTTTGTAGAGGAAGACAGATCTTTCTGTGTAAATCAGTGAATCCTCTATACAAGCCTGTGACTTTCACAACAGTTAAACATCAGCTTTGTGAGCTGCTTCTTATAAAATTGTGGAGAGGAATATAAATCTGCAGTTCACCTGCTGAACTTGCAGTGCAGTAATGCTTGCCTGTTGCATGAATTTAATCTACATTGTGATCAAGAGCAGAATACTTACATATGGCTGTCTTTCTGATTGTTCAGTTACACATCCAGTTACACTGCCCTCCAAACATAACATGGTGTCAGATAAGTACAAAGCACTATATTCGATTTGTACTAACTACCCTGACATATGCTATACTGCCACACACGCTATACTGACCATTGCTGTGCTTCCACCATTTTCTCATCTAAAGTTGAAGAGATATGCAAAAGTATAACTTTGTGCAGAATATTAAAACAGATGTTCTTATGTAGAAACAGAAGAAGTTTGTTGAACAAATTAGTCAGTTTAGCTGGTAGGGTGAAACAGTGTTATGTTTTTCCCACAACATCAAAGCAGAGCACATTTATTTTATATTTAGGGCTCCAGCAGTGTTTTCAAATTTCATTACACAGCACTCTGCTAAACAGTACACAGTTTGTAACAGTTATATGACTCATGAAAATATTTTTGATTTACCACAGATTTTCAGCTTAGGGAGGTCACTGTATCTAGTGTAAATCAATGTCTGGATTGACAGTCTTTGACATATATGCCTTAAGCTCCTCAAGTCCTGTGCACTTTCACTGCTTTATAAAAACATCATTAACAGCAGGAGTCTTTTGCCAAAAATCTGAAAGCGTATGAAGTTTGTACCCCTGCCCAGGTATGGAACTAGGGTAGAATCCCATGGACCTAGTCCTATGTTATTTCTATGTCCACTAGCTAAGATTTTAGAAAAGGCTGTATTAATATACCTGAAGGCACACCTAGATGATATAATGTAAGCCATTTAGGCATTAAATTATATTAGTCATTTAGTCGTTGAGATATTTGGTGCCTCTATCCAGTGTCGAGAGTTCTGACTGCTTATCATGTTATCCTGTATCCGTTGCCCAGTTTGAAGTACATGATATCTGCATGAAGTGATTTCATTCTCAGTATTTGGGCCATCCTTAAACCTAAACTAGATGTCCCGCTAAAAGTCATAAAAAAATAAATGATTTAATTGCATCTGCCTTGAAACTTCTTTCTTCAGGGTATTTTTTTCATGAGAATTGGAAATTGTTATTCCAGAAATTCATTCTTTTTTATAAACATCTGTATTAAATCACAACTAAAATAGTGATAGAAATACACATACATTAATACAAAAGAAAACCAATCTTAGTGACATTTTTTTCTTGCAGTGTACACATGTTAAGTTTTTAGTATTCATTCACTCTGACATTACAAAAATTGTTAAATTCCTTCCTTCCGTTAAACCTCATTCCTCCTCCTGAACATTATTATGCATGTATTGTTCAAATGGATTTCATTTACTTCTATATGATTTGCTACTTCTTTTTTGTAGGTATCCAACATCCAGTTCTTTTTATTATTTATAACATTCAGTACTTCAAGTACAGTAAGTTTAGACTTTGATTTCCGTTTCTGTCAAATGTTTTTTTTTTTTTTTGGCAGCCAGTAAGATTAAACTCGCTAACAACTTACTTTATCTAGGCAATTCAGAACCTATGTCCCAGCACAGTTAAATAATTTCCTTAGTTAAAAATACACTATAGGGAATTTAATTTTTAACGTCTCCCAACTCTTTACGTTCACAGAACACATGCTCCCCTCACTAAGTCTGCTTGAGGTGTAAAAGTTTCTATGAAAATGCGCTTACATTCAAAAATCCTAAACCTTCTGGTCTTTGTTGCATACTCCGGAGCCATACAGGTGTCTTTCCATTGTTCCTTGGAAAATTAACTTTCCAGTCTATTTTCCCTATCTTTCTAAACTCCTCTGATTGATCCCTATAGTTATCATGTATTATTTTATATTCCATACTAATTATCCCTTTTTAACAGTTGCTTCTGTTCTAGACTCAGCTAAAATCTGTACGATATCTGGTTTCAGTAGCTCACCCCTGTCCATTACTCTGTGTCTGTATTCTGTTATCAGTTCTTGGTGTGGAATGTAGTTTCTAATCTGCAGTCTAGAGTTCTACTCGGTCTCATATCAATCAGTTAACTTTCCCTCCATAGTTATTTACTCCCAGTACCTTGGTTCTTTTGCAAATTTTCTTCAGTAAATTCCAGCTCCTTCTTGCTTATTTTCTGTACCCTTACTTGCAGTCATCCCTTTTGGTAAAATCTCCTTTCTCCATTCCCATATTGGCTTAGTTCTTAGAAGATTTTTTGCCACTTTATGAAGATAATGATCTTTGTGTTTGTTATTATTTGCCTTAAGGACCTGCATCCAAAATCCTACTGTTTCCTTATTTCTTGAACTCCTCTCCTGTTTCATCATCATTCCCTTCCACTTTGATTTATAACCGTCTGCTTATGCTATGTATATGAGCGTTAAATGTGTAGTTCTGAAGTATCCCTTCAAATCAGGTAATCCTAAACTATCTTGTTCTATGTAGAGAATCAACTTATCCCACTTGATTCTTATCTGCTCCCGCGCCCAAATAAATTCCTTCAACTCTTTATTAATTACTGTACACAACTTGTCTTCTGGTTAATAAAATATGCCTGACTTGTATATAAAATTAAAGGTCTTCAATCATTTTCACTGCTTTTATCTTACTTTCCTTATCCACAATCAAACTCATCAGATCCTCAGTTTTTTTATTATCTTTTGTTTAGTCTCTTTCCACATATCCTTAGATGCCACAACATAATCCTTTTTAATCCATGCACCTAAATACTTCATCATCTATTGCTGAACCATCCTCCTGTTCTTCATCATCTAACCTTGGTATAAAGTCCTTATGTGTGGGTAGTGGGTACATAGTGCACCACTATAGCCTTTGTTTTATCTTCACTGAGTTTATTTCCAGAAAAGACCTAAAACTGTCTCAAAATGTTTCACAACACTGTTGAATTTATCAAATAAAAAATAATATCCTCTGCAGATAAGCCTAACTTTTGTTAAGTACCAGACCAGTTACATCCTTGAATTTGAGAGTCCATTATTTTGTTTGTCAGTGGCTAAAAATATGAAACAGAAAGGGCAAAGAGCACACCCTTGCCTGGTAGCTCTGTTCAACACACTTGTAAGAGGAGAACCCTTGCACCTTAATTTTTTACCTCCAGCATGTTATATATTCTCCTAATTAAACCCTATTATCCTATCAAGGAATGCAAATCTTTTCATTACTTTACTTATAAAATGCCAGCTGACTTCTTTGAATGCTTTCTGTTCATTAAGACTCACCGGTAATAGTGGCATCATACACACTGCTTCCCCCTGGATCATCATTGTTCTGTTAAAGTTGTCAAATGTTTGCTTTCCCTCCACAAAGCCACACTGATTCACATCAATCAAGCTTGGTGACAGCTTTCTCATTCTCTTAGCTTGTATAAACATAAAC
Source organism: Protopterus annectens (assembly GCF_019279795.1). Taxonomy (NCBI): domain Eukaryota; kingdom Metazoa; phylum Chordata; order Ceratodontiformes; family Protopteridae; genus Protopterus; species Protopterus annectens. Next base: position 341,895,145 of record NC_056736.1, read on the forward strand.
AGCTCCTCTGAATAATTCCTATTACTTCATTTTCATATCTATTTTATTTCTGTGCTGTTTGTAAATTCCATATTCATTTTAGCCCACTCACTAGCAATTTCTACTGCTGAAACATTGTCTTTCCTAGTAACTCCTAAATCATTTCCACTACCCGTTTCTTAAATTCCTCTCTTTTTAACTGGTAAGTATGAAAGTGCCAGTGTCTCATTTACACTCTGATCACCTTGCATCTTTATTTAAATTTTTAATGGTGCATGATCTGACATAATTGTTGGATATTTGTCAAAGGTTTTAATTAAATGCACATGCCCTTGTGATATATAATTTCTGACCAGTCCAACCCCATTTGTTGTAACTTGGAGAAGAATATGTAAATAAAAAAAAAATTCTGAGTGCCTAATGTTAAAGTTCCAATTACTGAATTCACATCTTCCCGACCAAATATTCTTACCTATTTCTTTAGAAGTCTACCCTCACTTAGTATATTTTCCTTTCCATGTCCCCTGATGCATCCTCACTGTCGCAAGTCAACTTCCATTTCACACCCATAAAAAAAATTCCCTGTTGAAAGCTGGTTATTTTCCCAAAATTGTCTTAAGCTGTATAATAGTAGCTTTAGGTGGAACATCGATACATGTCTATGTAATCCTCTGCCTACCAGTAACCCCTTTCTGCCCCAAATCTAGCATTGTCTGTTTTCCTCTTCTGGCATTAATGGATCCCTACTACCAATCTGTATTATTACTTTCCTTTTCCTTTGCCCCTGATATTTTGCTAAATATCCACCCTGAAATCCTTTTTTTTTTTGTTAAATTCACATACTCATTTCTATCTACATGTTTTCTGTAACATTGCTATTTGCACTGTACATTTCTTTTTTTAACACCTTTAGTAATTTATCACTTAAGATATAGACAGATTAAAATAAAATAAACCATATTAGCATGCTTCCAGGTACTTGCGTTATACATTATATTTGCTCCTTTTTGTATCTGCAGTCATTCCAACATTACATACATTTCTCAATTCCTGTCTTCCCTTAAAGCTCACTCCTCCTCCTGAACATTATTTAGCATGTATTGTTCCCACCATTTCCATTAATTTCTATATAATTTGATCCTTCCCTTTCCTAAAGATCCCATTTCCATTTATTTTATCTCTGGTACAGTATTCAGGACATCAAATACATTTGGTTTAGACTTTGATTTCCATTTTCTAGTGATTGTTTTTTTGGCACCACCAGAATTAAACTTAACAAGAACCTACTATGTCTGGGCCATTCAGACCTTGTGTCCCATCTCAAAAAGTAATTTTATTAGTTACACCCATTTTCTCACTCAATATTCCTGACAGAGTACTCTATAGGGGATTTTTAAAATAAGCCAACTCATATGTTTTCAGTTACCTGTTTCTTCCCTATCACTCCTCCATAATTTCCCATCTACCTGAGGAAAAACTCGAAGTGTGCTTAAGGTATAAAAATATCTATGCAAACTCTTCCAACCAAAATTCCTAAATCTTCTGTTTTTTGTTGTATACTTGTGAGCCTTACATATGTCCTGCCATTGTTCCCTTGTAAATTGCCTAGCCAGTTTCTCTTCCCAGTCTTTTCTAACCTCCTTTGATTGATTCTTATAGTTCATGTGCAGTATTTTAGATGCTATACTCTCTATTTTTAACAGCTTATGTTTTAGTTTCAGCTAAAAATTCTACCAGAGTAGGTCTTTCACTTACCATTTCCCTTTCTGTTTGCCTATATACTTTGATATCAATCCCTGGTAGAGAAGGCAGTCTCTACCCTGCAGTCAAAATGTCTTCTTGGCCTCATCCCATTCTGTTACAATTCCCACTCTAGTTATTTGCTTCCGATACCTTGGTTTCTTTGCCAGTTTTCTCCAGTAAATTCCAGCCCCCTCTTGCTTATTCTCTGTACCCCCTACTTGCAGTCATCCCTCTCAGCAAGATCTCCTTTCTTCATTCTCATGTTGACTTCTTTCTTACAATACTTTTTGATACTTTACGAATATAATATTATCTGTGGCTGTTATTCTCCTTAAGGATCTACATCCAAAATCCCACTCCCTCCTTATTTTTTGAACCCCCCCCCACTTCATCATCATCCCTTTCTATTTTGAATTATAAACTTCTGCTTGTGTTATGCATATGATGCATGTGTAGCTCTAAAATATCCCTTCAAATTAGGTAATCCAAAACCCCCTCCTTCTATTGGAAGGATCAACTTATCCCACTTAACTCTTGACCTTTTCCCCTTCTAGACATATTCCTGTTAGTTATTGTCTACAACTTCTCTGGCTGATAAAAATATACCTGACCTGTATATAAAACTAAAGGGACTAAAACATTTTCACTGCTTTTATCTTGCTATCCATAGCCATAAACGAGTGCTTCCAGTTTCTGAGTTTTTGTATTATCTTTTATTTAATCTCTTCCCACATATCCTTAACTGCCAAAACAGAAGCCTTTTTAATCTATACTCCTAAATACTTCATTGTATCATGTCCCCTTAAATATGAGTATTGCTGACCCAATTCATATGTGTGTACATAATTAACGACTATAACTTTTGATGTGTTGTTGTCCTGTCTAGCCTTTATTCTTACCAGGATGGGTCCGAATCAGAGGCACATGGCCTTTATATACAAGCTCGAGGTCTTCCACTAGGTTGTGGCTAAACCATATCCCAGCATGCACCAGGAAAGCTACCCAGATCTTGTTTGCTGCTAAACAAGATTGGGTGCTCGTTCTACTAGCTCTGGCCAAGTATAACATTTCTACTATTCTGTACTGCATAAAAGTTGCTTATTCTCATTAATTGTTTAAAATAATTTTTTGGTATTGCTTAGTGTACTTCTGCCTTTTGTGTTTTTTTTTTTCCTGCTGTTGGCCATCGTCTTCAATTAGGCCTTGTTTTCCTTATCCCAGCTCTTTCTTTAAAAGTTTATTTAGCCCATTTAAGTTAGAGGGCTGTCTCTCTGGTTGTTGTTTCCCTTCTACTTGTTATTTCTATTCAGTTGGCCAGTTTGAGTTAGAGAACTGCTATCCCCTTAGCACGTTTAAATTAGAAGGCTTTCTCCTTTCCCTTTCCATTTCCCAGGCATAGCCCTTTTAAGTTAGAGAGCTTTGCCATCCCTTCAGTTCTTAAAAAAAAAAGTGTATATATATATATATATATATATATATATATACATATAGATATTTATATATATATATATATATATATATATATATATATATATATATATATACATACATATATATATATATATATATATATATATATACATATATATATATATATATATATAGATACCTATATATAGCTTTTCTAACTAGCTCTGTCCTTCAGTTACAATGTCTTCTAAGGAGTCGAAACCTTCAGATTTCAAAAAATGCAAGAAATGTGGACAAAAAAATGTCATTGACTGATAGACACAGAATTTGTGTCTGTTGTCTTGGAGCCGTCCATCTGTAGGAATCTTGCTCTGTCTGTCATTCCTTTAGCCACAGAGCACTCCTGGAGAGGAAAAACAAATTAATATTGAAAGGACTGTTAAAAAAACCTTTCTTAGAGGCAATACAAGAAGGTCCGGGTTTACACAAATCTTCTTCTGCAAAATCTGATAAATCTGAGAAGAGATCTTCCTCTTCCAGTTCTCCATCATAGCCATCAAAAAGGATTGCAAAAACTTTGCCACCGGATCTGAAGTCTATCGGATCCGACAGACCTACAGCCCAGGCGCCATCTGTCTCGGTGCCAATGGAATTTGAAATTTGGTGCTGGTCCCCAGTCTTGGAGCCATTTTCTCTGACCCTAATGTCACCCATTTTACAGCAGACCAAGTCTCCAGCCCCCTCAGCTTGGTCTTCCAGGAGCTTATCCAACGACAACGTGGATCGAGTGATACAGAGGCTATTATGGACACCAGCACTGGCCAAGTTGTTATCAGATCCAACCCTGAGGCCTTCGGATCTGACCACATCCTCCTTTTCTGGGCTGATTCCTCCTCCGATCCGAACTTGGACTTCAGAGTTGGAATGTCTGGAGCTGATAATAGTGAAACCTTCAGATCAGAGACCTATTTTAGGATCTTCAGATCTGACCATTGCTTCGACATCCTCGGCTCCATCGGAACTTGATGAGTCTAGGGGCTGAAGCTCTCTGGGTAGGTTCGGGGAGGTGAGTCAGATCTGGCTTTGTCTCTTGGGGCATCGGCTCAGGTGGGCTCGGCTCCTACATCGGCCTCGGGCCCTTTGTCCTTGATTCCAAGGATTCCCTCAATCTCTTCGTATCCAGGGACTTCCTCGGATCAGGGGCGGGGAGCTTTTGAGGTGATGAGAGTACTGTCTCCACAGGCAGTTGTTCTGTCATCTCCAGATGTTCTTCCCCCAAAAGCACTGGTGTCTCCCTCTGTGTCCTCACTTCCACAGGGACGCAGAGATCCTAGACCTCAGGATGCCGCACAGGGCACCCCCCTCTCTTCTGAAACCTCCCTGGAGTACCCCTCTGAGGAGTTCCCACGGAAGAGACTGTGCAAGAGGAAGCACTTAGACTCCTCAGTGGAGTCCATCACCTCCAATATGGACCTCGATGAAGCTGAAGGGTCTGCAATAGTTGCCTCCTGATGATATCTCCTTTCGACACAAGCCTTGAAAATGGTTTGAAACAGGTAAACAAAAAACTTCCCAAACACTGTCTTCCAACACCACGTGAAAAATCCACTACGAAACCTGCGTTTGAAATATTTATTTAAGCTTCTCTTTAAACATGCACTTTTCATCAGATTTAAGTATCCAACTTCATCAGAAACAAAACTTTAAGTTAATAATCTACTAGAGCATTTTATAGCACCCAAATCTCATTGAAATCACATTGAAGTCATGCAGCACTACACAAGTACTACGCAGAGAGCTCACCATACTGGTGAGACTTGCAACTACTAGTTAATTCTTTATTTTTTATTGTTTGTTTTTTATATATTGTTTGTTTAATTTCTACCTATATAAAATCTCATATACATGCAGGTCGCAACTCAGAAAATACAATGCTATAATGAACAATGATAAAAAATATAAAAATAATATACTAACAAATGTAAATATAAAAATGTATAAAAAATCTCCAAGTAAAGAATTATGTTAAACTTTATATAACTAACAATGTTAAAATAGTTAAAAATAGATAAAAATAAAGTTTTGACTTGTCTCAGAGTCTCAAATCTAAAAATACAAATGAGAATTCACCTTAACAGATTTTTCAAGCGTAGGACACACATAATCGAATTACACTCATTCAGGCCAGGAAACTGGCAGGCATTCAGCCTCAATTGCCAACAAAGCTCTAACCTTTACAATCTCAGTGACTCCGGACCACCTCTTCCGTCATTGTATAGTTGTTGTATGACGCTAAATTTGAAATTATGTGTGGGCTGTTCTAAAATGTGTCTTGCCAATGCATTTGTGGATTTACTATTGTTAATACTATATATGTGTTCATATATCCTGTCCCTTAGTCTTCTGTCGGTTTTGCCAACATAGAACGCGGGACAGTGGGTGCAGCTTGCCAAATACACTACTTGCTTACTGTTGCAATCATATTTGTCCTTGGCTTTGATCTTAACATCCCTAATACAACAACTGTTACCCCCATGGATATATTTGCATTGGTTACACATATAACATTTTAATGTACCCAGTTTCTTTTTCATCACAGTGGCTCTGTTTTCTAAGATTTGTTTCAAATTTGCACCACATCTGAAAACTATTTTTGGGCATTCGGGGAAAGTTGTACGTGTCTCATTATGGTTCAGCAATAACCCCCAATTCTTACAAATGATGTTAACTATTTCAAAGGATTCCATGGCAAAAGTGGAAATAAAACAATAAGGGCTGAACAACTCGTCAGACCCCTGTTTGTCACTACAAACCAAAGTCATATTTTTATTACACAAAATTGGTGGGAACACTCCTCCATGTTTCTTAGCTTTCACTTCCTCAAGGAGGGTCATGAACAAATCTAGAGGGTAACCTCTCTGTAAGAAAAAGTTCTTTAGTGTATCACATTCGGCTATAAAGTCCTCATCTTTTGTGGACATCCTAGCTGCCCTAACTAACTGCCCCTTAATCACAGATTTCTTCTGTGAAAAAGGGTGGCAGCTGGAAAAATGAAGGAAGGAATTTGAGTAAGTACTCTTACGGAAAATTTTTGCTAAATAAACTAATTCTCTATAATCTTTCCTTAATTCAATGTCAAGATATGAAATCTTGTCCTTGTGTACAGAATAAGTGAATTCCAAAACTCCGTGCTGTTATTAAACATGTCTATCATTCTCAGTGCCTCTGATTCCTGGCCGACAAACATCACAAAAATGTCGTCCAAGAATCGCGTATAAAATTTTATGTGTTGTTGGCACCAAGGATTTTGTAAGACATGTTGTCTCTCCCAGTGTGCCATGACCGTATTAGCCACACTGGCCCCACATGGGGACCCCATCGCAACTCCCACTCTTTGATGGTAAAATTTACCATTAAAGGTGACATAATTATAAGACAGTACTATGTCTATTAATTCTGTCACCAAGTTCACTTCATCTCTAGGGGCATTATGGGTTTGCATAAAAAGTGCTGACCTTTCAATGGCTTCCTGGTGGGGAATCGAAGAATACAAATCCTTGACATCTATTGTCAGAAATAAGGCGTTTTCAAAAAATGGAATTTGATTAATATGTTGCAAAAAGGACCAGGAATCTTTTGAAATTTGGGTCTCTTGGGCAACATTTTTTTAAGAATGTTGTCAACAGCTTTAGCGCAAGCATATGTCATACTTCCCCTTGCATCTACTAATGGCCTCATTGGTGGGTCTGCTACACTTTTATGAATTTTCGGAATTCCGAAAATAATAGGTAGTCTCGGTGCTGGCATCTTCAAGAATTCAAACACATTCTTGTCAATACGCCCTTCAGTATATAAATCATACAACAAGGAATTCACTCTATTCATAGCTATATTTAACTCATTCCTTGACACTTCACTGTATGTCTCAGTGTTTAAGATCGATAACATTCTTTGGTTATAGTCTGTTACATTCATAATCGCCAGGCCCCCTCCCTTATCTGGTTTCATAATTCTCACATAAGAGGAACTCAAAAAGTTAAGTATGTCCCTTTCCTCTCTTGAGACATTGTGTTGTTGGAAATTACCATGCCTACTACTAAACAGTGTGTTCCTAATATCAATTTCGCACATCTGTTCAAAGAAGGACAAAATCAAGTGGGTAGGAGGGTTATAAACACTTGGAATATAGTAGTCATTCTGGGTTGGTAAATGATCACCCATTAGTAAATTCAAATTCATTTTATGAACAAAAAGTTTTAAATCTATTAAAATGTCAGCTATTTGAGTGTGTGCAGTTGGAACAAAAGTATGTCCCTTTGATAATAAGTCAGCCATCTCGGACGATATATTAATCTCCGAGTAATTATAAATTTTAAAGTCTCTTGAAGTATTCAAAACTATACTGCAAGTGTTTAAAGCTTCTAAACAATCTTCCCTTTCTTCAATGTTCACCACTTGTTCTTCCTCCTGGTTCTGGAATTGTTCCTTCTCCCCTTCGGGTAATGGCTGCCGGAGGCTTGGTTCTGAAAATTTATATGGTCACTAGGACCCTGTTTGTAGCCCATGTTGTTTTTCGTCGTTAGTCTATCACTGCGACGAAACAAGGCTGGGTCTGGAGCCTGGTCTCCCATGTCACTGTCACTAGTGGCTTGGGGAACTTCAGTCTCTTGAATCAAACTCAAAAGAATTAACTAGTAGTTGCAAGTCTCACCAGTAGGGTGAGCTCTCTGCATAGTACTTGTGTAGTGCTGCATGACTTCAATGTGATTTCAATGAGATTTGGGTGCTATAAAATGCTCTAGTAGATTATTAACTTAAAGTTTTGTTTCTGATGAAGTTGGATACTTAAATCTGACGAAAAGTGCATGTTTAAAGAGAAGCTTAAATAAATATTTCAAACGCAGGTTTCGTAGTGGCTTTTTCACGTGGTGTTGGAAGACAGTGTTTGGGAAGTTTTTTGTTTACCCCTATCTCCTTTTGAGACATCCTAGAAATACTTAAGCAGAGAGGCGGCTGGAAGTCCACTAACCCTTCGGCAGAGAGGCGGCTGGAAGTCCACTAACCCTTCGGCAGAGGAGTCAGTATACCTGAAGGCCTTTGGATCTTATCCTTCCACCTCTTGGGTGTCTCCACCTTTCAATGAGCTTATGGACCTAGTTTCTCGGAAGATGTGGGAGTCTCCAGATTCAGTGGAACCTGTTCTTAGGAGGCCAAATAAGTTTATCACATCCCTAGCAGACAAACCTTTTCTAACTAAAGGAGTCCCAGTAGATGCCATGGTGGTGGTGGTGGTGGTGGTGGCCACCAAGAAGGAACTGTCAGAGACATTTTCTTCTGTTCATCCACTGAACAATGAGTCTCGTACGATGAAGAGGTATGTAAAGTGTATTTTTTCTTCAGCGACTTTTGCCATCAGATCGCTAAACTACTTAACCCATTTTACTAGATTGCAGAGGGGACCTCCTGAAAGTGTTAAAAATGCTCTCCAAAGTTCAGTAGCCGAAGAGATTTCTGATAGTTTCCTCACAGCTCTCTACCTTAAATTCATTAGTCAACTCCTCCATGAGACTGATCTCTTATGCAGCAGATGAAGCAAGAAGAGCAGCGGGTTCAGGAATTTTCTTAAGGAGACATTCTTGGATGCACTTGTGTGATTTTGCAGAACCCTTTAAATCGTTCTTTGTGAATGCCTCATTCGATGGCTCATCTCTGTTTGGGCCAAAAGTCAAAGACACACTGACCAGGTGTGAGCAAGACGGAAAGATTCTGAGTGCCGTAGGAGTCCGTTTTTCCCTACCTACCAGACCATATCTCAAAGGTCAGAAGGGAATTGAAAAATGTGGTTTCAAAAATCTCAGAGAGCTTGGAAGATGCCGACTACATTGCAGAGGGCGTACACAGAATCAGGGCAACAGAGAATCTTTCTTTGGTAAGCCCTTTCAGTGCTCCTGAAAGGAAGCCAATCTGTCCATCTCTGGAGGCACGGGGGCAGCTTATCTTTGTACCCACAGGCCTGGCAACAAATAAAAGACAAATGGGTACAAAGCATCATATCCAGAGGTTACTGTATGTCCTTTTCCTTCCCCGTTCCAAACATGAAAAAGATCCCAGATGGTCCACCCAGTCAAAGGGAACAGGCAATGTTAGAAATTGAAAAGTTGCTAAACAAAAGAGTCATCCAAACAGTCCCTGCAAACCAATTAGGATCTGGAACTTACTCAAGATTCTTTTTAGTTCCAAAGAAAACAGGAAACTGGAGACCAGTTCTGAATCTCAGCAATTTCAACAAATCAGTAAAAAAGTCCATGTTCTGGATGGTAACACTACAGTCAATACTCCCTTTTCTGGGACAAGACAATTGGATGTTCTCGATAGATCTCCAGGATGCGTACTACCACATAAAAATGGACTGGCAATTCAGGAGACACCTACACTTTTGGCTGGGTGCCAGTCCTTATCAGTTTCGAGCTCTGCCCTTTGGTTTTATTACAGCCCACAGAGAGTTCAACAAATGTATAGCAATAGTCAGGGCTCATCTGAGACGCCTAGGATTCCAGGTGTTTCCATAGTCAGATGACTGGCTCCTTTCACCACCGAGCATCTACTACTAAATGCAAGAGACACCACCTTGCAGTTCTGCTCTCAACTAGGAATTACAGTAAACTATGAGAAATCTGCCTTGCAACCTTCTCAGCATGTCATATTTATAGGAGCAGAATTAGATTAAAAAAACACGATGGCCAGACTTCCTCAAGAAACCGTTCAAGTCCTACAACGTAAGGTGTTAAGTCTTTTTCAGTGAAGAAAGCGCAAGCAAAAATAGTGCTAAAAGTTTTGGGGATGATGGCAGCAGCAATAACTCTGATCCCTTTAGCATGTCTACACATGAGAATTCTACAGTGGTTACTGTCCACTCAGTAGTCGATGCAGGAATTGCTGATGTCCCACAAAATAATGATAACAGAAACTTGCAAGAAAAAAAGACCTTCTCTGGTGGCTTTACTCCACCCATGTGATGCTAGGCCGACCGTTTCCACTTCCCCAACCATTGGCCACAGTGACCACGGATGGTTCTCAGATTGTGGGGGACATTATCTGGGAAAGGCTGTCCAAGGCACTTGTCAGAATCATGAGGCCCATTTGCACATCAGTGTCCTAGAGATGAGAGCGGTGCTTCTAGCTTTGCAAGCATTCCAGGACTCTCTTCTGCTGGGAACTGTAGCAATACAGACAGACAGTATGTCAGTTGTATGGTACAATAAACCAACAAGGAGGAACCAGATCTTACCCCCTTTGTTGAGAGACCCTGAGAATATGGCAGTGGGCGACTTCTTCCCACCATTTTCTGATAGCAACGCACATCTTGGGGAAGTCCAGTGTGATAGCAGACAGACTCAGCAGAGCGATTCTGTTGCCTCACGAGTGGTCCCTAAAACAGGAAGTAGTGGAAAACATTTTCCTCAGATGGGGCCAGCCTTGCTGTGACCTTTTTATGACATCCATGAATGCCAAATGCAGCAACTACTTTGTCCTTATCCCCCCCCCCCCCCCCAGGGGAATCACCAAAGGATGCACTTATTCAAGATTGGCCCTCTGGTCTCCTCTATGCCTTTCCACTAATAGCCAGAGTGCTTCAGAAAGCCATTTGCTTAGGAAGGGACTTGATACTCATCACCCCATACTGGCCTCGTCAGGTCTGGTTCTCCTTCCTATGGCCTCATCTTTGGGAGGAGCCTTGGATTCTGGACCCAGTTCCAGGCCTTCTGACTCATGCATCAAGAATGCTCCATCCTTTCCTCTGGACCCTTAAATTGACAGCTTAGCTGCTCCGATTCCAACCTTAGCCAGGTTTCTTAACCTTTTTACATCAATGACACACATTCTAATTTCTTCCCGTAAGGCTTCAACAAGAAAAATATATAGAAGTAAATGGAAAATATTCTCTATATGGGCTTCTCGTAATCACATCAATCGCTTTACTGCTCCAGTTAACCCCATTCTGGAATTCCTGGCAAAATTATTCAATGAGGGTGTAGCTGCAGCTACTATTAGAGTTCAACTAGCAGCGATTACTAGTTTTCATGTTGGTGAATCTGGCCTCAGCATTATGTCTCACAGGCTATGCAAGATGTTTCTCAAAGGTACTTTACTACTGCAGCCACCTGTCAGAGACCCCCCCCCCCCCCAGCACCATAGGACTTAAATTTCGTCCTATCTCATTTAATTATTTTCCCTTTAGAGCCAGCATCATCTTGCGAACTCAAGTTTTTGGCATGGAAAACTATTCTTTTGATAGCTGTTACTTCTGATAGGAGAGTGTCTTGAGCTGCAAGCCTTGTCAGTAAAGCTCCTTTACTTGCTTTTGCACAGAGACATGGTTTCCTTATGAACAAACCTCTCCTTTTTGCCAAAAGTATGTTCAGAGTCAAGTTTGAACCAATCTATAGAGCTACCAGTCTTTTACCCAAATTACGAGAATAAGGCAGAATACTGTTACATCAGCTGGATGTGCATAGACAATTAAGTTTCTACTTGCATAGGACAAAGAACTTTAAAAAATCTGACCAGCTATTTATATATTTTTCAGATTCAAAGAAAGATACTCCAGTCTCTACAGTGACACTTTCAAAATGGGTTTCGGATTGCATAACCTTCATCTATAAATCTCAAAACAGAGATCTCCCAAATAGAGTTAAAGCCCACTCTACAAAAGCCATTGCAACCTCTTTGTCTTTTTGGCTAGACTTCCAATTGATACCATTTGTGCTGTGGCAACATGGGCAAGACCACATACCTTTATCACTCATTACAAAGTTGATTTGGTCTCCAGGAACAGGGCCTCCTTTAGTTCCATGATTCTGAAGAATATTCTCCTTTGAGACACCCAAGAAAGGTGACATAGGACAACAACACAAAGACATTATGTACTCACCATGACGTTCCATGTGTGTTGTCCATCTTCTCCTTCATTATTGCATCCCACCCTCCTTCCCCTGGCCATTTGCACTCCTGGAAGACCAAGTTGGTAGAATTGGATATCATTATTCTCTGGGCCTCCTTATTGCTGTCTGAATTATTAAACTGCCCTTATTTTTTCTTACTGTTATTATTACTGCAAACAAGATCTGGGGAGCTTTCCTGGTGCATGCTGGGATAGGGGTTAGCCACGAGCTAGTGGAAGACCTCGAGGTTGTATATAAAGGCCAAGTTAGATCCGAGGATCAGATCCGAACCCATCCTGTTAAGAATGAAGGCAAAGATGGACAACACACATGGAACGTTATGGTGAGTAAATACAGTATACTTCTTTTTTGTCTTCATTAATTTTATATCCCAAAAAGACTTGAAACTCTCTCAAAATGTCCCTTAATACTGAAATGTCATATCATCTGCAAATAAAGCCAACTTTTTCTGAGTCCCTTAATTTCTTTGCCAGTGGCTCTAAATATAAAGCAAGTAACAGAGTGGAAAAAGACACCCCTACCTTGTTCCTCTGTTAAGGAATAACTTATCAAAGAGGAACCCTCCCACTTTAATCATTGCCTCTGATCCTTCATATATTGCCATAATTAACCTTATTATTGTATCAGGGAATGCAAGTGATTCCATTGTCCTACTCATAAAATTCTACCTTACCCTGTTGAATGCTTTCTCTATATCAAGACCCATCAACAACAGTGGTAATTTCATACATTCTGCTTCCCTCTTGATCCTCATTGTTCTGTTAGTGTTGTCAGATGTTTGTCTCCTCTCCATAAAACCACATTGATCCATATCTATCAATTTCAGCAACATATTTGCCATGCTTTTAGCTAGCATAGACATAAACACTTTATAACCGTAGTTTAAAATTTAAATGGGTTTGTATGAAGTTGCATCTGATGAGTCTTTACCATCGTTCGGTGTTACAGCCACCACAGCTTTCTTCCAAGATGTTGGTCCTTCCCCTGCTTTTCAAATACTGTTAAACAAAGCCTTCTAGATTTTCAGCACTTTCTTCCCCCTCTAACTTCCAAACTTCCACAGGAGTACCATCTGTTTCTGGAGACCTTCCTGCAGATTGATTATACATTACCATTTTTATCTATCTCTTCCGGTGTTAACTATTAATTGTTGAGCCTCATCTTCCTCTAACCTTGTCATAATTAAGACTTCTGTGCTTTATACAAATGTTCATAAAATTTCTAAACTATCTCTAGTACCAGTTCAAGATCTCTGGTTATTTTTCTTGATGTCCTTCAAGGATGCATCTGCAGTCATCACATATGGGTTGTCCTGCCTCAGGCAGCCCTTCGGTCGGCCGGATTCCAAAGTCTGGGTCTGGCCTCGGCTGATGTCGCACTTTCCCCGACGTCAGAGCGTCTGGGGTATAAAAGCATCAGCCGACGCCATCTTCCTCAGTCTTTCTTGCCGCGTGGTGCCCGAAGCAGAAGCAGTTCGCAAGTGCCGGTCGGCCAGCTCCTGTGATTCAGCTACCGAAGACTTCGAAAAAGCTAAGTACCCCGTTGGGGACTCTTTCTTGTCTCAGCCGATGTCAGATAAAGTTAATAATTGTTTAACTTGTGGGAAACAAATACCTCATAAGGATTTCCACTCTTACTGCCTCCCCTACCTAGGCCCAGACCACGACGTCTCGGCCTGTTCAGCCTGTGCTTTCTTCAACCGACAAACTCTTAGATGTCGGTCGGAGTTTGCAGAGGAGTTTTTTGGGGCTAGTTTTGCTTATAAGATGCCGTCGGAGACTCCGACTTCGCGTTTAGTTAAAAAACGGAAGGACAAGGACCGACACACGTGGACCGCGGTTTCAGCTGAAACCACGGTCAGGCCTACCGCGAGTGTCTCGGTCTCGGCTGAAACCGAGTCCTTGGTACTTCCTATTACCGAAACCACACAACCGACTAACTCGGCCCCAGAGGCCCCGGCCGATTCGGTCATTGAATTACCTACTGAAATCGGTGTCCAGGAACCTTCCAACACCATTCCTTTAGATAAGTCTACTCCTGCACGTGGTGCAGCCAGACCCCCTGCTTCCATGTCCATTAAGGCTTTCTCTAGGGCTAAAGCTGCTAAACTTACTAAGGCTTTGCCTCCCAAGGTTTCCTCTCAGAGACCTTCTACTAGCTCTCAGATTCTTACCCTAGCAGAGGATTTGATCTCATTAATTAGAGGTTCCCAACCTCATCCGGACAGGGGCTCTCAACCACCTCCAGACAAAAGGCCCAGGGTTGAGCCCTCTGATCCCTAGTCCTCAGATGAGTCCAAGGATGGCTCTGCTCTGTCAGACCACCAGGAGGAGGCTTATTCGGCCTACGAGGATTCTGATGCTGAAGAATCTATTCCCTCGGCCTCCCCTCCTGAAGAATTTTCCTTTGGAGAGACATTACACTCAATGAGAGAACATTTTCAATGGCAGGGTCAGGAATTCTCTGATTCCAGAAAGAGATTAAGGACCTTTTTACATTTACCTCAGCATAGGCCCTTAGCTATATCTCCTGTTTTGAATGTCATTGATGATGTGTACTCTGATGCTAGTACTGCTCCTGACTCTCTCCCTCCGGCTCCTGCCAAACCTGATAGGTACTACAGGGTCCCGGACTCACATTTACACCTGTACAAGGCCCACTCTGCTGATCCAGAAACTATTTCCCAGGGCCCAAAAGGGGTTGCAGCTGCCACTGCTAAAAATCCTCTACCCTCTGAAAGGGAGTCCAGAGCATTAGAGAGATGGGGTAAGAAAGTGTATACTTCTGCAACTCTTTCCATGAGGGCATTAAATTGTCAATTTCATATGATACAGTACCAAGAGTATTTACTAGATGAATTGCATAAGAAACTGTCCTCTTCTGAACCCCTTGATCGCAAATCCCTTCAGGATCTGGTGCATAACTCCCAGCAGGTTAGTAACCATTTCTTGCAGTGTGGTTATGATGCATTGGAAGCTTCATGTAGATCAGCTATGACAGGTGCGGTTATACGTAGGCATGCCTGGCTGAAGGAACAATCTCTGCCAGACCATATTAAAGCTAAGCTTTCGGATGCTCCTATGGAAAAGCAAAAATTATTTGGTTCCACGGCTCAAGAGGTTTTAAAGAAATTTGAAGAAAAGGCAAAATCTTTGCAAACAGTTAAAGACTTTCTGCAGGTCCAACCACCGAGATTCAGCAGAAATTGGCCTACTAAGAATTGGTCCTTTCCGGACTCAGACAGATCTCAAAGAGGCAGGAATAGGCGTGCCAGAGGTAGAGGGCAAGCTAGAGGCTCCTACAGAGGCCGTCAGTGGCAGCCTCCCAACCAGAGAGGTAGTGCAGGAACTACAACTGCTACACCAGGACAGACTCAATGACTTTATTTTGACTCCGCCGACCAGGGCTCAATTAGAAGCACCTTTGGGTGGAAAACTTTCTTTATTCTCAAAAATTGGCACAGCATTACAAGCGCACATGGACACTGCAAATAATAGACAAAGGATACAGGTTCCATTTCCACTCATTGCCAAAAAGAAAAGGCATGCCAGATCTGCCAACAAATCAGAGGGCAGAGGCTTTGAAGCAAATTACCAACTTAATGCAAATGAAAGCCATAGAAAAGGTACCTCTTTCAGAACAAGGCCAGGGATTTTACTCCAGATTATTCCTTGTTCCAAGAAAAGAAAATCAATGGAGGCCTATTCTCGACTTGTCCGCACTGAATACTTACCTCATTGTGCCAAAATTCAAAATGCTGACTCTACAGCAACTCCTTCCCATGCTGAGCAAGGGGTCTTGGCTGGTGACTCTAGACCTCAAGGAGGCATACCTGTATGTCCCTATTCGACAAAGCTGCAGAAGACACCTCAGATTTCTTGCAGGGTCAGAGCATTATCAATTCTCAGCATTACCCTTTGGTTTATCTACTGCGCCCAGAGTATTCACGAAATGCCTGGCATCAGTAATTGCACACTGCAGACTTCAGGGGATTCAAATCTACCCATATCTGGACGACTGCCGAATACAAGCGGACAGCAAGCAAACTTTGTTAAAGGACTTGGACTATGCCATCCACCTGTTACAGGCCATGGGATATACAGTCAACATCCACAAATCAAGACTGGTTCCATCCCAAAGAATAACTTTTCTGGGTGCGAATCTAGACACAACCACCCAAATTGCCTTTCTCACAGAAGTAAAACAAAAACAACTACCAGTTTACTTCCAGAATCTGACAAGACAAACTCAGCTGACTGCAAGGAAAATCCTGCAGGCCCTGGGTTACATGGCATCTTGCATTCTTCTGATTCCGCAAGCAAGGCTGCATATGAGAAAATTACAATGGTACCTAAGAAGTTTATGGACACAGCACAGTCACAGCTTAGAAACTCTGATCCCACTCATTCCTTGCCTTCAAAAGGAATTTCTGTGGTGGGCTCAAGCCTGCCAGTTGAACAGCGGGTTGCCCTTCAGCAAGCCAAGAGCCAACCAAACCATCACCACAGACGCTTCAGTCCAAGGTTGGGGAGCACACATGGAGGGCAGATGTATCCAAGGGCTATGGTCACAAAGAGAGCTGCGCATGCACATAAACCAAAAGAAAATGCTGGAAGTGATACACGCAATCGAGGCCTTCAAACCTTTCCTTCAGCAAGGCCACCTGCTCATAAGGACAGACAACACCACAGTTATGTGGTACATAAACAAGCAAGGAGGCACCCATTCCTACCCTCTTTGCAGACTGACAGTGAATCTATGGGAACTTGCTTTGAAACTCAACATACAGCTACAGTCCCAGTTCGTGCCAGGGAAAGACAATACACTGGCAGACAGCTTAAGCAGAACTACCATGGATGCACACGAATGGATGCTGCGCCCAGACATCTTCTTACTCATCACACAATCATGGGGAAGGCCGGAAATAGATCTGTTCGCTTCCCCCCTCAATCATCAACTGAAGAAATTCTGCTCAAGGACATACCACCCACAAGCATGGAAAGTGGACGCTCTCTCTTTCAGCTGGAAAGCTCTAACAGTGTATGCTTTCCCACCTCTCCCATTAATGACCAAGGTCCTACTGAAGATCAGGACAGAGCAGCCCAGAGTAATTCTGATAGCTCCAAACTGGCCAAGACAGCACTGGTACCCACTGTTAAAGAGCATGTCACAGACGAAACCATGGCCTCTCCCCCTATGGCCACTCCTACTGACGCAGCACAATTTCAGGACTCTGCACTCCAACCAGAAAACCTTGCAGCTAACTGCCTGGAGAATACCATGACTCCTCCTCAGGATAACCTATCCCAGAGAGTGAAGGATATTATTATGGAAGCTCGCCGGCCTTCCACAAGGAAGCATATTCAGCAAAATGGAAAAGATTTCACACCTGGAACACAGCAAAGAGCCTAGATGTGACAGTGATGAACATGGCACATATACTGGAATATTTGGCAGAATTGTTCCACAATGGCCTGTCTTACTCTTCCATTAAGATACATGCCTCAGCAATCTCACCTGTCTTCTCTCATCCTCTCCTAAGACAGTTTCTAAGAGGAATCAAAAACATTAATCCTCCAAGGAAACCACCTCTACCTACTTGGGACCTGAATTTCATGTTGGAAAAACTAACACTTCCTCCATTTGAACCAGCAGCATCGGCAGATCTACAGTTTTTGTCTTGGAAAACTGCCTTCCTTCTGGCCATAACCTCAGCAAGAAGAGTATCTGAGCTACAAGCTTTAATGGCAGTGCAGCCATTTCTTATCTTTCATCAGGACAGAGTTTCTTTGAGGACCAATCCTACATTCATGCCAAAGGTGGTATCCAGGGTATCTTTGAACCAAGCTATTCACTTGCCTGCATTCTTCCCACAACCACAAAATAAAGGGGAGAAACTTCTGCACACCCTGGACATACACAGGCAACTGCGCTACTACTTGGACAGAACTAAAAGTTACAGAAAGACTGACCAGTTGTTTGTAGCATATGCTGCTGGGGTACAAGGAAAAGCAATTTCCAAACAGACAATTTTAAAATGGATAGGAAATTGCATTTGTTTTTGTTACTCCTTTCATGGAAAAACTGTGCCAGCTAACATTAGACCTCATTCCACGAGAGCCACAGCCACCACCACAGCCTTCCTAAGAGGGGTGGCTACCAAAGACATTTTAGAAGCTGCTACATGGAGCTCCGTGCATACATTTGCCAAGCATTACAATTTACCTTTATACTCCAGATCCAGAGCAGGTTTTGCTACGACAGTCCTGCAGGGTATCTTAACTACACCATCCTTTACTTAGTACCTCCACCCCCAGATTGGCTATGGTATTCTACCCATATGTGATGACTGCAGATGCATCCTTGAAGGACATAGTATAGTTTTGTACCTACCATAAATGTAGATGTCCGATAGGTATGCATCTGCAGTCAGGTTTACCCCTCCCTCCTTCCCCTCTGTGGTATTCCTAGGGTGCTTACCCCTCTATTAGCTAGCTGGGGGAATCTATTATGGTGTATTTGTTTGTATACACATGTATATATATTTTTACAAAATGTTTGGAATTTTATTGCATTTCTCCAAATTTAGCCTTCCTAGAGGGCACCTGGCATCTGGGGCAAGAAAAACTGAGGAAGATGGCGTCGGCTGATGCTTTTATACCCCAGACGCTCTGACGTCGGGGAAAGTGCGATATCAGCCGAGGCCAGACCCAGACTTTGGAATTCGGCCGACCGAAGGGCTGCCTTAGGCAGGACAACCCATATGTGATGACTGCAGATGCATACCTATCGGACATCTACATTTATGGTAGGTACAAAACTGTACTTTATAGGCTCCCAAAGGTTGATGACAACCCTTTCTATGTTCTGTTGCTTAAGTTGTTGTAGTAAAAGTTTTAGTGCTGTGGCATTATTTTCAAAAATAGTTGCTTAAAAGCAGTCTTTTTAAACTTGTGCATTTTATCCAGATACTCTCTTATTTTCTCCTCCGCACTCTGCAGTTGCACCTCTTCTTGCTCTGTGAGATTCCCCTTAGTATGCAATACTTCAACCTTTGTCAGTTCCTCTAAATAATTCCTGTTGTTTTTAAGTACATATTTCTGTTTTGTTTCTAATCTATTTTTAAATCCCAGTGTCATTTTATCCCACTTAATTGGTATAATTTGTGAAGAAAGTTATATCTTCATTAATTCCACTTCTCATTCCTCAAATTCCTCTCTTTTTAACAGGTAGGTAGGAAAGCAGCAATGTATGATTTTTATTTTCTACCCTACATGTTTATCTTAGTTTTTACCTTGGTACATAATCTGAAATAGTTAAGTTTTCAATTAAATGCACATATTCCTATGAATATATAATTTCTATCTAGTCTAGCCCAGATATTCTACCTTGTAGAATAATATGTAAATTCTCTCCCAGGTTCCTAGTTCTGAATTCACATCTTCCTTACCAAATATTTTCATACATTTCCTTAGAAATCTACTGTTTTTTGTTACATTTTCCCTTCTAAGTCCCCAGATACATCCTCATTGTTGGAATTCAAATTCCAGCCCCAACCTATAAGTAATATTCCCTGCTGAAAGCTGGTTATTTCTCCCATTTTAAGCTACTTTGTAGCAGTTTTTGGTGGCATATTAATACATGCCAGCTTAATCCTCCTCACTTTCCAATAGCCTTTTACTACCACAAATGTACCATTATTATTTTTTTCTTCAGTCACTAGTAGAGTTCCTCTAGCAATTGCTGTAATTATCCCCCCTTTCCTTTGCCCATGCTATTCTGCTGAATATCCATCCTGAAATCCTTTATTAATCAAATTCACTTGCTCATTTCTTTCCAAATATTCAGCATTGCTATTTGCACTCGGAGTTTCTTATTATAACTCAATACTCTTTTCTTTTTGAGTATACCTATAAGGCCATTTACATTCCAAGGTAATATGGACAGCGTAGCCATTATGATAAGAAGTTATTGTTCTCACCTAGTGTACAAGACAGTTTTTTGAATGTGTATTTCCAACTTTTGTGTTACATGTACACACTAATGTTTGACAGGCTGAACTTTTATATTTATACAGTTGTTTCTTGTCATCTCCATTTAAATCTATACATCATTTTTTAAGACTTTTTGTTTTAATAAAACCTTTAAACAAAAACCTAAATCTATTTTCAGAACACCCGCATAACATATTAAGTTTAACCCACAAAACTATGTATATCTTCAAAAATTGAAGTTTAAGTCTCAGTAAAGCAACTGTTGCTAGCTGCAGCCACAGGCATTACCTAATCTAAAATTACAGTTACCTGTGGTAAAAGTACATGTACAGTCACTTAACAGCAGTTGCTGTGTGTTCTTTTAATATCTCTGTTCTCATCCCAGATGTGAAAAAAACCGTGTATGCTTTCAAAAAACATTATTTTTTAATCTTAAGGAAAAACTGAACTGTCTGTCTTTAAATAAAACTAAGTTATAAACTGATCTGCTAATTGCATTAAAGCATTAAGGATTTTAGGGAAGCTGCTATGTTTTATTCACTTCCAGTAATTTCAAGCTTTTTTTTCACTGAATTGCTTGCCTTTGTACCTTTATATTGTGCATTTCCTGTCAGTAAAAAATTCTCAGAACTCTCAAGATTAATTACTTACATCTGAAGACAGCTCATCGCCATGGAAACATAATCAGCAGTGAGAGACGAAAAAACAGCTAATAACTTAGCAGATGCATGAAGGAATCTTTGTAGGTTTCACCCAGAACAGAACAGGAACAAAACAGAATGTGCAACTGCCTTTAGACTTCTTGACTCCTATTGAACATTGCACCCTACATTTCTTAATGTAATCCAATACTCTTTGCTTTTTGTATACACCCATAAGGCCATTTACATTCCACAATAATATGATCAGAGTCCCATTATGACAGAAAGCTGTTACTCCTACCTATTATACATGGTAGTTGTTTTGAATGTATATTTCAGCTTTTTGATTACATTCACTCACTGATGTTTAGCAGGCTGAATGTTTTATATAGTTGCTTCTTGTCAGCTCCATTTAAATCTATGTCACATTTTTGCAGCGTTTTACTTCAGTGAAAACACTCAAACAAAAAAATAATAGATTTTCAGACTCTGCTATTCTAGGCAGCAAACTCAAGTTGGGGGAAGCTTGCTAAATCAGGATAGGTGCTTTGTTAAAGGTGAAAATTTGAGGAGCTCTAGGCTGGAGCACTGCTTTTGTAGTTAGCTCCATAAGGAATGTGAACTCCTTCAGAATCCTCAAACAAAGCAATAGAAGGGGAGTGGCATGAGGGATGTCATAACAAATGGACAGGAATGAAAGGATTAATTGTTACCATAAATACATAACGACTGTATCCATTTCATTCTATCCATCCAGTCCAGTGATTATTCAGAACCTCAACTACAGGAATACTTGAGTGGCATCATGACAAGAGACCCTTGAGGATGGAGGATCTGAAGGAAACCCTGGATCATGAAATCAAATCTAGTTTATAATGCTTAGAAAAGATATGTGTTTTATAACAAGTTGCTGGAGCACAAATGTTATCAGTCAAATTCTTGGAGGCTGTAGCTGTAGCTGCTGAACATATTGGATGAGCTGTTGGTCTGCAAAGATAATAGTTTATTATGAATGGTACAAACAAATGTGATATAGTCAGACATCTGGACAGTGTTATCCTAAACACTTTCTTCCCTGGTTTATTGAGTGCAAATGATAAAGATAACTTTGCGTACTTTGTGAATACTTTGGTGTGATGCAGATAAGAATCTCAGTTCTCTGTGAATGTCTAGGGTGTGGAGACTATATTCTCTCTTGTTAGAATAATTAGGATAAAACACCAGAAGACAGATTGTTTGGTTTAGGTTAGATTCAGACTGTACTTCAGGAATGAAGGCTAGATTAATTCTGAGAGAAAACCTCTCCTTATGAAAAATCAGGTATGGCCAGAGAGCAGAAAAGGTGGGTATCTCAGAAGTTCTAGCTGAACTGAAGGCCGCTAGCAAAAGGACTTTCTATAAAAGGCACTTTAAGCCAGTTGAGGATGTTTGTTTGAAGGACAGTTGTGTTAAACCTTCTAACATTAAATTTAGAATCCCTAGGAGGAGTAGGTTGGCTCATGGGGGTCTAAGGAGAAAAACCTGTCTGAAGAAATCTATAAAAAGTCTGTGTGATGCCAAAATGGAGGAGTCTGCCTGTGGAAGAAAATTGGAAATTGAAGTTAGCTGGACTTTAATGGTTGGAAAACTGGCTCCTGCTTCAAATAATGTATGAAACACTGTAAAACCTCAAGAATCAAAGCTTTAAAAAGGGTTTATTCTCATAGAATTAGTTTACTAAAGTAGGCCTTTTGTGTAGAATTGTTCTGAGATGCTGAAAGAATCCAAACATCCTGGGACAAGTCAAGGTGCATGGCCATTAATGGAATTGGAAAAAACAAGTACTTAGTTTCCAGTTCTGGAGTTGAGGGTGATGCTTCTTGGATGAGTGAAACAGCAGGTCCAATACCAGATTCAGAACCCAGGGTGGCTTCTTGAAGTGAGGCTTTAGCAAAGGGAAACAAATGTGTCTGTACTGGAATGGAACAATGAGGATAGCTGTCACACCTGGCTCATAAATTCCCTTCTCAAAAAAAAAAAAAAAACTAAACTTGCCCCTTCCAGTATGGGAATTCATCACTACAGACAGATGGGTATTATCTACTATTCAACAAGGTTACAAGAATTCCCCTTCTTATTTCCAGTAAAATGCAGATACTTCCTCCTATCTTACAGGGTCACCTCGGTCAGGGTACCAGAGAACCAATCTCACACCAGCATCTATGAACAATATTTTATTCAAAACTTTTTCTGGTCCTCAGAAAAGAGGGTACTTAGAGACTCATTCTAGATTTCTCACCTCAGCACCTTTTTAGAGGTACCATCTTTTGAGATGCTGTCACTGCAGTCCGTCTTTCCTTTCAGGGGCATATCAATCTGTCAAAGGTGATTTCAGTGAATGCAGAGAAACCAGGGCCATTTTGCCAAAATGTTCTTCGACAAAGTGGAGATTGCCTTTTTCTCCATGGTTGTGCAACCTCCGAATTGGTATATATAATTTCAGTGTGGTGGGGAGGTGTCCCTCACATGGGAAGGGGTGTGAAAGGGGACCTGCCCCCTGCAAGAAAAATATCTTCAGTGTTTGCTGAAGGTAGTTTTGGTGAACTGGTTTCTCTTTATTTGCATTTATCAAAACCACCCTCGATGGATTGATATGAATCCCCTTCTTTTCATCCTTCCTTAGGCTTTTCTGTCCTCCTTAGACTTGAAGGATGCATACCAGCACATCCCCATTCATCCCTCCTGCAGAAAATTCCTTAGGTTCTCTGCCTTTTCATCCCAGTTTCAGTTCTCTGCATTTTAATCTACTGCTAATACGGTCTTCACAATGTGCCTCGCCCGAGCCATTGTTTTTTTGCAGAACTTAAACAATACAAAATTTCCCTTACATGGATGACCTTCTTATCCAGGCTGCCTGTCAGGATATCCTATGTCTGCATCTTGCTTTCGCAGTTTCATTTCTGGTGAGAATGGGATTCACCTTCAATCTCTAAAAATCTTCTTTAACTCTCTCCCAGGGTCTAGTTTTTCTTAGGTTGCAGACTGGATAACAGGATGACTGCCTTTCTTCCCCAAGAGAAAGTGCAGTCCCTTCTCCCCATTTATTCCACTACAGCAGGGGAAATTCTAAGAACCCTGGGATATATGGCAGCAGTGATTGCAATGGTACCTTTTGCCAAGCTACACATTAGAAAGATCCAGTGGTACTTGAAATCTCTATGGTCTGAGCATTGACATCCACTGGACTTCCAAATCCCACTCTTGTCCTTTTTGAAGAAAGAGTTACAGTGGTGGATATCCCAGATCCATCTAAATCAGGCCCTTCCCTTTCACTTACCCACCCCCTACCAAGATCTGCATACAAATGCATCATATCTGGCTTGGGGGGCCTGGATAGACTCTTCATCAGTTCAGGGTCAGTGTTCCAGACAAATGAGGGAGCACATCAGTTTCAAAGAAGTGAAGGCTCTCATCAGAGATATTCATTTGTGTTCTCATATGTTTGCCTCCTCAGTATTTTCATAGACAACACTACAATGATGTGGTATATCAACAAATGGGGATACCCAAGTCCTATCAGCTGTACAGGTTAGCTCTTCTGTCATGGGATCAAGCTATTAAGGAAATTCTGCCCCTTCAGGTGGTATGCCATCCCATCAGAGGACAGGGTACTCACAGATTCTTTAAGGAGACCCATTGAAGACCCTCATAAATGAGTGCTAAACAGGGAGGTCTTCTTGGCTATAGTCCACAGATGGGTATTCCTTAAGTAGGTCTGTTTGTCTCCACTCAGAACAGACAGCTTTAGCTTTTTTCTGCTGTACTCCTTTTCCTCAGGACTGGGGAATAAATAGATGCCATATCTTTCATCTGGGAGGGGGAAGTACCTGTATGTCTTCCCACCTCCCTCTAATCCCAAAGGTTTTACTGAATATCCAGCATGACAGACCAAAGATCTTGCTGGTCACTCCCTTCTGGCCCAGGCAGCCCTGAGTTTCCCTTCTTTATCTGTCCACGGGCCGTCATCACAAGTTACCCTACAAAGTGGACATGCTGACACAGGAGAAGGGCTTTTTGCTTCATTCCAACTTATAGACTCATAATATGACACTGCAGGTGATAGAATTTTAATCCTTTTCAGACATCAGTGTTCTGAGAACATCCATCAGGTGCTCTAGGAGGAAAGAAAACATACCATTAGAAACTGTTACTTCTCCAAATGGAAAAGCATTTCTATCTGATGGCACAAAAAGAATGATAATCCTCTTCAAGTGGGAGTTCCTACAGTTTTTCCCAGTTGTGTGAGCTGATCAAAACTGGACTTGTCTATTCTTTTGTAAACCCACACCTGTTTGCCATTTCAGCCTGCATGCCACCTAATCCCCCTTGCTCTCAAGAATTGAAGTCAATCAGTTTCTAAAGGGCATTCTTCACCTGAACCCACCTAAGAGGGCTATTTCACCCCCAACCCCCCAGGATCTCAAAGTTTCACCTTTTGAACCATCAGCTTCTGTATCCCTAAAGTTTTGTACTTGGACAACTATTTTACTGGTGGCCTTTACCTCTACCCAAAAGGTTTCTGAGCTTCAATCCCCTATGGCAATCCCTCCTTTTCTTATTTTCCATAATGATAAGGTCTCCCTGAAGGCTAACCATTCTTAGATGCCCAAGGTGGGCAATGAATTGTCTCTCAGTCAGGCTGTGCATTTATTGTCTTTACCTGTGAAAGCACACTCCACCAGAGCTATATCCTTCTCTGGTATTTTTTTTTAATGGGATTGATTCCAGAGCTATTCTGGAAGTAGCAGCCTGGTCATCTGTACATACTTTCACTAAGCACTAGAGTAGATGCCTTTTCTAGATAAATGACTTCTTTTGCCAGATCAGTATTTCTTGGATTGGTAGACAGCTTTCCTGTCTTTGGTCCACTTACCCTTTCCAAACTAAGCTTTGGAAATCACCCGATAGTATTGGAGTACTGCAACAGTGATCTAAAGGCAGGCATAATGCAGGTGTGTAAGAACTTACCATAGCAATAGATGTTCTACTCATCACTGTTGTAGGATTACATCCATCCATCCTTCCTTCCTTCCTTCCTCCTTGCTCTGTACACTTATCTCTGTATACCCTGTAGACTGAGTTCCTTCTCCCTTCCTTTTAGCTGACCTTGTCTTTTCTTTGTTCTTTGTTAGACTCCTATGTCGCTTATATACCCCTACGCCCATGGGCTTAGGTCATATAGCTGACATAGGAGTGCCTATATGGAAGGTTTATGGCTTTGGTACTCCAGATTGATGTCAGGAGGGGTTACCTCAGTAAGTTAACCCAGTAGTATTGGAATATTGCAGCAGTGATCAGTAGGGCATCTATTTATGTTAAATTCTTACACTGCTGTACTTTCTGCTGAGCTGGGCTAGTTCGATTTCCCAGGAATATGCATTGCCACCAGAAAACTTCTAAGTTTTTCAGCTATTCACACATTCTCATGGCTTCCTGCCATAAAGGATAGGGCATATATCACCCTTGTTTGTTGACGTACCATGTAGCCATTATGTTATCGGTTTGAATGGAAATCACACCCAGGGGGATGCACTCTTAAATATCCCACAGTGCTAGGAAGACGGTCCTTATCTCTTAAGATATTAATGCGAAGATTTGCTTCTTGAACACCCCAAACACCTTGGACCATCTTCCTTTAAAAATGTTCCCCTCCCCTTCACCACAACAGGAAGGCATCCATGGTGACTACCCTTCCCAGTGAAGGAAGTAGAAAGGAACTTCCTGCATGGACAAGTGAGTAAGCGATAATCTAATGTTAATGTTCTTTTCAATTGTTGATCATTATGATTAGAGTGTTGAGTTTTTCTATTAGTTGAGACCATTGAGCCATAGTAACCATTGTAGCACTCATGTGGTAACCACCAAACTGGACAGTTAGAATACATGATGGCATGATGTTCAGAGCCTATGGGACCAGATAAACAGGGTGTGTGTTGCACTGCTGAAGATCTTAGATTGCATTGTGTAAAGTGTGGACCTTATCAAGGGGCAAAGACTCTGTACAGAAAACTGTGTCCAGATGGCAGCCTATGAATTGGATGATAAAGGTAGGCTCTTATATTGATTTTTTCCTTGATCTGGGTAGGCTCTTATATTGATTTTTCCTTGTTGATTGTAATTCTGAATAACAGGCAAAGTCAGAGAAGGTAATCCCTGACCTTTGTTATGCTTTTCACTTTTGTGGCAGCCAGAAGTCAGTTTTCCAAATATAGAAGCATCCTGTTTCCATGGAGCTTCAGTTGGGCTACAACTATGGTCATGCACTTGGTGAACATCAGGAGGCTTTAGTGAAACTAAAAGACAGGACTCTGAACTGATACTGATTGGCTCATATTCAGAAACAAAGGAAATTTCTGTTTGCAGAGTCAATTTTCATACACAAGTAGGCATCCTTAAGAATCCACACAGCACATCCAACCCTTTTACTGATGACACAGCAGAATCAGTTGCACCTTGACCATTCAGAACAGGATCTTTTTTTACAAAGATGTTGAGGTGACCAAGGTCCAAAATTGACCTGAAGTCCTTGTTCTTTTTCAAAACTAAAAAAACAATAGCTGACTGTCTGGTCTGGTGGGACCTCCTGGATGTCTGTCTTTTTTAATATGAATAGAACTGCTCTCTCAGCTGCTTTTAGCTGGCGGGGAGGCACATCTGGAAGTGGTCACAATGATAGGGATGGAAGGTGGGAAAAGGGTATGTAATAGCTTCTGGATATTATCCTGCTTACCCAGGAATCCCATGTGATGGCCATCCATGTGGGGGAATGGAGGGATAAACAACCCCCAACTACCTCCGGAAGGGAGCAGTCAGGTAGCTCTTCAGAAATGTGACTGCTCTTGGTCAGAAAATGAGCCATGATATCCCTGGCTTTGTGAAACTCCACAGCCTCTCAGTCTGCATCCGTTAAAGGGGCCACCCCGTCAGAAGTTGAGTCGAAAGGTGGATGCTTAGATTTTCAGAAGTACAGTGATTTAGGTCTTTTTGGTTCTGACTGTAAGGTCTTTGGGGGTTCTCAAATCTAACTTGGACAGGCAGATAGTGTCTTGCCATTGTGCTCTCCTTCCATATCATATTGGGCATTCATGAAGGATTCATTGAAATTGTCCACAAAATCACATAAGTGATACCAAGCAGAACACCTCATGCAAACGCCTGAACCTGCTACTGTGGCTGCTGTTTTGGTTGCATTGTGTATGAGCTGTGTGATTTGTAAAGTTATACAGTATATGCAAGGTGGTTTCCAGCCATTTCTTTTACCATGTATGGGGTTCTTTTCAGAGATTGTAATCCTTGTTTGGTTAGGTCCCTCTATAACATGTTCATGTGGGCACCATAGTTCATGTCTATAATTGCAAAACTAGAGAAGCATACACCCATTTCTCTAATATAGCCATCACTCGAGACTCCATATTGGGGATGGACTGGCCATATCTTCAGTCAGCTCTTTCTTAGTAGCGTCTGATATAATAATGGAATCCACTAGGAGACCCTGTACTCATTATTGTAAGTACTGCTTTCTCAGTCCTTAGTCCCAAACTGTGGGACTCGCTCTCTATTATTTTCTTTAAGATCATTCCTCTTAATCCATTTTCCAATCAAAACTAAAAACCCATTACTAGACCTCTAGGAAAATGTAACTTCTTTCTCTCTCTCAGGTCATATAACTTGTCCTCATCTTGCCCTGCTTCCCTCTACATACCTTGCTCTGTCTCTCCTTTTCATTGTGATTCTTTCAGTGTGCAAACTCTGGCATTCACTCTTTAAATAGTATATGTAAATGTTGTGTCTTGTCAGTCTGTTTATAATGATATGTATCTGCTTTCTTTGCACCCTCAAGCCAACTGTAGCATTCACTTTGAATGTAGTATATGTGTACATTGCATTTTTGTCATCTATGATATATGTAATGTTATATATCTATTGTGTTTATCCCTGGGCTGAGAATGGGATCAGTGCTCCACCCCAATTAACAACGTCATAATAATATATATATATATATATATATATATATATATATATATATATATATATATATATATACACATACATACATACACACACACACATGTGCATACATATATGTATGTGTGTGTGTGTGTG
Source organism: Protopterus annectens (assembly GCF_019279795.1). Classification (NCBI taxonomy): domain Eukaryota; kingdom Metazoa; phylum Chordata; order Ceratodontiformes; family Protopteridae; genus Protopterus; species Protopterus annectens. The sequence goes on from NC_056736.1 coordinate 341,924,017, forward strand.
TGTGTGTGTATATATATATATATATATATATATATATATATATATACGTATACACATATATATATATATATGCACATATATGTGTGTATATATATATATATATATATATATATATATATATATGTATACACATATACGGATCTACTCAAAGTAGTCAAATACTACATAAGCTGACACACATACTGTTGAAGCAAATTGATTGCCATTATGCAGATCAACATGCTATTGTGCATGCACTGAGAATTAATCTCGGCACATGCAAAACCTTTAAAAAAAACAAAAAAAGCCTTGTTTTAAGAAGGGCTCAAACCCCTTCTGCACCCCACACCCCCTGCTGATTTTATACTCTAACTCGGAGATTACCCAGTCTCCAGGGAAAAGGGTATATTCTCCTACTAGGGTATTGTCGATCTCATAAACCTGTCGACAGTCTGCTCAGTTGACCAAACGGTTTCGACTAAGTGGATGTCAGCCGAACAAAGTTTCTAGCTTACTCAGTGTAGGGCCTTTGTTTTCTTCTTTTTTTGTTTGAATGTTATTTTCGACCTGTCCCCTGATATAGTGAGCATCAGGCTTTCCATAAGCTGAGTGTTTTAGAGCTTTGCAAGTTTCTCAGTTTATACTGTACTAATAAGCCCAAACAGTATGAACCATTTGTAAAGCTAGTAGAGTCTGGCTTATCGGCTTAAACATATTAAAAACTTTAAGGTCACTGTGCATTCAAAAACCAGTTTGCTGGATCACTTGTATGTTCTAAAGCAGACATGTCCAGCCCGTGGGCCGCATCCAGCCCTCAGAGCTCTTCCATACGGCTCCTGACCTCTAACTGCAACATCGATGTACGCATGCCCCAAAACACTTTTTTTGTTTTGTGTTTTTCACACCTGTGGCCTGTAATTCTAATGTCGGTTTGTGCATGTGCCAAAGCACCCTTCTAGTTTTGATTATTTTGCACCAAAGAAGGATCTGTGTGTTTGTGCCTTTATTTCATGCCGAAGAGTCAGTGTGTGGGTGTTCTTGCTGAATAGGGAATCGTGTATGGATTTACTACCATTGCCATTGAAAGGGACAGCACTTACCTGTGTTAATAGGTAAGTACAGAGTGTGTGAGTGAGTGCATGCATGAAAGCAGAATGTTTGTGTATGTGAAAGAAGAAGTGTGTGTGTCTGTGTATGTGTGCATGACAGAGAGACAGATGCACAAAGAGGCTAATGACGATCAATCTACCTACTGAACACAAATAAGGAAGCTCACAAATATATCATAAATTAAAAGTACACTTTCATTAAATTGCAGCTTTCCTAACAGAGAGAGTGTTGTATTGAATATGAAATCATACCTCTCATCTGTATGGATTTTCACCTCATCATCCAATTTGTGTCTTTTGCTTAGGAAATAAATGTAGTCATCCAAGGTAATGCAGTTCCAGGGAGTAAGAATGAGACAGCAGCCTAGGGTTAATGTGTCCATAGTGGATTGACTTTGTGGGACTGTACCAAATAAAGTTATATTGTTTTTTTCTGACAAACAAAAAAGCACCCAGTACTATTTTGTCATTGGTGGGTTCTAAGCAGTGGCACATTGGACAAGAATAAGCATAGCTTTGGTGGATCATCAGTACTGGCAAATCAGGTGGGCACATTGTCATTTTTTAAATGTTGGGGGTTTAGTGTGTGTGTGTGTGTTTATGTGTTGGGAGGGCTGCAACAGTAGATGATTATTAAAGACAGACTTGTGGACTGTGGAGAATATGTTTCTTTGTTTCAAAACTTGATACTAGGCATGCCAAAAGTAGATTATTTAAGACATACCTTCTTGCCATTTGCAGTGGATGGATATTTACATTTAATGGACAAAGCTAGCAGTATGAGTGTGGTCCTATAGGTATCTGGGGGATGCCAAGTCTGCTACTGCCAATGTCTTGTAAAGTGACCTGGAAATGGATATTGGAATGTTACTGAAAAGATGCAGTAAATGGGCTTAGAAGTATAGTTTAATTAAACAAAGTGCACTTGCAATTTGCAGGCCATCATTTAATTTATTTCAGGTAGTCCGGATCCTGGTAGATTGTATACCATTAGACGTAATTAGGGAGAGCTGTCATTCTGGGGAAATAAGCAGCCCTAGTTTCAGTGTAAGCTCTGTGGTTGTTTGCAGGTAGGAAGTTGCAGGATGTGAATGCACTGTGTTTTATTTATTATTTTTAATGCATTTGTCATTTCAAAGCATGGTTTTCTTTGTTGCAAAAGAAGGCAGGATTGAATGAGCCATATAATGCTTAACTGACAATGATGGGATAGAAAGATTATAAGTGATGTATAATGTTTGCAGCTATAGTTGTTTCAGTGGTGTCTGTGATGCATAACTGTTTTTGGGCCTGTGTCCCACTTTTATTTTTTGCTTTGTCCAGATTTCTTGCTCTAAGGTTGAGAAGTGTGGTTCCATACTAAATCAAAAGGTCGTATATACCTTGGAAGACTTTTCAGCATAATTACGAGAAACAGAGCCTTTTTAATATCTCTGCTTAATTCCAATATAAACTGCCACGTAACCTTGCAAATAATCTTCTTAAGCTACTTTAATTCTTTTGGAATTGACAGGTTCGATTCATTGGTTCGGATGTAAGTATAGAGTGCTAATGCGACAGCTCAGTAAACTGTCAGTCTGTGAATAACTTCTGCACAAATTAAAATGTCTGACTGTCAAATGGGTTAGATGGAGGAAAGTTATATGTTTACTCCAGTATGTAGTATGATCTTCGAAAGTTTATGGATTCCTTATTGATTTACTTTTTTGCTGAGCAGTTGTTTGTTGATTTATTGATGGTCCTTTTGGTGGTGGGAAATTGCATGGATGAATCCATCTCTTATGATTTTTTTTTTTTTCGGATATTTTGACTTCCAGACAATTTCATTCAGTGAGTGTGTGTCATGTGATTACTGAGGTTGCCTATTTTACAAGTAGGGGCTCCTTGTGTGTGTGTGTGTGTGTGCGCGCGCGCGTGTGTGTGTGTGTGTGTGTGTGTGTGTGTGTGTGTGTGTGTGTGTGTGTGTGTGTAAGAGAGAGATTTAATATCTATACTGAATATATTTTTGCAAGTGGAATTCTTAGTTAAATAGGCCCCTCTTCTTGTGCAAGTTGACTTGAGTAGCCAATATTATATCTTAGCCATCCAGCTAGGAAAGTTTAGTATGTGGATTTTCCATCCTGTTTTATGAGGGAGGTGCTACATACTCAAGGAGTATATTTATGGCTATCCATCCAGTTGTTGTGTTGCTGAACTATATTGTTTGATAATGAGAGGAGCTTTTTGGGTCCACTTTTAAATGCCGAAATCTCGAGTTTTAAAAAAAGAACCCAAAACATCGAGATTTCGGTATCTCGACATTTAAAAGTGGGGGGGGGGGGACTGCATCCCCCACGTGGGGGCTGCACCCCAGCACCCCCCCCCTACTTAAATATACCAACTCCAAGATCGTGCTACAGTGAAGAGAACAGTAATGCTCCTGTTGCACTAACCGTTCTCTTCACTATAGTGCAGTCTCGGAGTTGATATATTTAAGTAGGGGGGTTTGGGGGTGCAGGAGGGCTTGCCCCCTGCAAACACTTTATTTTATTTAATTTGTGTTTTTTTTTCACTTTTAAATGTCGAGATACTGAAATCGTAGTGTTTTGGGTTCATTTTTTTAAAACTCAAGATTTCTGCATTTAAAAGTGGACCCGAGCTTTTTACAGAAGTTGAAGTTTTTGTGTCAAGAACCTGTCCATACAAAGTGGCTTGTTTATGTTGCAGTGAAGGCTGTGGTCTTTGTGGTGAGCGATTTAAGTATCATTTGCCCTTGCAAAGACCCCCACTTAGTCTCCCTCCACCACACTTGCCCTTATAAGGACCCTACTTAGTCCCCCTACACTCTTCTCAAGAAGTTTCCCATAATGTATTTGCATAATTCAGCACAAACACCAACAATGTATATATATTGTGTTACTTTCAACCTATTGCATTATCTCACTGTAAAATTATACGTTACTTAGTTACATTTTTTTTTCTTTCTCCATACATGGAACTTTACCTTTCATGTATGTACTCAAAAATTGTAAACCTTTTTGCTCTGCCTAACTGCTCTCACTTCAGTGTTGTGTGAAATTATACTTTGCAATAAATATGTACTGCTGGAGCTTTTCTCCTCGTGACTCCACTGAAAATGAGCCACAAGCCCAGTTGGACTAACTCGGTTAACAAATGTCAGTAAATAAATACATAAATAAATCAGTATTTCTGAGGTGGAGGAAGTCTCTTAAGGCAGGATCTTTCTTAGCCTGGAAAGCAAGCCAGTGATGAAATTTGTAGGGGCCAGTGAGAGACAGAGGAAAGCAGGAAGCTTTTTAGTCTGCTTGGATAATTAGGTGAACTTAGTCCTTTGACCTTTTTTGTCAGAAATGGCTGTAGTCTTTCTTTTGGCAGGGTGTTTTGCAGAGGCACATGTCAAAAGTGGTGTTGCACCCAATAATGGCTCTTCTAAAGGAAGAATACAGGGATGTTATGACCTCCTTGTCCCTGGATGAGATACCCTTACTAATGAGGTGGGCCATGTAAAAAGCTTTCCGTACAACGGAGACAACATGGTGGTCAAAAGTCAGGTTTTTGTCAACCTGGGTACCCAAGCACCTCACGACTGATTGCGTGCTTACAACATTGTTAATAATGTGATAATTTTTGGGACATCACTCTTCCCAAAGGGGATAATGATGCATTTTTTGGCATTTAGCTTGAAGCCATGTTTCTGGCACCAGTCATTTGTTTGGGTGAGACCCTCTTGTAGCTTATTCAGAATTGCTTTATTAAGTCAGTAATGTGAATTCTTTACTTTATTGCAAATTTGTTGGCTTATTTTTGTGATTTATAATATTGTAGGACTGCTAATGTTGACATTTTACGTAGTTGGACTGGTTTTTCCCAGTGAGAAATGCTAGTGCTGTAGTGAATATCTGTTTATTTGTAAAAAAAAATATATATATATATATATATATATATATATATATATATATATATATATATACATATATATATATGGGTGTACTTTTATAGAACGAAAGTTCACTACTTCAAACTTCAAAAGTACACCCACACTAATGTGAAAGTGCACTTTCGTGAACCCGCTAGACTGAACGGGCTAGCAGTCACGGACCTTAGGGTTAGGGCACGGGTCATGGTAAGGGGATAGCCCTACTAGCTATCCTGTTACCCTAACCCTAAGGTCCGTGACTATCGCACGACAGTGGAAGCCATTCCAAATCGACCTAATGTCCTCCACTGTGGTGTGATAGTCATGGCCCTTAAGGTTAGGCCACGGGTTAGGGTAAGGGGATAGTTAGTAGGGCTATCCCCTTACCTTGACCCGTGCCCTAACCCCAAAGTCAGTGACTATCGCACAACAGTGGAGAACATAGCCCGTTTTTCAGTGCCTACTTTGTGGTGCGGTATGTTCGGTCTAGTGAGCTTAAGCAAAGGTGCACGTTCATTAAAGTGCACTTTCTCTTAAGTGGGGATGTACTTTCCCATTTCGAAAAACTGAATTTTCGTTGTAGGAAAGTACACCCATATATATATATATATATATATATATATATATATATATATGTTTGTGTGTGTGTGTGTCCATCTGATGTTGTCTTTATAGTCCCTTCCTCAAATGATGGGTGTCTGATACGACCTCTGATCCAGCCTTGGCCACTTCGTTATTCTTTAGGTTATATAGCTCAAGCTTTTCCCCTTACCCATAACCCCCTCTTCTTCTTAGTTATTTCAGATCTTATTTGCCGCTTCAGCATTTGGAAGTGGTCACCATTAGCTCAAGCAGATCGTGGTTAGAGAAGTACAAATTTGGCTTATCTTAGTTGCCTTTTACTCTGTCTTCAATCCTCTCCATTTTTCTTTCAAAAAAAAAAAAGAGATTTGAAATTTTGAAGATTTAAATACTGTCATTGCCTTTTAGCATTGGGCTTTGAGCCCTTGTAATCTTCTTTATTGCTACCTTACTATAGGTATTTTTTGTAGTACTGTTGGCATTTCTTGAGTTCTACCAGCTTATCTGGTATTTCTGCTACTACATTGCCTTTTTCCTTTAGTATGTTCTCCTTTTCGTTTCCTTTGCCATTATGTTGGATAAACTGACTGGATTCAAGAAGTGCTCCTAAAGCAGGCACAACATTTCAAACTCCGATTCTCATTTTGAGTGTATATACTGCCTTAGTGCACAGTCATTTGACTACAGACTGTGAGACATGTGCTGGATTTAACCTTAGAGCTGTAGTGGAAAAAATGTAATTCTTAAAGGACTACTTTCTTAAACTTCTTCCTGTACTTCTGGAGCTCCATATTCCTCTAGGAAATCGTCAGGAGAGGCAACACACAAAAATAAAAAGTTGAGGAAGTATTCCTCAGATCGCTGTCTTCCTCCAATGTCTTTATGCTTGGCTTCAACTGAGAAAATTTTGAAAACTTCCATCTAGCAACCTCTTTGTGTCCAACCCCAACAAAAGCAAAATCCTGTGATCCAGCCACACCCTCAGATCCAGAGTGAAATCAAATTCCCCTCAGACTAGATCAGAGTTCTTTCCAGAGCCAGTGGCTTTGAGGATATACTCACCATTCCTGCAGGATACTCTTTGAAGGTTATCCCTTCCACCTTCAACTTCCTCCCTCCCAGGTCATCTAGAAGCCTAATAGAAGTGGATGTGGCAGGATGATGAGAAAGTTTCTCAGAAACAAGATTCAGTTGGGAGTTATCCCAGCAACATTTCCCATTGGATGTATGACCTTAACTCCAGTACATCCCCAAACTTTGACTCCTACTTCAATCCATCCATTGTTTTTAAAGGCTCTGGACCCATTACTTCTGAGCTTGTCTGTGTCATATCCAAAGGCTTGTCCCTCTCTGAATTCAACACCTTCTCTGACTTAGACAACTCCGACTTTGTCAGACCTGGAAAGTTCTCTGAGTTGTAGCAGTGGTGATGGCTCTGGGGGTTGGGTTTGACTCCGATGTTTTAGGAGCTGTCCCTTCCTCTCAGAGCCTTGGTGCTTAACAGCTTGTCTCTGACCCCTGCATCGAAGCTGGAGCTTGGGAGGATTAGGTTCCATCCTACACAGGTACCTAAGGATCCTGTCCGGTTGAGACTCAGTTCCCTCATAGCTTCTGCTTTTGAGGTAGCAGAAAGTGCATTTTCCACCTCTGTGGACAAGACATCCTTGTCCCCTTGGGTTCACCCTGTTCTTAATCATCTATTGTGGATACTGGGTCTTTTCATCTTGTCTAAGCAGGACAGCTGAACTCATAAAGGCTGGAGACTATCCTCATTGACTGCTGGCACTTCCAAGTCCTACCCTGAACCTCCCACTGGAGAACCCCACTGAATTGTATGTTTAAAAAGAGACACTTAAACTTTCCACGAATCATTAACCAAAGATACTAACTTTGATGAACAGGAAGGGTCCCGCGATCACCCCTTGAGGACGTTTCTTTCTGCAGAATACTCAAACTTTTGAGACAGAAAGGTGGTTAATCTTCTGACCGCCCCTTCCCAAGAGGAGTCAGTGTTTTTTGAGGCTTTCAGAGCCAGCTCAGCTACGACTTGGGTAGTCACCCCAGCAGATGAGATGGTAGACTTCATTTCCTGCTAGGCTTAGAAGGCTCCAGATGTCTCAGACCCTATTCACAAAAGATCAGATAAATACCTGTTGCACAGAAGGATCTGTCTCATTGGAGCAAGGGTTCCCCAGTGGATGCAGTGTTGGTTGCAACAGCCACCAAGAAAGATCTTGCAGAACAGAGCTCTTCTGTCCATCCCCTTAACAGAGAGTTCAGAGTGTTGGAATGATTTGGAAAGCATGTGTACGTGTCAGCAACCTTTGCCCTCAGGTTGCTGAATTATTTGGCACACATTATGAGATTTCAGAGGAAATTGATCAAACAGCTTTTCGATACCCTCTCGGGGTCCATGTCTGCAGAGGACAAGACGACTGTTTTTCGTATCTGTTCACCCTCCAGCCAATATGGAATGCCTCCATGAGACTGATTTCCCATGCCTCAGAGGGAACTTTGATAGCCACAGGTTCAGGAATTGCCATAAGAAGGCACCCCAGGGTATGCCTTTGTGACTTTGCGGAGCTCATCAAGTCTTCATTCATCACTGCCACTTTTGATGGATCCACCTTGTTTGGTAAAGGAGACTCTCTCTAGGGATGAACAGAACAGGAAGACATTAATTGCCATATGAATATGCTTTCCTACCCCTCAAAGGCCCTTCTGTCGGAACTAGAGAGGATACAGAAAGATGTGATTCAGAAAGACTCAAGGTTCTTCCCAGGAATCCTACTGAGACAGGACCCCCCCCCCCAGTAGCAGAAAAGGAAACTCTAATTGAAGTTGACACCCCCATGGCAGAGGGGGTCCACAATATCAGAGCTTCTAAAGCCCTTTTTCTGAGAAGCCCTTTCAGCACTCCTGCAGGGTTACCTGACTGCCGCACTCTGGAGTCCCTGCAGTTGGGGGGAACTTATTTCTGCACCCAGTATCTTTGGTAGTGGCTATCCAAGCTTCTGGGTGCAGAATATAATCTTCAGAGGTTACTACATATTAGTTTCCCTTCTACCTGCAGAACACAAGAAGAGAATTCCCAACATTCCACCCAGTAGAGAAACGCATTAGCCGCAAAAGTAGAGAAGCTGCTGAGACAAAGACCCAGACAAAGACCAAGAACCTACTTGAGATTCTTTTTAGTGCCAAAGAAGACAGGGGACATAAGACCAGTTTTGGATCTCAGCAGTCTAAATCAGTTTGTGATACACTCAGAGTTCCAGATGGTCACACTTCAATCCATTCTACTACTGTTATGGATGGATTACTGGATGTGCTGTATAGATCTCCAGGATGTGCACTACCATATCAAGATACACAGGTACAACAGGAGAAATTTACGCTTTCAGCTAGGAGCCGATCACTATCTTTTCAGAGCCCTGCCCTTCAGTCTCACCACAGCCCCCAGGGTCATCACCAAGTACAGGGCAGTGATTGCAGCTCACCTGAGCTTACTGGGTGTTTCCTTACCTAGACAACCGGCTCCTTTCTGCTTCCACCAAGCCTCTAGTGATTCAAACCAGGGATTACTTCCTCCATCTGTGTCTTCAACTGGGCACCACAATAAACTATGCCAAGTTTCATTTCTCCCCTTCTCAAACCCTGGAATTCCTTTGGTGCTTATCTAGATATGGTAATACAAATTGCAAGTTTACCACAGACAGGACTAAGCAGTCTACAGAACCAAGCCTTGCTTACTCTTTCTCTTCTTTCCCCACGAGCCAGGCTGGTGTTACACCTCCTTGGATCAATGGCACCTTCAATACTGCTGGTACTATTAGCAAAGTTTTATATGAGGGTTCTACTTTGGACCCCTGCAGTACAATGGTCAGTAAAGTGCCATCATCTGACAGCACCTATTTGAGTTATAGATATTTGCAGACAACATGTAGCCTGGTGGATTGGTGCAGAAAAGGTTTCTCTGGGCCACTCTTTTGTTCTTCCTTTGCCCAAGGCCAGTGTGACAACAGATGAATGCCACCTAGGGTGCTGGAACATTACTTAGGAAGGACAGTCCAAGGCACATGAGCTCTGAAGCCATTCTTCACATCAGTATCGTAGAAGTGATAGCAGTCTTACTGGTGTTGCACGCATTTCGAAGTGTGACACAGTGGTGCAGCGATTAACATTTTTGCCTCACAGCAAGAGGTTCTCCGGTTCGATTCTCAGCTGGGGTGCCTTCTGGGCGGAGTATGCATGTTCTCTCTGTGTTCACATGGGTACTCCGGTTTCCTCCCACATTCTAAAGACATGCATCTGGAGCATTTCTTCTGGAGCCTCCCCTGAAAATAGGCTTTGTCCTAGTCAGACTTTCCTGGTCAACAAATGTTAAATAAATTAAAAAAATAATAAAATATTTTCCGTCAGTATGTTCAGATGGACAACGTGACGGTAGTCTAGTACATCAAAAACCGTCGGGAATCCAGTCTAATCCAGTATGTTGAGAGGCAGTGAGAGTGTGGGAATGGTCTGTCTCTTCCAGCCGGTTTCTATTGGCAACACATATTCTGGAGAAGTCCAACGTACTAGCAGACAAACTGAGCTAGGTCTGTTTTACTTCCACATGAGCCCCAATTAGTCAGTGGTGGAAGTGACTTTTCACCAGTGGGGCCGACCGTCATGCAACCTCATTGCTTCACTTCTCAATTCCAAGTGCAACAGGTACTTTGCCCTGATCCCCCAAAAGGGGGAGTCACAGAGAAATTCTCTGATTCACAGTTGGCCCCCTGGTCTTCTTTATTCCTCCCCCCACCCCCCTTATCGCAAAGTTTCTCCAAAAAGCATTTCAGTGGAACAGCAAGGTAATCTTCATTGCTCCATTTTGGCCTTATCAAGCATGGCTCCCCTTCCTGTGGCCTCATCTAGCTCACCCTCCTAGGGTGCTGGATCCTTCTCAGTACCTTCTATCTCACCCATCCGGTTTACCTCACCAAGGCATTCAAACCCTCAGGTTGACCACATGGTTTCTCCACTTCCAGTGATAGCTAGAAATTCCAGACTTTTTTACCCTAGTTCATTATTTCCTTAGATCATCCCAAAAAGTTTCTACCAGGAAGATTTATAAGAGCAGGTGGAAAACTTTTTCCTCTCTGGCCCTTCAGTGATAATGACATCCCTTTTAAACACCTATCGCATCTCTTTTTGACTTCCTCACTTCCATTTCTAGTAACGGAGCTACAATTGCTGCCATTTCAGATTTTCACTTAGACAAAAACAATTCTTCTTTGGCCTCACTGAAATTGTACAATGTCTTTCTTAAAGGTACCTTTTTACTTCAGCCCCCTGTTAAGGACCATACTCATGTATAAGATTAACAGTGCTTCTTCATGCTTTGACCTAATCTCCCTTTGAGCTTTTAACCAAGGCAGATTTAAAGTTCTTGTCATGATAAACTTTTTTCTTGGTCGCTATTACATCTGCTATACAGGTAATAGAACTCAGTGTGCTTTCTTCATGACACAATACCTGATTTTTCATGAAGACAGAGTATCCCTTTGGACTAACTCTTCCTTCTTACCTAAGATTGTGTCAGAGACATATATTAACCAGTCCATCAGTATACCCTTTTTCTTTCTGAACTTTTCCAACAAGGTAGAATACACACTGCATCTGTTGAATATTCATAGACAACTTAAATTCTGTATTCGCAGAACTAAAGAGTTCAGAAAATCAGATCAGTTGTATTTTTCCTTTTCCAGAGGTAAATTGGGCAAAGCAGTATCTAAGGTAACCTTGACTAGATGGCTCACTGTTTGCAATGCTTTTGTCTATAAGATTAAAGGATTGTCACTGTCTAAACCACGTAAGGCCACTTTGTCTAGATCTGTGGCCACATGAACTGCTTTTTGGTCCAGAGCCGCCTCAGTAGATTACATTTGTGCAGCTACCTCATGGTTCAGTGCTCATACCTTGATAACTCATTACAAATTAGACATCTTGTCTAGGAATAGAGCAGCATTTGGCTCCTCTGTACTCTGGAATATCCTTCCTTGAGGACTTTCCTGTCAGTCTTGCTGCGTGAGCTCCAGACTCCTCCTTCTCATTCTGTATCTTTAGGTTATAGTTGGTCTGCCACTTGTTCAGGATATGTTAATAGTTGGTTGATCTTTGACACGTATTGGTTTGCAAAATAGAGGGCAAACTTAATCTGAGGTAACTAAGGTGATGAGGAGATTCTGAGTAAGGTGAGGAGCTTGAGCTGCAGAGCCTAAAGTCTAATGAAGCGTCCAAAGCCATATCTGAGGGTGTATCAGAGACCCATCAATTGAGGACGGATGAAAACAGACAACACAAATGCAACATTATGGTGAGTATATAACTTTAATTTTTCTTTGTTAAATTTTATTCCAGTAGCACTGTACACATCTTGAGATGTTTGCCTTACATTTTTGCTTGCTTGTTTATGCTTCTGGGCTGAACCTGTAAATGGTCCAATGTGACCAATGTTCTACTATGGTTAACAAAATTAAATAAACACATTTTTCAAAGTGAACTGTATACAGTCACAGGTAAAATGCACATACTTTTGTAAGTGCTTTGAGGTATAGGGACAAATATCGGCACATATTTTTATTAAAAATAGTTTGAGAGTATACATAGACTCATAGGTTAGTATTAGGCAGTAGGTTTGAACAACCATGTACAGCCCATCCATGTACTTTAGGAACTATAGCCAGTAGATAATGCTGGTTGTTAGCTTGCTCTTTAAGGAAGCCAGTCAGCATGCTTACACTTTGGGGTGCTGTAGGCTCCAATCCACATGGGGAAAAATATCTAAAATTGTTACCTTGTGGGATCTTAGCATAACGATTAAGGTGTTTACCTTACAGACCCAAGGTGCAGGGTTTGATTCTCACATTGGGTAATTGGCTAAACTTAAAATGGTCCACAAGGGCAGTTAGCCTAGTGCTAATCTAGATTTACTCTAGTCTTGATAAAAGCTGATCATTGGGGTAAATTTGTAATAATCCACCCCACCCCTCAAGAAGTTCTCTTTCTAATGCAATGTAAGTTGATAATTTTAGAGTGAGTAGTCTTAACATTGCCAGTATTTCTGAGGTGAAGAAGCTCTGGTAAAACTTTTGTTGCCTGAAAAGCTAGATAAAGGTCCCACACACTTTTGTAAAACCCAGAAGAAAAAAAAGGACTTTAGTTTATGTGGATACTTAAGGGTGCCTAAGCCCTTGCTTGTCTTGGTTAGGAAACATTGTAATCTTTCACACTGGGATACTTGTTCATAGTTTCATAGGTGAATACTAAGCTAACTGCCCTGAATAGCCATTTTTAAGCCTAACCAATAACTCAAGGTTAGAATTAAACCCTGTACTTTGTCTATGAGGTGAAGACCTTAACTATTATGCCACTCCCCCACAAGTTTAGTTTAGTGAACTACATACCAAACAGATCATTATATTCATTGATTGGATTAATAAGGGTTGACTAAGATCTTTTTGCATCTTGATGAAATATCCTTGATAATTAACAGGCAAATAAAAAGATTTCCTTAGTTTTTAATTTCTCCAAATCTTTTGTGTTTTTAATACTGTGATGGGAATGGACCCTATTCCTAAACAAAGTATGATTAAAGTTCATGAAATTAGTATTGTTTCAATCTTTGATGTTAGCCAAAAGTGCTCTTCAAAGCACCTACCAATGTGCCCAGTATTGACTCCTGCAGTTCATACAGCATTTCATGTATGGGTAACATATATAAGTATTATTGTATGTTCTTTTTTATAAGACCCATTGCTCCTACTAATATTGAAACTGTCTGGGTATACTTCTTTGACATTGAACTCGTTTCTGCCTGCAAATCCTGGTATTTTATGACTTTATGTCTTTCTGTACATAAGACACTGTAGTCACTGAGTTTTGCAATTTCAGTGATTAAGGCTACTTTTGTCTTCTTTTTATGGGCTACTATATCTGTATTTCTCGCATTTATTTTTTGAACTTTTGGTAGTAGGTGATCCCATGCGATATAAACTTATCATTTTCTGTAATGCTTTGTGGCTAATGTTTCTAATGCTTCTCAGCTGCTTCAGTGTTATAATGTTTGCACAGTCCCCAGTGCAACAATCTTGCCACATTATTAGGCCTTTCAGTATGCAGTGCGTCTGCCATTAGCATAACACAACCAGGAACAAGATGTGTGACTGTTTCCAATTCTGTTTTACAAAACATACATTTGTCTGTTTCTCTCACATGTTCAATGGATTTTGTAAACCACCATGTACATGGTCCGCTATCTTGGGTCGCCAGTATTTAACTTTTGTCTTTTAGTTTAAATTCACCTTTTATTAACCATTCCTGCATTTGATCCTGATCAACATGAAGTTGTTCCAATAGTTTTCTATACTTGAAACCATATTTATGCATTTTCCACATTTCTTGCCTTCCCATCTGATCCTTCACCATGTATTCTTTTATTTTATTTTTTTTTGGCACATTAAGTTGCTACCTGATTTTTATGTACTTGTGTTTTGATTTCCATTCCCGCTTGGCACCTGTATGCTTCTGCCAAATTAAGCAGGGAAGTCATCTTAGACTTATTGTCCTCATGTTTTAAAGCTTTCACTACGTTTGGGTCTTATAAGGTCAGCAGGTATGTATACAGTTCTTCGATTGCAGATTTGTGCACGTAATCAATTTTGAGAAGGCCCATACCTCCTTCAGAATGGGGAATATATAATCTTGGTATACACTGATTTTTCTAAATCATTTGATAAGCATGAAGCATCCTTCTTGTTTTTCTGTTCAACCAGTCCAACACCTTTTGGGGCCAATCAATCACTCCAAAACTGTAAACGATATTTGATAATCAAAAAGAGTTCATTGTCAACCTAAGTGCCTAGATATCTAGTGACTCCACCGACCTTAAGGGGAATTCCATTTATGTGATAATCAGCAGAAACAACTTGTTTCTCAAGTGCTTGTTGGAGGATGGAGATAAACAAAATGAAGATCAGCAATACTGACATTAGTGAATAAATGAGACACTATAAAACATCAGTAAGTATAAGGCCATGGTCATAAAATCATGTGTGCTGACTCTTTTGACCTCTCTTGGTGAATGTGTATATACTGAGGGCATCAGTAATGCTATCCAGTTTGCAGTCAACCTCAAAATTTGGTCATCTGTCTTTACCTCAGAGAAGTAGATGTAAAAAAGAAGAGGATGAAGCATAAAACCCTGAGGTCCTCCATTTGCGTCTAATCAATTAGTTGAGAAGGTACAACCAACTGTTACCCTAAATGTATATAATGAGAAAGACAGTTAATCTTTTGAGTAATATAGGAATTAATATTTAATTTGGGAGGTTCATCAGCAGTGCTTGAATATCATATTGAGTATCTTGGTAAGGTGAAAACAAGCAGTATGGACATGACAACCCCCTTTAATGGCTTCAGTGACACTCTTAATAAAGTTAACTAAATTAAGCAGGCAAGATCTAATATTCACAAAACCATAGATTAGGGTGGAATGTTTGTAAGTTATTAATTTCACTGTTAGTGATTGACTAAGATATACTTTATGATTTTACAGATACTAGTCAGGCTAATGGAATGATAAATATCAGGGTCATTTACAACATCATCATCATTAAGCAGAGGTACCACAGCCATTGTTCTGCAGAGCTCAGGCAAATGCCCTGGGCAAAGAAAAAGTATGAGGAGGGGGTTCAACAGTAACATACTGTACATTAACTACAAGGCAGCCTAGTACATTGTTTGGCTCCAAGAAGTTGTTATTTTTAGTTTTGTGGGCTAATAGTTAAGGTGTTTGCCTACAAATGCAAGGTGCATGGTTTGAGTCTCACAAGGGATAATTGGCTAGGCTTAAAATGACACGCAAGAGCATTTAGCCTAGTGCTAACCTACGAACCTATAATATCTTCCAGAATTTGGTCTATATTGATAATGGAAGGAGCAGTGTTAAAAGATTCAATGAAGAGGATCCTGAGGTATGAGAGATATTGAAAATATGAGCTGAATTTGTCAGTTTGGACATTTGGAATGGCTTTGGTATCATAATGGGTAGCACTGCTCACTTTCAGTTCAATGCAGTATTCTAATACTCTTTATAATGTTGAAAAAGCCTGTGATTATCTTTTGAAAAGTTAGCTACCTGTATTTCACATTCAGCCTTATTCTCCTAATGATAAATTTAAGATCATTGCAGACATACTTCCTTCTGACTGATGGAGGACAGTGTATGTATTTCTATTTATCTGTTGCAACTAGGTTAGTCCCACAAGGTTATCAGTCTCTTTTCAGAGAATACTCGAGGTAGTATTTTTACTCCTAGGAGAAATTTAGCTTGGGCGTCAAGGAACTTCCCCTTCTCTAAGTAGTTGGAGGAAGTGTTTGTTACACATCCTGACTTCCTGTCTCCTGTCCAGGCACAAAGGCAGCCAGGAGGAATGGGGAGAAAACATGGCTTATTTAGCATTTGTGGAAATTGGAGTGAAAGTTGCTGAAATTTAGTTGAAATGGTAGAATCACTACCAGAAGTTTTTTTTCTGATAATGTAGGTGCAGAAAAAATCAGTGACACTGGAGGAAAAGGAGATTGTAGCTGAAACAGAGATGGATTCAGAGGAAAACTTTCAGAGGAGATTGTTTGAAGGAGAGACAGCTACCTCTGAAAAAATGCATAATTACAACCTTCCAATTGGGGGGGGGGGGGTTGCGGGATGATTATTTGGAAGAAATGGTAAGTCAGAGTGAGCCAGAAAATGGAGCAGCAATTTCATGGAGTGTCATCATGGAAAAAATAGAAGAAGAAAAAGGAGAAGAAGAGACTGTGCCAGACAAAGTTTCTGAGACAAAAAAAAAAAACTTTTGCCCAAACTGTTGGAGAAGGAAGAAAGAAGAAATAAAAGAAACAAAAAAGAAGTATACAGTAAGCGTGAGCAGTGAAAAATAAGAAAGTTTGGACAAGTATGAGGTTTGGAACTCTATCATAGCACCTATGGGTGTCAAAGCAATAGAGGTAAGATAATTTATTTTAATTACTAAAGAGGCTTTTTGTGACTTGATATTTGAGACTGGTCAGGTCATGGAAATTTTTTTGGGTGCTTATGAACAAAAGAAAAATATTTATCCATGGTCAGAATATGTGGTTCAGGCTTTTTCTAGACAAACAGAAAAAAAGAATAATGATCCAGTTTAGAACTGAATTTGAAGCTAAAGAATTAAAAAAGAAAAACATTTGTTAACTATATGTAAAGAAATAATGGACACTACAAAAATATATGATGAAAGAAAACTTTGGACTGGGGGATGGGAATATGATGAAAGAAAACTTTGGACTGGGGGATGGGAATGTGGAATAATACTGAAAATGGACAATGATAATGTTATGCATTTACCTGGTATTATTAATGTTCATGGTAATATGGGTTTTGCGAAATTCAGGGGTCAACCAATGACTTATTTTTTCTGGAAAAAATGATCATTTAATCAATGACTGTGATAAAAATGTTTTTGTGGTAAAATGGCATAATACAAATAAATGTAATTTAAAGTGCAAACAATGTGGCAGTACTGGTCATTCATGGCTAGAATGTGAAATGAATGTGCAAGAAAATGAAGTTGTACAGGAGAAATAGATAAGACAAATGTGTTATACAAGTAAAGTTACAAAAATATGTGACTAATAAAGAGTTTGTACATGAAGTTGAAGAAGTAACAATGAAAAAGAAACAGAGGAAACAAGTGAGGAAGAAGCTGACTGGCGTACAGTAAGAAATAAGAATTTGATAGGGAAAAGAGTTAAAGGAAAAGAAAATTCAAAAATATAATGCTTAGACTAAAATAAGAAAAGAAAGGGATAAAAATGTTATTATACTGACTGTTCTTAAAGCTGAAAATATTACCTTTGAATGTGAACAGTATGAAAAAATCTTAAGAGGAGAGCAGGTATATTACTGTGCTGTGCTGAAGTAGGTGCTCATATTATTGTTTTACAAGATATCAGATTATTAACAGAGAAAGAAAGAACACAAACTGAAAAACTTTGGAATGGTGTGGTAGTTTGGAACATGGGGAAAGAAACATGCTCAGGCATATGTATATTATGTCTAAAAAGCATTAAACTATTAGATGCAACCATACTAGAACTAGGATGAATTATGGTAATATATTTGAGATGGAAAGAAATATGTGTATAGAATTATAGCTTTATATGTAACAAAAAAGAGAGAGAAATCATTTTTAAAAACATTCTTGAATATGTTTTTGTAAATATAGACATCATCATTGTGGGTGATTTTAACTGTAATTTAAGAAAAAATAAGAGAAATTATTAAAGAAATTATGAGAAGTGGAAAGTTAAGTGTATGGGAGAATAACCATTGGACCTAGAAAAGGAATGAAATTAGGACAGAAATTGATTATTTTTTAATATCTGACTGTTTGAAAGTTAAAAGGAATTAAATATGCAGAATTTTCAGATCATGTGGCTATATGGGTTAAAGTACAGGAAAATGAAGCATATATAAAAACAGGAAAAGGAATAAAAAGAATTAATGAAAAGGAATTCGGTTTAGGAGAGAAAAACTTATGGAATTATGGAAAATCATATGAATATGAGAGAGTTTTATGAGAATTGGACTGTTTGGTTTAATTTTAAAGAGAAATATAAAAATATGTTTTTAGAATGTATAAGGAAGAAAAGGAAAAGAAAGAGAGAAGATATTAAGTCAAGAAACATTCAGAGACATATTATTTTTATGAAAAAGAAAGTGAACTATATAAAATGAATCAAATTAAAATTAGCAACTTGTTATATAAACAAAAATACTGTTTGCAAGCAAGGAAAGCAGAGGTAGCACCATATTTGAGTAAAATAATAAAAGAAGGAAAAATAAGAAAGAATTAGGAAGGTAAGAAAATAAGACAGAAAGAAGGAAGATATGAAATTATAAAAGAATATGCATTGCAATTATTTGTTAGAGAAGAAAACATAAGTACAAAATTATAAAGGTGAAATTTTAAATAATGAAGATAATGAGCACTTAAAACAAAAAACTGAAAGAATGTAATGAAATTCTAAAAGATATTAACATGAATTTTGTAATAGGACTGGACTGAATTTAATATGGTATGTATAAAGAAATGGAGTGGCAAATAGTAATTTTATAGAAGTCATGAATGAATGGTTAGAAACTGGAATTAAAGAGAAAGAAATATGTACAGGAGTCATAAAATTTATAAAAAGGAAATAAAGAGGAGATATAAAAATGGAGACCTATAACATTGAATAATATGGATTATTCATTTTTCATGAGAATAATAACAAAAAGGTTACAAAAAATACATACATATATACAAGTATTTCAAGCATGGCCATTAATGTCCATCTGTCTTGCCAGTATACCAGAACACTTGTTCCCATAGTAAGTGTCCAGGCTGTTTTTAAAAAATATCTAATCTAGTACTTGCTTTACTGTAATTTGGTAGACTGTTCCATGGATCAGCTACTCTGTCAGAGAACCAATTTGCACACTTCTCATTCATGTAGAATCTTCTACATAGTTTGTCTGATGAGTCTCTAATACTTTTTATTAACCACAAACATTTCCAGAGGTAGTTGTCTCTAAATGATCAATATACTTGAATAAGATCTCGTCTTAGATATCTGTAAGAAACACTGTACAAATTCAGATATTTTAGTCTTTCATAATAACTTAAATGTTCCCATCCCTGAATGCCCTTGATATATTCCTGCTGTAGTCTTTCCAGTTTACTCATGCTTGTTTTCTTATATTGTTATTCCATACTCAAGTTTGGGTCTAATGTAATTGACAAACAATGACTTCATCATTTTTGATTTCCTAGACTTTATACATCTTTTTATACAACCTATAGTTCTATAACTATCATTCACCAATTGGCTGATATGATTAGAAAAACACATAGTTGAATCTACCCATATACCCATGTCCTTAAATGAGTCTACAGTTTCCACACTGTGTGCTGTATTAAATATTCACCTATCAGTTTGTCTCCCAAATCTCATATGCTTAGTTTTTGATATATTTATCAGCATATTATTCTCCTGTGTCCATATGGTCAATTTAGTCAAGTTATTTTGCAGACATGCCTTATCTGTAACGTATGTAATCAGTTTACCCAATTTCAGGTCATCTGCATATAGACTGTAGAATACCTCAGATGAAAACGTTAGGTCTGAAAGATACAATCTAAACAAGTAAGGGCCTAGGACAGAGCTCTGTGGGACACCCTGACTGTAACCAAGGATTTCACCTGTCCAGTTGCTGTATGATACTTGCCATGTCCTATTTGTAAGCCATGCAACTATCCATCTTATCAAGAATACATCAGTACCTAGTTGTACTAATTTATTTATCAATGTTTTGTGTATGACTCTGTCGAATGCTGAAGTTAAATCTATATAAATTACATCACAGCCCAGTTTTTCATTAGTAGCTGTTGTTATATTGTTATAGAATATCATGTGACAGGTGCTAATAGATCTGTTTTCAACATATGCATTCTGGTATATGGTTTCAAGTCCCATCCTATCCAGTTCTGACAATAACTTATCAAATATTACCTTCTCCATTATTTTTCTACAATGTGAAAGTAGACTTAAGGGTCTGTATGACTTTGGGTTGGTCCTATTCCCCTTTCCCTTGAAGACAGATTTAATAAGCGCCTCTCTCCAATCTTGAGGAATCTCCCCATATTTATATGACGTAGTGAATAATAGATATAATGATACCGTAAGTTATTGCTGAAGTGTTCTCAGGTCATTGCTACTAATTCCATCACCTCTCTAAGCTTTGTTTGGATCCAGTTTGGGCAATTCTTTTTAAATATAATCTGATTTGATTCTAGTATCTGGGGTTACCTGGATGTCACTAGGGCAACTTATCACCCCTTTTGTGGAGCCAAACTGTTTTGCATAAGATTTTGTAAATATATCTGTAAGCTGTTGTGTCTGAGAGTAAATTTTAGAATATGCACACACTGTAGCAATTTGTGTATCTTTACTCCTTCCACATCTTATCTATCTCTAAAAAAGGTTTTCTATTATGCTCAATTTCTTTATATAAACTTTCTTCAAATTTGTCTTGATCTTGTCTCATACTATGTTTAAACTGTTTGTCCAGCTTGTTTATTTCAGTTTTCAAAGTTGTAGTTTGACCTGTCTTCCATTTCTTATATTTTTGTCTGTTGCCTTAATCAAATATCTTGTTCTTATGGAAACGTATCCCTCTGATGTATGCCTAGATCCTAATGTTATATTTTTTTGATTTTTTTGCACTCTCTTTCGAACTTTCCACATTCTATCTGCAGTTTTTCCACAGAACACCTCACTCCAGTTAGTTTTACATAATGACTGATGTTCTTCATGTTTCACTGTTGCAGTCATCACATTTGGGTTGTCTGCCTGCAGGTAGCCCTCAGCCGGCCTGAATACCAGAGTCTTGGGATTTCTGCATCGGATGCTGTCGCTTCTTCCATGATGTCAGGTCGTCAAGGGTATAAAACATACAGCCAACACCATTACATCAGTCTTTCTTGCCATGCGGTGCCTGAAGCAGAAGAAGTTTGCAAGTGCCGGTCGGCCGACTCCTGAAATTTTCATTTTTTGAGTTTCAGACCTGAAGTTTTCTAAAAGGTAAGTACCCTGTTGAGGATCATTTTTTATTGCTCTAACCGATGTCAGAAAAAAATAATAGCTGTCTTGCCTGTGGAAAGCAAATACCTCACAGAGATTTTCATTCTTACTGCGTCACCTGTTTAGGCCCAGACCAGGACGACTGTCGCTGTCAGTTTTGTGCCTTGTTCAACACCCGAACTATTCGTTGTTGGGCTATTTTTGTAGCTAAATTCTTTCGCTCTTGAGCTCCGTACTCCCGAAATGTCTTCAGTAAGCCATCCGACTACCGATCTTCTGAAAAAAAGGAAAGGATAAAGACAGATACAGGCTACATAGGTCCAAGGCTGCCGTCGATGGTACCGTTAAGCTAGGCGCCAGTCCGCCGGTACTCAGTGAGATGCTTTCGTAGTCCATGACACCAGCTTCTACAGATTCACAGGCCTCTACTGAGACCCATTCAGAGTCCGGTATGCCCTGAGATGCTTCTTCGACTATGGAACCTGCTGATGTCTCTACCTTGGATGGGTCTGAGGCTGCTGTGCAGGCACCATCTTCTGAGGGACTTTTCAGGCTTTCCGATCTTCATATTAAACCGACTTCCTTTCAAACCAAAAATACAGAATTTCTCAAGCCTAAAGTTCGCACTACGCCTAGGAAACCGATGACCAAAGCGCATTGTAAGGCCCACATGCCGCAAAAAAAAAAATTATTAGAATGGCTGACGACCTCATTACTTTAATTAGGGGAAGTCAGGCTTCCCCCTCAGAAAGACCCAGAACTGACTTTCCTTCTGATTCTTCTGATCAGGAATCTGATTACTCTGATCCTTCTGATTTCCAGGACATACCCTTATCTACCAATGAGGATTCTGATGCAGAGGATTCCATTCCCTCTACTTCCCCACCAGAAGAATTTTCCTTTGGTGAAACCCTGCACACCCTTAGAGAACATTTCCGCTGGGAGGGCCAGGACTACTCTCAGTCCAAAAAAGGGCCAGGACTACTCTCAGTCCAAAAAGAGACTCAGAGAATTTTTAAGCTTGCCTCAGCTCCGTCCTCTAGCTATCCCTCCTGTTCTGGAAATTGTGATGTCTTCCTGGAATCCAGCCTTACCCCTAATACCTTGCCTTCAGCTCCCAGGAAACCTGACAGTTAGTATAGAGTGCCTGACTCCCACAAATTCCTTTATAGGAATCCTTCTGCAGATCCAGAGATCATTTCCCAGGGACCTAAAGGCATTAAGGCTACAACTGCCAAAAATCCTACCCCTTTGGACAGGGATTCCAAGGCATTATATAGATGGGGAGAAAAGGTATACATCTCTGCTACGCTTGCCATTCAAGCTTTAAATTGCCAGTTTCATATGTTAAAGTATCAGCAGCATATTATGGAGCTAATTAAACAAACAATGTTGTTGATTCCTGATTGTGCAGAACACAAAGATTTGCAAGAGTTAATGCATTCTACTAACCAAGTTGGTCAACATACTTTGCAGTGTGGGTTTGATGCTTTAGAAGCATCTTGCAGGGCTGCTGTCACTGGGTCTGTTCTTAGAAGACATGCTTGGCTTAAGGAACAAAACTAGCCAGATCATGTCAAAGCAAAATTACTGGATGCACCATTAAATCAAGAGCGTCTGTTTGGTAATAAAGCAGAAGAAGTCCTCAAAAGAATGGAGGAGAAAGCTAAATCTATACAAACTGCTAAGGATTTCTTACAAGTACAGCCACCTAGATTCAGTAGGCACTGACCTTCAAAAAACTGGTCTTTTCCAGTCCCTTCCAGGCCTTTGTCAGTCCAAACCCAGGGGCAGCAGACCACCAAGACTTCAGTCTCAGGCTATATACAGATCTAAGCAATGGAGTGCTCCCATGTCCAAAACAGGGAGTAGTACGCCTCCATCCTTAAGTGGATGGCCAAACCTACCACCAAACCAGTGGGCAGAGACCCAAAAGCAAGTACTTTCTCTTCTCAGTATCAAGGCTATTCAACCTATCCCAGCAGAACAAAGGGGACAAGGTTTTTACTTCAGACTGTTTCTGGTCCCCAGAAAAGAAAACTCTTGGCGTCCTATCCTGGATCTGTTTATTCTCAACACCTTTTTGGTTGTTCCAAAATTCATAATGTTAACTCTCCAACAGCTGCTTCCTATGTTAGCCAAGGACTTCTGGCTAGCAACCCTAGATTTAAAAGAAGTTTATCTGCACATTCCCATAAGGGAATCTTGCAGAAAATACAAAACGCTTCAGAGCAGGCTCTGTGCACTATCAGTTTTCTGCACTTCCCTTTGGCTTATCTACTGTGCCCAGGGTATTCACAAAGTGCCTAGCTCCAGTCATTGCATATTGCAGGCAGAGAGGAATTCAAATTTACCCATACTTGGATGATTGCCTAATTCAGGTGTACAGTCAGGAATTGCTACTTCAGCACCTGGCATTTGTAAAGAGACTTCTCACTTCACTGGGGTACACCATCAACGAAAAGAAATCACAACTGGTACCCAGCCAACAGATTGTATTTCCTGGGATCAAGCTTGAACACAACTTCCCAAATGGCATTCCTCACTCCAGAGAACAAATTTATTTGACAGACTATTTCAATCTACTGGCCACCAAAACCTGGCTATCTGCAAGAAAAATACTGCAAGCCCTAGGGTTCACAGCCTCTTGCATTCTACTATTTCCATATGCAAGACTGCATATGAGGAAACTTCAGTGGTACCTAAAAAGTCTCTGGTGTCAACATTCTCAGGACCTGGAAAGAATGATTCCTATCATTCCTTGCCTAAGGACAGAGTTCCTTTGGTGGGCAGAGGCCTACAACCACAACAAGGGACTCCCTTTCAATCTACCCCTGCCACCCAAACCCAAACAACAGACGCATAAGACTATGCACCGGGGGCTCACATGGCAGGGCATTGCATTCAGGGCAAATGGAACCCAAAGCAAATGCACCTGCATATCAATCAAAAAGAAATGTTAGCTGTGCAGAATGCTCTGATAGCCTTCAAGGGCCTTATTCTTCCAGGACAACTATTGGTAAAGACAGACTACACCACAG
Organism: Protopterus annectens; assembly: GCF_019279795.1. Classification (NCBI taxonomy): domain Eukaryota; kingdom Metazoa; phylum Chordata; order Ceratodontiformes; family Protopteridae; genus Protopterus; species Protopterus annectens. The sequence goes on from NC_056736.1 coordinate 341,948,349, forward strand.
TTATGTGGTACATATACAAGCGGGGGGGGACCCATTCTCACCCACTCTGCAGACTAGCCATGGCTCTGTGGAACACAGCCTTGAGCAGCCAAGTACACTTACAAGCTCAATTCCTGCCAGGCAAACTGATTTCACTGGCAGATGACTTAAGCAGAAATCTCATGGATCCACATGAGTGGAAACTGGAAATCAAAATATTCAAGCTTTTGAGGAACAGGTGTGGGGCACCAGAGGTGGACCTTTTTGCTTCCCCTCAGAACCATCAATTGAGCAAATATTGCACCAGAACTCCCCACAGCCAAGCTTGGAAAGTGGATGCTCTGTCCTTCACCTGGGAAAGCCTCTCAGTCTATGTCTTTCCCCCTCTGACACTCCTCTCGAGGGTTCTACTAAAAATCAAGCAAGACAAGCCAAGGACAATCCTGATTGCCCCAGACTGGCCACACCAGCACTGGTACCCTCTTTTGCACAGTTTGACAGCGCTACAACCATGGTACCTGCCTCAGACTCCTTCCTTGCTGTCCCAGCAGGCAGGCCAGATTCTGCACCCTCAGCTACAGACCCTGAACCTTGCAGCCTGGCTAATCCCCTGAATTCAACACCAGCAAACCTCAATAAGCATGTGCTGGGTGTCATTCTTGAGGAAAGGAGGCCTAGTACTAGAAAATACTTCTTGAAAAATGGAAAAGATACTGTTCCTATAGCCGTTCTCAGGGAACGGGCACAACTGTGCTCAGCTTACCTCATATACCAGATTACTTAACAGAAATGCACCACAAAGGCCTGTCCTTCTCTTCAATTAAGATCCATGCCTCTGCCATCTCAGCTCATTATAATACTGAGCCACCCCTCTTCTCTCATCCTCTGGTAAAACAGTTCCTGAGAGGAGCCAAAAATTTAAGACCCCCCAGGAGAGCTCCCACTCCAGCCTGGGACCTTAACTTTGTATTAGAAAAGCTCACACTTCTGACCCTTTGAACCAGCGGCCACAGCAGAGTTAAAATTCCTCTCAAGGAAAACAGCTTTACTTCTAGCCATCACTTCAGTAAGAAGAGTGTCTGAATTGCAGGCCCTTATGGCAGTGGAACCCTTCATTATCTTCCATGCAGACAGGGTTTTCCTCAGGACTAACCCATCCTTTATGCCCAAGGTGGTGTCTTGTGTGGCTTTAAACCAGTCCATTCATTTGCCAACCTTTTTTTCTAATCCTCAGAATAAAGTGGAACGGATCCTGCATTCCCGGGACATGCACAGGCAGCTTACGTTCTATCTAGACAGGACTAAACCACTCCAAAAATCTGACCAGCTGCTAGTCAGCTTTGCTTCAGGGGCAGAGAGCAAGGCCATTTCAAAGCAAACCATTTCTAAATGGATAGCACACTGCATCCATTTCTGCTACAAGCACCATGGGAAACCCACCCCACAGGGGATCAAACTTATTCCACTAGGGCTACGTCAACCTCTACAGCATTTATCAGGGGAGTCCCTACCAGGGACATCCTGGAAGCTGCAACCTGGAGCTCTGTACACATTTGCACCAAGCACTACCACTTGCCTTTATTTCCTAAATCTAGAACTGGATTTGCCACAGCAGTCTTACAGGGCCTGATTGCCAGCCCTAATGCTTCATAACTACCTCCACCCTTCCTTAGCTTTGGGAATCAACCCAACTGTGATGACTGCAACAGTGAAACACAAAGAACATAGTACAGTTGTGTACACTTACCATAAATGTAGATGTTCAAGTGTACTCACTGTTGCAGTCCTGGTTACCCACCCTCCAGCCCCCTGACTTCTCTTGATTTCTTTCCTATCTTTTTTGTCTCGCATATCTTATATCATTGGTATTTGTTTTTTGCTGGGGGTATTACATACCATGTAATTGCTTCTTACTTTGGGGGCACCTGATATCTGGGGCAAGAAAAACTGATGTAATGGCGTTGGCTGCATGTTTTATACCCCTGACGACCTGACATCATGGAAGAAGCGACAGCATCCAACGCAGAAATCCCAAGACTCTGGTATTCAGGCCGGCTGAGGGCTACCTGCAGGCAGATAACCCAAATGTGATGACTGCAACAGTGAATACACTCAAACATCTACATTTATGGTAAGTGTACACTACTGTACTTTTTGTTTCCATATAATCTGTAATTAACCTTCTGTGCATTGGTTTAGATTTAAGTTTGTCAGAGTTATCTAGCAACAAATTAACCTTTATAATTCTATGATCACTGCATATCAAGGGTGGTAAACCTTGACTTGAAGTAACAGTAATTTCTTTAGGAACACAAACGATGTCTAGTATGTTCCGTCCCCTGGTAAGTTTTTTTACAATCTACTGTAATTTTCATTCCTGAATATACGTTCTGAATAATTTCTTTACTAACGTTGTTGAATCGATATTATTCAAGTCTGTTTCTGGTAAATTTAAGTCCCCAGCTAATATTATTATTCCCTCCTGCATTTCATGAAAGAAATATATGAATTCCTCTAGGTCATCTGCACTTGACATTGGTGGTCTATACACTCCAACAATTGTTTTATGTTCCAGGGTTGCCTTTATTGTCACAGTTACACAGTCTATAGTATTGGCGTTATCATTGAACATGTAATAATCACAGATCTCATCGTTATCTTTAATCCCTATTGTGATGACTGTGCCCTGGCCCAGCAATCATGGAGCCTCAATCCCCTCCACTGACACCAGCGAGGTCGTCTCCTAGAGGAGGAGAGGATAACTAATACACACAGTAAAGTACAATTTCCTGTAAGTGCACACAGAGATCACAGTCAGTCTGGGGCTGGTTGCTCCCTTGCTCACCAGGTCCCCATTAAGATTCCCCACTGGCACAGCTATATGGTCCAGGTCTCAGCCTAACTGGGCAAGTTAAAACTTCCAGTACCCTCTCTGTCCAACCAGTGCTTTGTGTCCCTGCCAAGTAGCTGACACAACACACACACACACACTGAGATAAGTTTTTATACAACTTCACAGACACTCCTGGGAAAGGTTGACACAGATTCTCCAACTGTGCCCCTTTACCCAGACTATACAGTAGTAATTACTGACACCACCCAGTTAATAATATCAGCTACTAAAAGTCGCTTAAAAGGGTGTCCAATTATTACTGTGCAATATTAATATCCAGTGGTAGTATGACTAACAGTCAAGGCTTACTTTAGAGTGGCCTATTACAATAACCTCTATAAATATGCAATGTACTCTGGAGCTTTTCTCTACACAAATCAGCCACAGGTAGAAGGTTTTAAAAATATTTAATAATAAATAATTAAAACACAAGACAAAACTACTACACCACAGAGATATCTAAGGGTTCAGAGATCACACAGAAACTTAAAATAATACAGTAGGACAGGTCTGATTTTAAAGAAAAATACCTAATTAATCTTTACTAGCTTTAACTATTCCTACAAGAAATCACAGTGCTAAAACTTACATGTGAGCACAAGACAGAGTGCTGGTAAGTTGGATGTACAAAGTCAAAATGCTTCCAGTCTCTTCTGAGAAATAGTATTTAAACATTACTAACAAACATGTTTGCTGGGTCCCTCCCCAAATTACATCATTTTTGACACTTAGGTTTTCCCAGGCAAACAAACTGCATTATTTAGCATTCTAACACCTGCACAGAAACTTACAACAATAGAAGATATTTCACATGTATATTCTAAGAGAAACTAGAGCAATAAAGCACCTTCCACATCTAAATTCTGGTCATAAACTTTAGCCTAAAAATAGTGGGCATGAAACCTTCATCCAGCCTCAGTGGAGCCGAATTCTAACATGAAAGGGTCACAACATGCTTCACTGGGCCAGTAGAGTGCAATGTTGTCACATATTTTGCAGTTCCACATTTCACAGTATTCTTTACACTCAAGAAACATGCCTGTATTTTACATTTATTATCAAGAAAACATGCCTGTATTTTACATTATTATACAGTTGATAGAATTATGTATCAAATTCTATTTGACTAGGCTGGCAGCCTTCGCCCATCTCTCCCCAATCGTCACACCTATCATTAACAGCTCCACCTGATTTTTGTTAAAATGTCTGAATACAAACATGTATAGCCTGACAGAACTGGTTTCCAGTCATTGTTTTTTAACCATGTTTCACAAACAGTAACTCCATCAATGTTGTGGGAACACAGCAAATTTTCCAGTAAAAAAAACTTATCATTAATGTTCCTAACATTAACAACCATCACAAATGCATTGAATGTTTCTGTCTGTGAACTGTTAGATTTTCGATCTGGCAAAAATCCTGCCGAGTGTTTGTCAAATCTGCTGCAAAAGTTCTCTTCCCTGATCTTGACAAATACAAGCCATCCTATCTGAACACATATGCCTAAAACTTGGGTTTGATGCTCTACACATTTCCATTTTTTAAAACAGGACATTTTTCCCATGTAAGGAATTTACTCCAAAAATCTTTTCATTCACAGTGACCTGACTATCCTTTCTATAGGTGATTTGTGAAAAATACATCCTAACAGCAGTACAAGCTATACTAAGAGAGCTGTCAGTTTTCTACTAATAGAGAATCCTTGCAGATGACATAATTTGTACCAACATGAATAAAAATGGTCCGTAATTCCTTAGATTAAGGTGTTTCGAGGCTTTTCTAATCTTTTCTGTTTTTGTTGCTGGCAAGCATAACACTATTCGATGTTCATTATCTTCTCTGCAGATATAAGTATCAGTTCCTCTAATAATTGAATCTTCAATTACAAGAATATCTTTGAAGGTCTGCTCTGAAGAATCTTCCACTTGTATATCTGCTCTGTCAATTGTTATGAAGGATTGATCTTCATCACCATTAGTCTTATTAATCCCACTGTTTTCATTGTGTATTAAATTCTCATTCAGCTGGTATTGTAAATCCACATCTTGAGCCATGTAGTCAACATCTTTCTTTCTCTTTTTTTTCTTACAGTAATGTTCTTCAATCCTTCCACATTCAGTTTTGATTTCCTCCTTTTCACCTGCCCCTTGCCTCATTTTTCTACCTTTTCTGTTGGAAAAACGATACATTTTCTGTAGACCAAAGGTTTTCTAATAGAAAAATATCATTATTGCCTGTAACCTGTGTGTTACATAACAAAGCAATGTCCTTTTTACTATGTATTCTATTTCCTTTACAGTCATTAATCAGTTTCTTTTCTACCTTATTTGTTGTGAACTTCTTCCTTTCTTTCTTTATTGTTTGCTTCTGAACAGACTGGATCCTCACATTGCTGAATACTTGCATCCAGAGTTCCAAAGTTGTCAGGGGCATCATCTTGTTTCATAGGGGTTGAATGATCTTTGCAGAAAATAGATGCATCATTTCCTAAATGTGTTCTATTTGTTCTATGCCTAACATTATTTGCTTCATCAGTCCAGTCATTACTATATGAAACAACAGTTCTTCAAGTAATGCAGATTGCACAAATGCAGCCATCATCATTAAGTCTAGATTTACATCTAATAATGGTAAGCAAATCATCACCAGTGTTATCAGCTGTTACCTTTAAATATGCATAGCATTTATTACACTGTACAAGATATTTGTGCTTTAGCAAATCGTTAATTGCATAGTCATTTAAGGAATCCATATTCAACTTCAAATGAATAAAACATTGTAAAAGAAAAGAATAATCAAAAACAGTAACCACAGAATTCAAAGCAAACTGAAATCAACTTCTGTGACAAAAAGTCACGCCAGCAATGTACAACTACGTAATAAATTAAATACAGTAAAGTTGTTCTGACCATACAAGTTCTGCAAGCCAAACAAAAGTTGTAATTCCTTTATGTCGCTTGCACAGGCTCACTATCGATCACAGTCACACTTACTTTTAAGAGTAAAGTTCAATAAATCACAAACCGAGGTAGGATTGTTTAGATATGCTCAGGAATGGATAGAATATGTGACCAAAAAGTATCCGGAAAAAAAGGAAGTCGAGAGTTACTATGGATAATAAAATAAATAGGTTATGATGGGGATATAAGTAAAGCCTATGATAATATTCAATATAAATCATTATGGGGAATTTTACAGGTGTATAATGTAAGCAACAATTATAATGATAAAATCAGTTTTTGAAAGGAACAGTGTGAAACTAAATGTAAATTACTGGATTGGAAAAGAAATAGCCTACACCTGTCACCCCTTGGATTCTGGATACTGGCTAAGGCTCTTGCCACCCCTATAGTGCCTTTTTTAGGCAAGGTTCAAATGACAAATTCACCACCGTAAGAGGAACAGGCAAGCAAAAACTGAGGGTAATGCTACTCAATGCTAGAAGTCTAAATCTCAAAATGCACTCCCTCAAAGGACTCCTTAAAATGGAGAACATCAATATCTGTGCAGTGACTGAGACCTGGTACAATGCTCCAGAGAGCACCCCTGCATTACCAGGCTGTAATTCATACCACACTTTTCAGCCACATAACCTGGACCGAAACATCAAAGGCAGAGGTGTGTCCATATTCATTAAGGATATCCACACCTCCAGGCTAGTTGCTTAGTATAATGCATCCGAGGTTATCCAAGTGCAACTAACTCTGGGCAAAACTGTAATCTAAATTGTAGCTTGCTACAGATCCCCCACCATGCCCCAGGATTCCCTGTCCTATTTTCTTGATATACTGGAAAATATTAGGGTTCAACGAAACACACTAATAATGGGCGATTTCAACTACCCCACCATTAACTGGGAAAACTACTCTTGTACCAACTCCTTCTCTCAACGCTTTCTGGAATCCATAAATTCCAATGCCCTGGATCAACTTATCCACACCCCCACCAGGGGCAACAATATCTTAGACCTAGTCATTACCAACATGAGTGACAGGTGTTCCACACCTGAAATCAACTCCTCGGTCAGATCCGACAATAAGCTAATCACCATGTATGTCCATATCCCCCCCCCCCCCCCCATTAAGGAAACCACGGTAAAAAATTTCTCCAAAGCCAACTTCATGCTTCTTAACACAGAAGTGGTGAACTGCATGACACCCATGCAGATGGACAATACAGTTACAACTGCTGAATTGTACAAAAATGCACTCTGTAAGCACTTACACGAGTGCATGGGTCGTGCTATCCTCCAAAAAAGGAAGCCAATCTGGTGGTTCCCTGCCATAAACAAACTCTACAACAGAAGGAAGAAACTGTTACAAAAGAGAGTAAAATCCCTTGAGTGGAGGAGCTCCCTGGTCAGCCTCAGTAAAAGGCCGAGATCTCTTATAAGATCCTCCAAAGCTAGCTACGAAAACAAAATCGCCACTGATTCTAGGGACAACCACAGCGCATTCTATAGCTGTGTCAAGAATCTCAATGGCAACACCCAGATCTGCTCGGAGTTACAGCACAACAGCACGAAAATTACAGAACCAACTACTATTACCAACATCCTGGCAGATAGGATCAGTGCTAACTTTACCCCCCTCTCACCCCTAAAGGGCCCATATCTGTACAGGAAGAATGCAGAATCCCTGTAATCACAACTACTCAGGTAAAAGCTGCACTCTCTAAAGCCAAAAACACAGAATCCATGGGACTGGACAACATCCCAGGCTTTGTTTTACATGAATTTCAGAACAAACTGGCTCCCCACCTAAGCACCATGTTCAGTCATAGCCTCACGTCAGGCTTTGTGCCCACTGAATGCTGCACAGGAACAGTTATGCCACACCACAAAGGGGGAACCACCACTGATCCCGGGAACCATCACCCCATTAGCCTGACCAGTCTGGTCTGTAAGGACATGGAACGTATGTATCATCATGGAACTCATAAACAAAGACATTGGTAACTTCCAAACTCTGGACCCCACCCAGTTCGGGTTTGTGAAAGGCAGATCATGCCTCGTGAACCTAATCGACTTCTTTGAGGCAGTCACCAAAGCCGTAAACGAGGGTAATGTGGTTCACACAGCCTATCTTGACCTCTCCAAGTCTTTTAACACCATCTCCCATTCTGGAATTATAGCTAAACTTACTAAACTAGGTATAAATCCCTATGTCATAAGACAGGTTGCCAACTGGCTCACTGACAGAACCCACACTGTAAAAGTTGCAGACTCCAAATCTGACTTCAAACCAATGTCAAGTGGAGTACCAGAGGGTTCAGTCCTGGGACCTGTCCTGTTTGTTATCTACTTCTCTGAAGTACAGGCTAGCACAGAAGGCCTTTCTAATGAAGTTTGCAGATGACTGCAAACTAGGAGCCATAGCTGAGTCCCCAAATGATGTGGACATCCTACAGAAGGGCCTCACTGAGACAGACGCCCGGTGTCAGAGCAATGGCCTCAAGCTCAGTGCCAAAAAATGCATTGTCATCCCCTTTGGTGAAAACTCTGTACCCATGAACTACCACATAGGTGGCAGTCTAGTTAACGATAAGAGACCTTGGGACCCAGGTGGACAGTAGTCTCTCCTTTGATAATCACATTGCCACAGTAGTCATGAAATCCTTCTACGTGGCACACCTCATCACAAAAAGAGTTCGCATCCGGATCAAAAGAGGTCATTGTGCCCCTCTACTCATCACTTATCAGACCCATCATAGAGTACAACGCCCAATTTGGGATGTACCTTACAAGACACCTGCAACAGCTGGAAAGACCACAGAAGTTCCTCACCAAGAGGATCACTGGCCTCAAACAGATGCCTTATGCAGCTCGACTGAAGAAACTCCAGCTGTACTCGGTTGCATACCGCCTACTCAGAGGTGATCTCTGTCTGACATACAAGGCCATGTCCAACCCAGAATTGATGGACATGCTCTACCTAAAGAAAACATTATCCCCTCGAGCCACACACTCTAGGGATCTAAACCTCACCACAACAATAAATAGGATGTGCTGGAGGGATAGATTCCTGTCCCAGAGACTTCCCAAGCTTTGGAACAAGATTCCAGTCTACATTAGGTAGAGCTCCTCGCTAACTCTCTTCAAAAGAAACCTTGATGAGTGAATGGGAAACAGGAAGTTTACTCCGGGGATCACTTCAGTGGCTTTGATGGACAGAAGCACAGGGATCTAATCTAAGGGGCGGCGAAAGCCAACACATTCTGGCTAGTCTTATAAATGCCTTTCGGCAGATAGCCTAGTACTTACCTATGAGTCTATAAAGAGTTGCTATGGCAGCTCAGAAGTAATGCTACAGATCCACCTGGATTGAACAAGTCAGTTTCCATCAGTAGTGTTCTTATACTTAAGGCTGAATTCATTTTTTCTTAAATTTATTTGTATTTAAATATGTAATTAGCAGTCTTATGTTAACAGGTTAATTTTATTTATTTTATATAAGGTATCTGATATTCTGTTTATGTTTCAAGTTGATTAAGGCAAGGTGTTATATGGAAATGTATTTTATTTGTGCTAGTTTTTTAAATATTGACTGGGGTGTGTTTTTTTATGTCATGTGATTTTTTTTTTTTGTACTTATTTAAACTATTGGTTTTTGAAAGAGAAGTGTTGTGATGAAATTGGAAACTGTTCTGATGAAAGCGCTTAACATTTAATAAACTGGAGCTTGTGCTGAATGTGTGCTGTTTGTTTTTTTGTTTCTAATCCAAATGTAGTAGCGAATATTATAAAAGAGATAAAAGCTCTGGAAAGAGGGATCCTGAAAAAAAGGAATGGGCAAATTACATAAAAATAAATAGAAATTGTGAGAACAATACATGCAGACTAATGTTCAGGAAAAGGTAGAAAAGCAAGATTTAAGGGAAGACAGGAATTCAGCAATTTATATAATGTTGGACTGATGATAGAAAGAAAAAAATGTGTGGTATATAATGTATGTAAATCAGAAAATGTTGATATGTTTTTTTCTTTTCTGTTAATGTATGTTTGTCTGTGTCTTAAGTGATTATTTAAAAAAGGCTCCTGTTACGGCAGCTAAGGATATGTTGGAAGAGACTAAAATGATAATACAAAAGTGAAAAACTGGACGCTCTTGTTTATGGATATGGATAGTAAGATAAGCAGTGCAAATATTTTTAGTCCCTTTGTTTTATATATGGGTCAGGCATGTTTTTATCAACAAGAGGAAAAGTTGTGGACAATAATTAACAAAAAAGTTGAAGGAATGCATCTGGGAGGAGAAGAGAGCAAGAGTTAACTCGGATATGCTGATCCTTCCAACAGAACAAGGTGGTATAGGATTACCTGATTTGAAGGGATATTTTAAAACTACACAGCTAAGGCTTGTGTATGAATATGTATATATGGTTTACAATCATTTTTGTGAACGACATGTTGTTCAGAGCTATGCTGCAGAAAATCAGAATGTCATTCCCAAAATGAAAAGTTAGTTGGATAGTCGAACACACTTATGCGAATGCAGTAGTGGATTCGTATAAGTGTATTCGACTATATGTACCAGATCACGGTACATTGGGGATAGGAAATTCATCCATATCCCCACTGTAGTGTGATCTCAGAGTTGGAATAAATTAGTAGCAGAGGATGTGGGGTGCGCAGTGGGGGCTTGCCCCCCTGCCCTGCAAAAACGTGATATGTCATATAGGAGTTTGATTTACATCAGCTCCTATACAGCTAGCACGTCACATTTTCAGCGACAATGTCGGCTCAAATGTGTCGATCATTTGGGGTGACGTTGTGTATGCTCAAAATGTTTAGTTTCAATTTAACCTTTCATTATTTCGAACAACAAATGTTTTGCTCTTTGAAATAACTATAGTAAACTAGTGTGTCTATTGGTATGTCAAAGCGAACTCCGTCGATTGTACTGTTGTCGAACACGGAAGTTCAAAAACAGTAATATCGAAGACCAAAAGCCAACCTAGGAAAAGGTTTTAACATGGGTTAAGAAAAGGGGAGAGGTTTGTAGTTCGGCAATAACACTGAACACCTATCTCGACCCATGTTAAAACCGTATATATCTATATAGGTTCATATGTAAGTACAAGGCTATCTGCCCGAGGACATTTATAAGCCTAGCCAGAGTGTGTCAGCTTTTGCCACCCCATTGATTAATTAACTGAGCCTCTGTCAAGAAGAGCCAGTGAAGTGATCCCAGGGGTGTATTTTCTGTTACCCATCCACTCGTCAAGGTTTCTCTTGGAGTGTTAGTGAGGGGCTCTGCCAAATGTAGTTAGGAATTTTGTTCCATCTCTGTGACAGGAATCTATCCCTCCAGCATGTTTTATTTATTGCTGTGGCGAGGTTTAGCTCACTAGAGCGAGTGGCTTGCAGTGATTTGGATTTCTTTAGGTGGAGCATGTCCATCAATTCTGAGTTGGACATGGCTTTGTAAGTCAGGCAGAGATCACCTCTGAGTAAGCGATATGTGACTGAGTGCAGCTGGAGTTTTTCCAGTCGGGCTGCATAGGACATATGTTTGAGGCCAGTAATCCTCTTGGTGAGGTACTTTTGTGGTCTTACCAGCTGGTGGAAGTGTCTTATGAGGTACATCCCAAATGGGGCATTGTACTCTGTGATGGGTCTGATGAGTGATGAGTAGAGGGGCACTATAACCTCTTTATTTCTAGATGCGAACCCTTTAGTAATTAGATGGGCTACATAGAAGGATTTCCCAACTACTTTGGCAATATGATTGTCAAAGGAGAGATTGCTATCCACCTGGGTTCCCAGATCTCTTATTACCTCTTCTGTATAAAGGGGGCTGCCACCTATGTGGTAATTCGTGGGTGTTTTGTTTTTCCCAGATGGGATGACTATGCATATTTTGGCATTTAGCTTGACCAGGTGTCCGTCTCAGTAAGGCCCTTTTGGAGAATGTCCGTGTCAGCTGGAGAGTCAACTACGACTCCCAGTTTGCAGTCATCAGTGAACTTGGTTAGCCATAGTCCTCCTGTGTTTGCCTATACTTCTGAGAAGTATATGCCAAACAGTAGGGGTCCCAGGACTGAGCCTTGTGGGACACCACTTGTGACTGGTTTAGAGTCGGACCTGGAGCCCGCTATTCTTACCGTGTGAGTTCTGTCTGTAAGCCAGTTGGCAACCCATCTCGTGATGTAGGGGTTTATGTTCAGGCTGGTGAGTTTTTCTATAATTCCCGAGTGGGGAATGGTGTCAAAAGCCTTGGCGAGGTCAAGGTAGGCTGTGTGAACTACCTTCCCCTCATCTATGGCCTTGGTGACTGTCTCGAAGAAGTCAACCAGGTGTAGTAGGCATGATCTGCCCTTAACAAAGCCGAACTGGGTCGGGTCAAGTGTTTGGAGGTTCCCAATGTCTTTGTTAATGAGTTCCATGATGATGCACTCCATAGCCTTGCAGACGAGGCTGGTTAGGCTTATGGGGTGATAGTTACCAGGGTCAGTTGTGCCCCCTCCTTTGTGGAGCGGAATAACCGTTGCTGTGCACCATTCTATGGGCATGTAGCCTGTGGAGACACTGAGGTTGAACAGTGTGTTTAGGTGGGGGGTTAGTTCGTTCTGTAGTTTGTGCAAGACGCAGCCTGGGACACCATCTGCCCCATTGACGCCGTGCTTTTGGCTTTTGAAAGAGCTGTTTTCACCTGTGCGTCTGTGATTTCTGGGATACTACACTTTTCCGGTATTGTTGTGGGCCCTTTTGGGAATGAGAGGGGGGTGAAGTTTGCACTGACTCTGTCTGCCAGGATGTTGGCAATATCAGTGGGTTCAGTATATTTTGTGCTATTTTGCACTAGCTCAGAGCATATCTACGAGTTGCCACTTAGATTCTTGACATAGCTAAAGAAAGCTTTGTGGTTATCTTTCGAATCCTTGGCTATTTTTCTTTCGAAGTTAGCTTTGGAAGATTTTATGAGGGACCTTAATTTCTTACTGATACTGATCAGAGACATCTTTCCTTTTTGGGATTTGCTTTTTTCCTGAACTAGTTTCCTCCTCCTATTGTATAGCCTGTTTATGGCAGGGGTCCACCAGACTGGTTTCCTTCTCTTTGGAGAGTGAGTCTTGGTTTTGCTAGGGATGGCACGATCCATGCATCCTTGTAGGTGCTCATAGAGTGCATTTGTAAAGGTTCCTGCATCTTGGACACTGTTATCCTTTAGCATGGGGGCTGTATATATAGGTTCATAGGTGTTTACTAGGCTAATGACCACAAGGGCATTTTTAAGCCTAGCCATGCATCCCATATCTCTGACAAGCTCTGCTACCCGTGATGAGTGTAAGCAGGGTTTGGGAGATGAAACCTTTACACGCAGGGGCCTGGGAGATGAACCATTTACAGGTTGCCTGTGTCCATTAGAGACATAGGTGCCAAATCAGATATGAATTTCATGCTCCCCATCCAATTGTCCAAGTTGCACTTGAATTTTTTTTAAGGAGGAACTCTGCTTCACATGGATGGGGAGCCTGTTCCACACACGGTGTAGTCTCTGAGATACACACCTGTCTGTCCAGCAGGTTCTATTTATATTAAAGGCAAGGTTTAAGTCTTTAAAACAGGTATTTCTGGTGCTGTTTGTTTTTTGGATATGCAGGAGGTCCATCAGAGTGGAGTCTGACAATGCTCTGTATGCAGGCATAGATCTCCCCTCAAAAGCCTGTAGGAGACAGAATACAAGGATAGGGCCTTGAGGCGATCTGCATAAGACATTTTACTTATGCCATGTATTCTTTCGGTGAGGAACTTTTTAATTTCTCCAAGTCTTTTGCGTTTCTAATACCATGACGGGAATGGACCCCATTCCTTAGTTAAAGTACAATTAAAGTTCATGAAATTAGTATTGTTTCAATTTTTGATGTCAGCCAAAAGTGCTCTTCGGAGCACCCGCAATGTGCCCAGTAATGACTCCTTCTGCAGTTCGTATGGAGTTATGTGGATTGGTAACATATCTAAATATGATTGTAAATTCTTTTTTATAAGACCCTTTGCTCTTACCTTTCTTGCTATCTTTCTTCCACATTGCTCTCGTTTCTGCCTGCAGATCCTAATATTTTATGACTTTGTGTCTATCTGTACGCAAGACATTATAGTCACTGGGTGTGGCGATGTCAATGATCAATGCTACTTTTGTCTTCTTTTGTTGGACCACTATTTCTGGTTTTCTAGCATCTATCTTTTGAACTGCTGGCAATGGGTGATCCCATGTGATATAAACTTCATCATTTTCTATTATGCTTTGTGGCTCACGTTTCCATAGTTTTTCAGCCATTTCGATACCATAATGTTTGCACAATCCCCAGTGCAATAGAATCGCCACATTATTATGCCTTTCAGTATACAGTTCTTCTGCCATTAGTGTGCTGCAACCAGCAACAAGGTGTGTGACTATTTGCAATTCGGTTTTACAAAACCTACATTTGTCTGTTTCTCCCACATGTTCAATGGACTTTGTAAACCAGTGTGTGTGCCCACTGTCTTGGGTTGCCAATATTTACCATTCATTTCTTGGTATAAATTTGCCTCTCTTTAACCATTCCTGCGTTCGTTCTTGATCACCATGAGGCTGTTCCAGAAGTTTTCTATACTTGCAACTATATTTATGTTTTTTCCACATTTCTTGCCTTCTCATCTGATCCTTCACCTTATATTGTTTATTTTGTTTTTTGGCACATTCAGTTGCTGCCTGGTTTTTATCCACTTCTGGTTTGATTTCCATTTCTGCTTGACATCGATATGCTTCTGCTAGACTAAGCAGAGACGTCATCTTAGTTTTATTCTCCTCATGTTTGAAAACTTTCACTACATTTGGATCTTGTGAGGTCATTAGATATGTGTGGAGTCCCACGGTTGCAGATCTATACATGTAATCAATTTCAGGGAAGCCCATCCCTCCTTCAGAAAGGGGAATATATAATCTTGGTATACACTGATTTTTATACGCGGCCAAAGTGGTTAGAAAAACATTTTATATAGCCCACCTAATCATGAAGGGATTCACATGTAGATCAGGGGAGGTCATCGTGCCTCTTTACTGATCCCTCATCAGGCCCATAATTGATTACAATGCCCCTTTTGGGATGTACCTTACCAGACACCTGCAGCAACTGGAAATACCCCAAAAGTACCTCACCAAGAGGATCAAAGGGCTCAAACAGATGCCATATGCTGCCCGGTTAAAGAAACTCCAGCTCTACTCAGTGGCATACCACCTGCTCAGAGGCGATCTGTGCCTGACGTATAAAGCCATGTCCAACCCGGAATTAATGGACATGCTGCACCTCAGAAAATCCAAATCCCATCGAGCTACTCACTCGAGAGACTTGAACCTCAGCACTGAAATAAATAGGACATGCTGGAGGGACAGATTCATAACCCAGAGGCTCCCTTCACTCTGGAATAAAATCCCAGTCCAGGTTAGGCAGAGTCCCTCATTGACTCTCTTCAAGAGGAATCTTGATGAGTGGATGGGAGATCGTAGGTTTACCCCGGGTATCACCTCTGTGTCACTGTTAGACAGAGGCACAGTATACTAACCTCGAAAAAGGGCATAGCAAAATTAATTTAAAATGGGTGGCGAAAGCCAAACACACTCTGGCTAGGCTTATAAATGCCATAGGGCAGATAGCCTAGTATGAACCTATGAACCTATAAATCATTTGGTGAGCATGAAGCATCATCCTTGTTTTAATATCCAGTCTATCCAACACTTTTTGGGGCCAGTCCATCACTCAAAAACTGTAAGGACAGGAAGAGCAAATTGATTTATAGCTTGGATCTTGTACCTAGATGTCAGTGCTGTTCTGAGAATTAATTTGTCTTCTAAAGTATTCTTTACTGAGTTTTATTTGCATTTGTTCATGTTTGATTGCTGATCCTTCATCAATTCCCAAGTATTTATACACTCCCTCTTGCTCAAGTTCCTTTATGTCACATTCTTGTCCCAAACTGATGTTTTCCTGGTGCTGCAGTTTTCCTTTTTTTAAATGTTGATTTTGCACATTTATCAAAACCAAATGACATTCCAATATCATATGAAAAAGTTTTGACAACCTGCAGCTGTGCTTTCATTTCCTCATCTGATGAGCTATACAGTTTTAAATAATTGACAAAGAGAAGATGAGAAGTCATTAGACTTTGTTGTTTTCTAGGAGCCAAATTGTAGCCATGGCCTAATCTGTTAAATAAATAGTTTAATGGATTAATGGCAAGGCAGAATAGCAGTGGTGACAGAGTGTCACCCTGGAATATCCCCCTTTGAATTTTTATCCCTGGGATAATAATCTGTCCTTTATCATGGCTTAATTGCAAAGTGGTCTGCCATTGTTTCATGGTTATTGTAATGTAATCAATCACTGTAGGGTATATCTTGTACATTTTTAAGCACTCTTTTATCCATGAATGGGGGATATTAGCAAATGCTTTTTTGTAGTCAGTCCATGCCATACTTAGATCGTTCCCCTTTTTACAGTTCTCCATTATAACTTTATTTAACAACAAAAGATCCTTTGTTCCATATGACTTTCTTTTATTGCCCTTTTGTTCTACTGCCATAATTGAGTTTTCGTCTAAATGACTATAAACTCTGTCGGTGTCAATTCCCGTGTATAGTTTATACGTCATTGGAAGACAAGATCTGATATTGTTAATCCTCGTTCATTCCTTACGCATGGGTATTGGTTCGGACCTCGGAACCGAGCCAGCCATTTTCCAAGCTCGTGTCAGCTTCAAACTCTCGAGCTAAACTCTTACCCATAACCCCCCTCTCCCTGTTAACTCAGATTTCATTTGCCTTGTTGCCATTCGGTCGTGCCAAGCTGCTTCTCTTGAGCTAAGTATAGTTATTTGTTGTCAGAATAGGTATTTATATAACTTTCCTGTCAGAAAAGTTTCTATTTCGTTGTCTCTTACCCTGTTGCATCTAGCAACCATAATTTCTTGAGTTTTTCTTCTCTTTTCTCTACTTTTTTACCGCGAGGTATTTGTCCCCTTACCATCGTTGGTAATCTTTCCCCTTTTTTCATACCTTCGGGTATTCTCTTGTAGCATTGCTGGTACCCTTTCTACTGTCTCCCTTTCTCTATCATGGCAGATAAGAAAGGTAGTCTGGGTTTTAAACGGTGTTCTGATTGTGGACACAAATTACCTACTTATGATGCACACTCTTTGTGCGTTTATTGTTTGGGGGCATCCCACTTATCTGTTGACCTGCCCTGCACTATCTGTGAAATTTTTTCTAACAGAACCTTGTTAGAAAAGAAAAACAAGTTGTTGCTGAAGGGACTTCTCAAATCTCCCTTTTCAGAGGTTATTTCTGGGTCGGAGGCCTCAACCCCTCCTAGAGCCCATAAGAAAATTTTGGATGTTCCTACTAAGGCTAAGTCTTTGCCTTCGTCCTCGGCTGGGGACTCCCGCCAACCAAAACCTAAAAAGCTAAAGTTTCTGCTCCGGAGCTCACTCAGTCAGCCCCCCAGTGCTTTCGGTGCCTAGACTCTCGGCACCGAGGCCTTCGGCTCCATTGGTGATCTCGGCTCTGTCTTCTCCCGCAGCCTTCACTATATCGGCACCGGGGGGCTCCTCAGTTCAGACTATTACTACTACTGTATCGGCAAAGACCGCTCAGTCGGCGCAGACCTTGACCACGTCGGCTCCGACATCTTACTCGGAACTGACGCCTCTATTATTGGCTCCAGTTTTGTCGGTTCCAGCTTCGGTACCGACAACCACTTCGGCACCGATCCCCCTGTTGGTGCAGACCGTGCCCTCTGCACCAATGACTTCTTCGGTGCAGACACCCGTAGTCCAGTCTCTCTCGGCACCGTTGTTCTCGGTGCGGACTGGTGAGGTGGGCACCGAGTTTGCCTCTTCTGTGGACAGGCCTGTTTCTCCCTCAGTCTCTGTGAAGTCCACTAGAAGCCTTTCTGAACATGATGTGTTGCGTCTTGTGGGTCAAGTGCTCCTGGCCAGAGGTATCCCACCCCCCAGGACCTATCCTTCCTTGGGAGGTGATCGCCCATCTCCAAAGACCCCTTCTTATTCTTCCTCCTTCATTGCCTTTGAAGTCCATGGATATAGCACAGTCTTCCCCCTCTGCGGTTCCCTTTATGGATCTCACTAAGGAACCGCAGTTGCCTTCGTGGCAGGAAAGTTTTGCTATGACCCAGGATGTCAGTTGTGACACCCGTAATTTGCTGCTCCACAGCCATCCGGGTCGGCAGGCTGAGCCACTTGTGGGAGGGGTGACCCCTGTCCTGGACATTCACTCCTCTTCAGGTGGACCAGCCTTCCAAATGACGGAGAAGGCTTTTGCTACTGCTGGCAATACTGGACTGTCTATTCCCCCGCCCTCCTCTGGTACACTGGTTTCACAAGTCGCACTTAGCGGACACCGGGTGCAAGGGCCTCAGGACATATTCCCACAGGAAACCCCTTTTCCGCTTTCTTCCCTAGCTTCTCCCGCTAAGGACATCCACCGGAAAGGTTTGTGTAAGGGGAAGCACATGGACTCCTGTGGAGTCCCTCACTGAAGACACAGATTTGGATGAGGGGGAAGGATCCCCTTGCTCACCCTCTGAGGTATCCTTCAGTGATATCCTCGAAATCCTTAAACAGAAAAGTGACTGGCAGTCCTCTAATCCGACCTCTGAGGAGTCTGAGTTCCTGCAGGCTTTTCGTGCCCAGCCCCCTACCTCCTGGGTTATCCCACCTGCCGATGAACTTGTCTGGCTTAATGTGCAGCATGCGTGGAAGGCTCCTGACATCGTCAAAGCTATTCCCCGGAGCCATATAAGATGTTGTCCCCCCCTACTATGGATCCCCATTGGTCAGAAGGTCTTCCTGTGGATGCTTTGGTGATGGCGGCTGCAACTCAAAAGGATCCGCCTAACAAAGAGTCCCAGGCCCTGGGCAGGATAGGGAAGTGCACCTTTGCATCAGCGACCTTTACTATCAGATCCCTGAATTATATGGCACATTTTACCAGGTTTTAAAGGGATCTGATTTCCGAGCTCTCTGAAACCTTTCGTGACAAAGTGGCCTCTCAGCTGGCCACCATTGAGTCAATATCTAACTCCTCTATGCGACTGATATCTCATGCATCAGAAGGAGCAGCTATAGCAGTGGGTTCAGCTGCGGTCTTGAGATGACACACCTGGATGCGCTTAGGCAATTTCGCAGAACCCTTTAATGCTTCCTTTCTTAACGCTCCAATTGAGGCCTCTTCATTGTTTGGAACCAAAGTTAAAAGCACACTGGCCAGATGTGAACAGGATGGTAAGACCCTTTCTGCCGTAGGTGTCCATTATTCTTCCCCTCAACGTGCTTTCTCCCGAAACCAAAAGAGTGGGAAGATATGGTTCAAGAAATCTCAGGGTCCTTTCCGCGACACACAGGCCGAGTTCTCCCCTAGAGGAGAGGGGGAAACTCACAGGGAAGACTCTCCTTTCGGGGCAGAGGGGGTCCACGTAACCAGGGTTCCAGGGACTCTTTCCCTGGCCAATCCTACCAACGCTCCTGAAGAGCGGCCCAACTCCTTTCCTCTGGAGATGGTAGGGGG